>NC_135370.1:134740323-135053760 GCF_049243985.1 Paroedura picta
GGCTCTGGTTGAGGCCAGACACATTTCTTTGAGGCCAGAGTTCACCAGTTTGCTGGAGTTGATAGAGCATGTCGCTCTTTGGGGAATCGAGGCAAGTAGCAGTCCTTGAGGTATGGAGGACCCTGACCATGTATGGCCTATCTGAACATGCTCCCCAGAGAGCACTCTGATAAAATAACACCAACCGACTGAGGATCCCTGGCCCTAAAGAAGAGCTGAGGGCCCTCATGGAGCTGCCCAAATTCTGTAGGCCTGTGAAATGGAGCTCTTCTGCCAGGTCTTTGGTTGAGGCTGGAGTTAGGAACAACTGGGACCCCTCCTCCGGCCAACATGGTACCATCATGCAATCCTCCCATTCTGTCACAATTGAGCAGTAGGGGGGGGGGGAAGCGGGACTATGCCGTCTTCTTGTGGTTTTATGCTTTTAAGGGGATGGGTTTTATTGGGGCTTTTATTTGTTTCATTTAACCTGCCACGAGTCTACGGAAAGTGGCGGGATAGAAATCGAATATATAAATAAATAGAATAAACAATACAATAATGTTAAAAGGATTTAGTCATTGTTTTTGTGGAGATAGTGTAAATATTTCAGATTTCTTTTTAATCAAGCCATCATCTAACAAAGGCAAAAATCACAAGAGGAATTAACTTTATTTCTGTTTTATTTAAATCGTTCAGTAGTTTGTGGAAGAATCTAAACAATGAGATATTGAGTTCTAATGACACTCCATAACTAGCAGCATCTAGCCAGTATATGCAAACTAGATATATGTATGGGTGGGTTTTTTTTTTGGGGGGGGGGTTGTAATTTAAAATGGTTAAACCCACATCTAAGCATTCTTGGCATGCTGTGCTAGTTTCACAGTTAAGTCAAAACAACCACTAAGCAGGATACAGTGAAACAAGACTCATATTTTATGAAATCTGACATATGATGGTAACTAATTAAAGATGGGGTATGTGTGTATACATCTGAACCACAATATCATATCTATGTAAAGGTTTTCTGCACAACCAAGAGTGTAATTTAGAGGAGACGATTGTGATCCTTACTGGGATCACTGGCTCCTTTGTTGAACAGCAGCGGGGAGGGGGGAAACTTAGAAATACAGTGCTGGGTGAGGGGAGGTAATCTTTTTTTTGTTGCTCTCTTTTCTCAGTATAAAATTGCCCCCTGGCATTGCTGTGTGCTCTTGTAGGGGAAACACACTGATCACAACTCTTCATGTTCTTGCCTGGTTAGCTGTTACGCTAACCACTCTTGGTTGTGCAGAAAACCTTTACATAGATATGATATTGTGGTTCAGATGTATATGTGTCTGATCTCATGCAGAATACAAGGATGAGAGTTTCATCTGAAGAGACAATTGGGGCCTATGGAGGCGAACTGCCCTTCTTCTGGGCCTGCCTCTTACACCCTTGTCTCCCAGTGCCAGTCTCCCTTAGCTAAGCTCCAGTACTGGACCTGAAGAAAGGCACTTGGGAGCAATGAGAAATCTTTACTCTTCTTTAGTCCCCTTTTGCTATTTGCATTGGATCCTACCTTGTGCTTTATAGGGGCAACTGGGTTTCATGTATTTATACCCCACTGCTCCTTCAACAAGTGAGGCTCGAGGTGCTTACATCAGAGTAAAATACAATTCAATAGACAATCTTAAAAAAACAACACAATAATAAATATATAGCTCAATTTAAAACCAACCATGTAAGTCTCCTGTTGAAATATGTCTGTATCCAACAGCTCAACTAAAACGATCTGGTGGAAACTACATAAAAAATCACCATGTGCCATGACTAATTAAAAGCCTGTTAGGAGAGCTCTGCCTTACAAGCCCTGCAGAAGCTAACAAGGTCCCACAGGGCACACAAGTCCTCTGATAAAGCATTTCACCAGGACAGTCACCACAGAGAAGGGCCTTGTGCTGGTAGAGGAGAGGAGACCCACTCAGGGGTTGGGCACCATCAAAAGACTGTGAGATGAAGAGAAGAGGCAACATTGGGGGAAACAGTGGGATAGGTGATACTTCAGGGTTTAAATACACTAGTATGCTACAAATAGTTTAAACCAGTGGTCCCCAACCCGCGGGCCGCGAAAGCCTTGGCGCCGGGCCGCGGCTCCTTCTTCCCTCCCCCCCCCGAAGCTAGAAGCTCTCCAGGCCGCGAGCAAATCGGCCACCAATTTTCGGGAGGGGAGGGAAGAGAAGCTTGCCGAAGCTTGCTTTAGCGGCCGATTTGCTTGCGGCCTGGGGGGGCCAGGAAGGGAAGCCGCGGCCGCCAACATGGCAGCGGCGCAAACACGCATGCGCGGACTGCCGCGCACGCGCATTTGCGCTGGGGCTGCCGCGCGTGCGCGGGCCCCCAGGCCGCCCTCTTTGCCCACTCTGGAGCAGCGGTCCACGGCAAGCGGAAGCTTGCCGACCGCTGGTTTAAACCACTAAGTGCATATTCCTGAATTTTACCTTTTGCTTAATAATTCTTGTCTTATTTCAGCTACAGCAACATACTAGTTCTTCTTACACATCAGTGACTAAAGCAGCCTTTCTCAACTTTTTTACCATTGAGAAACCCCTGAAACATTCTTCAGGCTTCGAGAAACCCCAAAATTGGAGTGATCATGCAGAATATGATTGGGAAGCCCACCTAGGGCCCCTCCCCCTGATAAATCACCTGATAAATGTTTAACAAATGTAAAAAAAATGTTTAAAATGAATTTATCACCATCCATTCAGGAAAGCCATCCAGGGCTATCCAGAAACCCCAGGGTTTCACAAAACTCTGGTTGAAAAAAACTGGACTAAAAAGATCCCCTCACTGCAAGGCAAACAGTCCTGCTGTTGCTCTGCTCATTTTAAGAAAAATCTGGATAGGTAACTGATTTATTCCTGTGTGAAGGAACACATGAAACTAAACAAAAGACTCACAAAATAGTGTGGCATTCGTGCATGCTTGTGGAAGGAAAGGACAGGCTTACCGTTCTTTACCACTTAAATAGCTTATGGCTTAATGAGCAAATCCATGATATAGCATGTTTAGGGAAAATCTGTATTAATAGCTGGAAGTTTGTGAGCCACATTTGGGTCGTAAACACTTCCCATGATCCCCCCTCTCAGTTGCCACCTAGAGGTGTGGACAAAGACATTAGTAACAAACGAGTTTACTGATAGGCCAGGACTAATGTCCTAAAATGAATCATCCTAATGTCATAATGGCTTTTGATCAAATCTAGTTGCCCATCATGAGCATGCTGTAGCCCAAGGAAGATCATGTCACAGTAATAGATTCAGTTGGGTAGCTGTGTTGGTCTGAAGCAGCAGAACAAAATTTGAGTCCAGTGACACCTTTAAGACTAGCAGCATTTTATTCTAGTTACTAGAAGTAAAGCCCGGTGCGTTCAGGAATGCACTGGGTGCTAGGTAGGGGCTTAGGGGGAAAGATTTAAAGGGAGCAGGCACAGAGAGGCTTCCCTCTGAACCCTGCGTGGGCGGGGGGATTAAAGAGCTGGCCAGCATTTGTCCTCATCAAGAGAGGTGTTGACCAGCTGCAGGGTACAGAGAGGCTTTTCTATGCACCCTGCAGGGGCAGGGGACCATTGGGAGAAGTGCTGGCTGGCTTCTTGGCCCCAGCGCACCAAACATTTGAAAGGCTCCTAGCAGGCGGGCTTGCTCTGGAGTCTTTCTAACATTCAGCAGGTCATGGGAAGTACCAGTCACTCTTTATATAGATAGGCTTTTGCGTGCATGCACACTTCTTTGGATTCAGTGAAACAGAATTTCCTCAATATAGGAAAGGAGTGGGGCTACTTCCGAGGGAGGGGTAGCCAGAGTCAAGATGCATAAGAAAAACTTCATTGAGTTTAATCATGGCACAATAATTTCACCAGTTTTTTTTAATGTTACAGGCTTAGATGTCAGATCCCTAAATTCAGTTCCCTAAATAATTTACTTCCGTCAAATCTCTTGAATGAATCCTGTCAGCAAAATACCCCTTACTCTTTTTTTAGGATTCAAGGTTCTGTAATCTAGAACAGTGGTCCCCAACCCTCGGTCTGGGGACCGTGACCAGTCCGTGGATCAGTCGGTACTGGGCCGAGGCTCCTCCTCGTCCTCCTCCACAGCTGCTGCCTCAGGAGCTGCCCTGCCACTCTGCCGCTGGCTCACCTTTGATGCTCTCCGGCGGCCCCAGTGGGCAGCAGGAAGTCAGTGGCACCGGCGGGAAAGCAAGTTGAGCAGGGGCTCAGACGGCGGCGACGTCCCTCGGCAAAAGACTACCCCCCCCTGGGCCTCAGTAAAATTGTCAGTCAGTAACCTTTTATTGGCATAAAATATGTATAAGACATATAAAAATAGGGTTTAAAATTTCAACAAAATAATAAAATAGGCCATGGGGTTACATAACCAAACAGATCTTAAAATGATTAAATAAATTATAAAAGATAAAATACAAGGTAGGCAGCATATTATAAAAGCATCTTAGTTAAAACTCTGGCAACTAAAATGGTTACCTCTGGGTCTTTGTCAGGATCAGCCCTAAGCATCCTAAAGCATCCAAGAAAAGTGTGTATCCAACCTTTGCTTGAAGACTGCCAGTGAGGGGGAGCTCACCACCTCCTTAGGCAGCCTATTCCACTGCTGAACTACTCTGACTGTGAAAAACTTTTTCCTGATATCTAGCCTATATCGTTGTACTTGTAGTTTAAACCCATTACTGCATGTCCTTTCCTCTGCAGCCAATGGGAATAGCATCCTACCCTCCTCCAAATGACAGCCTTTCAAATACTTAAAGAGGGCTATCATGTCCCCTCTCAACCTCCTTTTCTCCAGGCTGAACATTCCCAAGTCCCTCAACCTATCTTCATAGGGCTTGGTCCCTTGGCCCCAGATCATCTTCGTCGCTCTCCTCTGTACCCTTTCAATTTTATCTACATCCTTCTTGAAGTGAGGCCTCCAGAACTGCACACAGTACTCCAGGTGTGGTCTGACCAGTGCCGTATACAATGGGACTATGACATCTTGTGACATCTTTTGAGAGCTAGGCTTTATCCATACTAATAGAAGAGGTTTCTATATCTTACTTTTCCTCCTTAAGGATTCTCAAAGCAGCTTACAATCACATTCCCTCCTTTAGTGTTCTTGCCATTCATTTTAACTTCCATTGATGGCTTCTCTCTGTTGCAGTACTGCAAAACATCCCTGAATCTTTGAGCTGGAAAGCCTGAAGTCACAACAGCTTTGTATATGAAGCAATTACTAATGCGCATTCCAGTCACATGTGACAGGACATATCCTATGAACCCTCAGACAGGAAAAGGCATCTGGGGTCAGAAAAATGCTGTGATGGTAGACAGCCTGCAGCTCGCATAAGGCGAAATCTGCTGGAAACATTATTAGTAAGCATCCAGCATAGCTCCTGGCAAGGAATTTGCGTTTTGCTCTAAGCAGAAAAGTGCAGCACACTGGCAATGATAGGGGATAATGTCCTGTTAAAAATTAGCTGAAATAATGAATATATTATCTATTATACCAGGATGCACATAGCAGGTTTCATTTCAAAACTGTTGTAGTTCCATACATACCCTGGGAAGTTTAGGCAATGTCTAACTAAAATTTCATCTCTAAACATTTAACCTGTTTATTAAGACATTGGATAGTCCCGTGTGCTTAATGGCAATGACTACTAAATACTTCCTAGAACAAATGCATCACTATAGGATGGGTGAGACTGGTCTTGGCAGTAGTACATGTGAAAAGGATCTAGGAGTCTTAGTAAAGGCAAGTGGGATTTTGGCTAAAAAGGCAAACAGGATTTGGGGCTGTATTAAAAGAGGTATAGCGTCTAGATATGTTACCACTTTACTCCGCTTAGACCTCACTTGGATTCATTAGAACTTTTTTGGATCTGGCAGCAATACGGCTGTGGCACTACTAATCAGTCATACACTGGGTGTTGCAGGTTTGCACTGGAGGCAGGTAAATGTGAGGATCCCACTTGCATATAAAGCATGTACTTGCTCCTCAGTTCCATGGAGCAGGAGGCACAGAAGATTCACCTCTACTTTAATCTTCTCTTCTGTGGATCCTTTGAAAGAAGGATGAAAGCTATTTCCATTGTTGAACTTCCAGAAACTTTCTGCCTATAGAAGCAATATCCTTTTCTTATACCACTATTGTGTCACACCCAAACTCAGGCCTCTTTGCAATGTTTATACAGGATTTGCATACATCTCTCCTCTGCCAATTATTTCTTGCTGATCTCCTATAATATTATGATTTCATGAACAATGCATTCTTCCAAATACTGTTAAGCCAGTTGTCACTAGCTGAGGATTTCTTCTTCCTCTAATTAGTAGCTCTAAGCAAGCTTAGGACTAGAGAGGATACATGTTTTTAACATAGTAGCCTAATAAAACAATTCCTGTTTCTAAGGAAATATTACCTCCCCAAATCCGATTAATAAATTAGATAATGCATCAATAAGTTTTAATGTTGAACATATTTATTTATTTATTTATTTCATTTATACCCTGTTTACATTTCTCTCCATTGAGACCCAAAGCAGCTGGCATCTTTTCATCCATTAATCTTTCATATTAATTCTGTGATGTAGATGAGCTATACAGTGTATGCATGACCCATGGTCACCCAGGAAGTTTCCATGGCTGAATGGTTATTCAAACTTAGTCTCCCAAATCTTAGTGGAACACTAACCACTACATCATGGTGGCTCTCCAGAAGGTGTGCATCACATCTACCTTTATTATTCCATATCTCCAATAATAATCCTGAGCATTTCTATATATCTTTGCTAATTTGTGAGAGGTTAAATACTAATGAATGACAAGAGGTTTTGTTTTTGCTTTTTGATAAATTCACTGGTTGCACATTCATTTCATGTAGATCATGTTATAACTTCCTTAGTTTATTTGGTTATTTTCCTTTGTTTAGAACAGGGGTAGTCAAACTGCAGCCCTCCAGATGTCCATGGACTACAATTCCCATAAGCCCCTGCCAGCAAACATTGGCAGGGGCTCATGGGGATTTTAGTCCATGGACATCTGGAGGGCCGCAGTTTGATTACCCCTGGTTTAGAACCTGATATATGACCTTTGGCATCATTAGCTTCTGTTACTGGAGCATGTAATTCAAACTGCTTTATGGTGGCACTATTTATTCTTACCTTTTGACAATGAAAACTGTTTACGCGTGTGTGTGTGTTTTCAGGCAGATGGACTGCCTTCTGTCTCAAAAGAGCAGCTTACTGCCCTTCTGGAAGAATATATGCAATCTCAACGAACAATAACCAGACTTGCCATGCCGGCAACTGAGGGATCATTTTTTGACGGAATGAGCCCTGGATTTGACCAACCTGAAAACACTACTCAAGACCCCAAGAATGACCTATTAAATGACACTCATAGTATGGGAATGTTGAGAAAGCAAGAAGTGGTTGAAACTATGGATGAAGATGTGTGTTCAAAGGAAACCGTGGAAACCGCTGACTATAATGATAATGAGGCATTAGTTGTGTCTCACTTGTCAGAGGAACCTATCACTGAGAAACAAGAAAATGATGGCCAAGAACTCGAACAGGAGATGCTGTGTGCTGGTAATCCTGCAGGGTACTACATGTCAATAGCCCTCAGCACAGACAAGCCAAGAAAGCCGCCTTTTCTTGAGGCACCTTTTTATTGTACCAGCATGAACAGTGAGTTATCCACAGATGTCGACATTCCTGGCATACTGTTGAAAACCAGAGGAGGTGAGGTTCTTCATAAACCTGTAGAATAAGCTTTTCATTATGATTTTAAAAACTGAATCAGGTTCTCGCCAAAGGTATGCACTAATGTATTATGATTACACTGGTAGGGCAAAAAGTTCTTTCATAACTGCCAGAAATAACACAAAATTTCAAAATGTTTCTGACATTCTTGAACTGACATAAATAGCTGAGAGATTAGTTCTCTGAGGAAAAACACTAAAATAATGATTTATTATGTCCGCCAACACTGAGGGGATATATACATAAATTATCTCTTTATTATTCCTTTAATAATAGACAATGTTTCTTTTCTTCATTCTGTTGATAAAGAGCACAAAAAGTCAACTGTCAGTATTACTTTAAAGAGAAGAAGCTCAAAGCTAGAAAAGAAAAGTAATGGGAAACATAACCCTATGATAAGAAACAGAATTTTTCACTGTACTCTAAGCATACAGGTGTAAATGCTCAGGTGTCCCTTAGAATCAGCTATATACATATATTGATTGTGATCCTCTTTGGTCATATTAATGCCTACTGAGCATTCATTAGGGATTTTGTTTTTTTCCCTTTAAACCACAACTGCTCATACACATACTCCTTATACTATATCATATGTGATTCCAAAGTAAGTTGACCAGGGCCATGTGGGGCTAGATCATTTAAAAAAGCCAGTTGTAATTTTGTACTTGTAATAAGTATAATTAATCATGATACATAAATAATACAGTTGGCATCAGTGCACATGGCACACTACAGGTGCCTACCCCAGTGGAGGATATAGACAACCATGCAGGTTATCACAAGATGGAAAGAGTAGGAGGAAATTGAATGTGGGAAGATGAATTGTATACTTTTAAAACTTAGCTACAGTAGAGAATGAAGATTTTTATTTATTTATTTATCATACTTATATACTGCCCTCCCCGGAGGCTCAGGGCGGTTTACATCATAACAGAACAATACATAAAACAGTCTGTAACATGTATAACTGATAACTAATAATTGTAACCAAAATAACAGCACAATATAACGGTATAACAATATAGTACTACAAACAGGTCCAGGGCTTATTGATGGGATTCTGAGGGGGGTGGCTTATTGATTGAATTCTGAGGGGGGGTAGGGGGGAGCAGGGGCCCTTGGTCGCTGTTGATTATGTCTGGTCTCAGCCAAATGCCTGGTGGAGGAGCTCCTTTTTGCAGGCCCTGCGGAACTGTTTAAGCTCCGTCAGGGCCTGATCTCCTCTGGGAGCTCGTTCCACCAGGTAGGGGCCAGAAAAGAGAATGTTCTGGCCCTGGTCGAGACCAGACGGACTTCTTTAGGGCCAGGGCTCCTTAGCTGGTTGGTGGTAGTAGAGCGCAGAGCTCTTTTGGGGGCATAGGCGGGGAGGCGGTCCCTCAGGTACACTGGGCCCTGACCGCGTATGGCCTTGAAGGTAATAACTAGAACCTTTAGTCTGATCCGGAATTCAACTGGTAACCATTGCAGCTGGTGGAGAATAGGCCTGATATGAGACCTCCACGGTGTTGCTGTGAGAATCCTGGCTGCTTCATTTTGAACCAGTTGTAGTTTCCGGGTCAGGGCTAAGGGCAGGCCTGCATAGAGCGAGTTACAAAAGTCCAGTCTAGAGGTGACCGTCGCATGGATCACTGTGGCTAGGTGTTCCGGGGCCAGGTAGGGCGCTAGTAGTTTGGCTTGGCGGAGATGGTAGAATGCCAGCCGCGCTACCTTTGTGATCTGGGCCTCCATTGTGAGGGAGGCGTCCAGAATCACGCCTAGGTTCCTGGCGGAGTGAGCCGTAGAGAGCTGCATGCCATCCAGGGTAGGCAGGCGCGCTTCCTCGCATGGGCCCTTCCTACCTAGCCACAGGACCTCCGTCTTTGAAGGATTGAGCTTCAGACGACTCTGCTTGAGCCATCTCGTCAAGGGGATAAACCTTTCTTGATCACTGTTTTTACTTTTCAGATGAATATATGAGCTTGAAAAACAAAATTAATGCATATGAATGGGATTTCATATATATTTTCCCTGGAACTATTTTATATCTGGATGTGAGTTTTTGCTACCCATACACGGAGAGAAACTTGTACTTCCCTTAGTATAGCGGATTCATATGTGGACTGCTTATATTGTTTCAAGCACTGCAGTTGGCTAGGCATGTTTCAGCTCCATACATAGTAATAATTAAATTTCCCAAGGCAATCCAATGAGGACATGGCTAAGCAAGAATTTTCTAGGATTTAAAATTCCAATACTTGGTTCACTGAAACACTAATCTGGAAGGCAACAATATCACTTAGTTAAATATGCCATGTTATCATGGTCTGTAACAAATTTATGCTTATCTACTGATGCCTATCTACTTATCTACATCATGATCGATTGCTTGAGAAATATTATTTTTCTTAGGAATTCTGGCTGAGTACCAGATGAATAGACTAGCAGATTGATAGATTTTGCTTTGTGGGTAAGCAGTTCACCATTTATAAGTAACATTGATTACAGTGGGATAGGTTTAATCACATGATTACCTCTTCAGTTAAAATCAATGAGACTCAGAAGTTCTTAATTCTGACAGGAGTGTGCTGGTTATGTTTTTGCTCAACTGTATTAGGGAGAGATGAAAATGCTAGATGAAAATACCCTCTTTGGGTATTCCCCACCTACTGAAATCAGGTGGGTGACAACATGGTAGAGGCTTTCATGGTTGTGGCACCATAACTCTAGATATCTCTTCCCAGGGAGACTTGTTTGTCTGTACCGATCTATAAAAATGTTTTAAATTTTGGCATTCTCACTGGCCTATTATGCACGGCCGCTGAAACAGCGGTTGGCGGTCGCATGGAAAACGTAGAGGAGGAAGAAGCAAAACAAACTGCAAATGCACAGGACAAACGCAACGGCGGCAAAACCCAGAGCAACCGCTGGCTGCAGCTGATGAGGCGGCGATGCGGAGCAAGCAGGAAGGGAGGCGAGCACGGTGCTGACCGAGGCTGGGCTGCCAAGCCGGGCGGCTACGGCACGCACAGGGGCAGGCCCTGCTGGCGGAACCAAAGGGCAAGGAAGGGGAGAGAGCAAGCACACCCAGAAGCCCTGTACACCACGGACCTCCCTGATTATGCACGCAGCCACTCCGGAGCCACTTCTGGTTGCACCCTGGTCGCCCGGGAAGCTCCACTTTCTTCCGCATTTCGCTAACGCAGCTTTTTTGGCAGCATACATCAACTCTGCGCCCGGCTGCTGCCTGCAGCATGCATTATTGGTGATTTTAGCCACCGCCATTCCACCTCGAATGTGGACCTTCCCCTCCGTGCATAATAGGCCTCAATGATCTCTCCTTCCCAATCAATGTTTTAATTATACGGTTTTATAGTTAGCTTTAATGGTTTTAAATGATTTTATTATGCATGTTCTAATGTGTTAGCCACCTGGGCGGCCTCTATGAGGGCAGAAAGATGGGTATACATTTTGTAAAATAAAACAATAAATTGATATTGATGTGGTAAAGGTAATTCCAGGATTTCTTAAAGGATTTGTTTCTGCAGCAATGCCTGCTATCATAATCTTGAACTGATGTCATGGCTACCATATTGGTAGCACAGTACTGGCAATAGTGTCCTGATTTTGTGATAGTGCAGTGCTGGATTTTTGGTGTATGGCTTAACTATACATATATAGTCATGATAGTAATCATGATAGTAATCAGAAATGGAAGAAGTCTTGCTGGTAGTACTTAAATTATGCGAGACTTGAGGATAGTGACAGCTGTGCATAAATTACTGTCATTTCCAGTATAACTTTTGCCACAGTGAGCAGGAGTCTAGATTTCCTGCTTACTGATTTTCGATGAGTGCCTAGTGTTATGTAAGAACTATCCTTCTAAATGGAAAAAAGTTGAAATGTGCATTAAGTGAGAGAAGATAAATTATGTAGCTCTGTCCTTGGATGTGACAAATACCTGCTACCAAATGTTAAGAATGACAGATGTAGAGAGGGTTTAGAATTCAAAGTTGAACTACTTGGCTGCTTCATCTGAGTAACTCTAAGGCTAGGGATGTGAGCTTAACAATGAGACCTTTCCACATGAGGAATCTGCCCCTGGACAGCCTCTGGTTGCTGGCAGGTTTTAGAGCCCCCTCCACATGACTGCATCTTGAAGCTACATCCTGAGGCTGTCCAGGGCCTGGCTCACGTTTTGCCCAGATTTGCCTTGGGATGAGGGAAATCGCAAAAAGTGGATTTGCCACTTTTTATCATCCCATCGGTGAGCAACTAGTGAGTAACCAAAGGCAAGCCACATGGATGGCGTAAGATGTGATAGTCTCTTCAGTGTTGTCCTGCCCTCTCACCTGCTCCCCCTCTCCATTTCCTGCTGTAATTTTTTAATGGCTCAGTCCATGTTGCAGTGCGACCGCAAACTACATTGTTAAGCCAATCATTTACACAAAATTACTTTTTAAGCTCTAGGGACAATGTTCAGTATCTCAGAAATCCACCCAGACATAAATAAAGTCCAAAAGAATATGAATCCCAAAAGGGCGGGGGATGTCGTATCATTCTTGCGTTTCTCTATAGCAACGAAACCGTGATTTTTATTAAAAATGCATCTGTGTTGTGGCATTACCACGCAGCAACACAGAAGTGCCTTTTTAAAAAACAAAATTAATTTCGGGGCTCAGGGAGGAAGAAAGTTTCAATTCACAAGTTGTGCTGTGATTGGTGGCTTGTTGTGATTGACAAGCCAAGGAGCGGGGGGGGGGGAGGGAGAAGTTGGCTTGTTTTTCATTACAGCCTCGTTGGGAGGCAAAAAGCCATGACAGGACAGAGGGAAAACACAGGAGGGGTCTCCTGTGCGGAGGGCTGCAAACCTGAGGTTTACCACCCCATTGTTGCATGCAGGAGGCATGAGATCTTCTGGGTGGCAGAGGAAAGAGGGCTGGAGATACATGGTGATAATTTGAGCTAATCACTGCTGAAAAAATAGCTGCTTTTTTGGCATACATTTGAATACTATGGGCCTTTAATTAATACAGAAACGGTTTTATTTCTGCACAGATGAACTATAAAATGAAGTTGTATATGAAGAAAAATATGCCGCCAACTTAACCAGCATTGACAAGTATCGATCACTGGGTTCTTAATTTATCTATAGTCATTTCTGAAATAATTGTATATTGATGAACCATAAAAGCTTATTATTACCTAAATGCCCTTGTTGTCCAGTGATTTTTTTAAACTTATTTGTTGAATTTAACCTCTAAAGTATAAGTGTGCTATTTAATTTACTTCTGGGAAACATTTACATGCATGTTAATATTTTTTTAATGAGAGAGACACACAGGCTCCTCCACCAGATTTCTAGTTATAAAATCTCAGAATGTTAAGGCACTTGTGTACTTCCAGTGTATATCAGTGAAGCAGCTTTATCTAACTAAGAATAGGACCCTTACACTGAGCTGCACTGTAGCAGTACAATTATATTTGTTTAAGAGTTTCTGAAGCATAAAGGTAAATGTATCCCCTGTGCAAGCACTGGGTCATGTCTGACCCTTTGGGTGACGCCCTCTAGCGTTTTCATGGCAGACTCAATATGGAGATACCCATTTACCCCCCAGCAAGCTGGGTACTCATTTTACCAACCTCGGAAGGATGGAAGGCTGAGTCAACCTTGAGCCGGCTGCTGGGATTGAACTCCCAGCCTCATGGGCAGAGCTTCAAACTGCATGTCTGCTGCTTTACCACTCTACACCACAAGAGGCTCTTTGTGAAGCATAGAGTGTTCAAAATATAACAAATGGAGGTTTGAAAGTTGTTTTCTGTTATTTTAAGGGGATTGTGTATGACTAGTTAAAATTTAAAAAATCAAGGAAACTCAAGAAATGTAACTTAATGTACATTTATTCATTTTATACACATCCTTTCATATATCATATTTGCAGGCTGGGAAACTACAAACTGGAATCTTGTGGCAATAGCTGGCAAAATGGGAGGTGTGGGCCACAGTGGGAGGAAAGGAATGGTACAACAATTCTAAGGAGTTTTACCTCAGGAAAGTACCATGTATGAAAGGATTTGAAAAACATAGTCCCCAGTGTTGTGTGACACCACTCCAAATCATGGTTGCCCATGATTACTTTCAAAACTTCAGTAGGTCTGCTTACAGGCATTTAGGGTTCCCAACCCTGCCTTGGCAAATGCTGAAAGATTTGAGGGGCAGTGCCTGGAGAGAGTGGATTTTGGGAGGGAGATGATGTCACTTACAGTTGATGTGCTACATTTTGCTTACCATAAAGACTAGGAGAAATTCCTAGTGTGTCATTATTTTTAGGCAGATTCAAGTGGGTAGTCGTGTTAGGCTGAAGCAGCAGAACCAATTTAGAGTCCAATGGCACCTTTAAGATTAACAACATTTTATTCAAGGTATGAGATTTTGTGTGCATGCACACGTCCTCACATGGAATGGAAGTAATCAGTTCAAACTTATAGGTGGAGTGTGAGAGTAAATTAACATACAGCATAATGAAAATGGATAAGAGATTCCTGAGATAAATAGGAAAAAACATCAATTTGGATTTGTTTGTATGCACTTGAGATTGAATTGCATGGGAAATATTTGGCATACAAAAATATGTCCACATTAAGAGAATACTGGGCAAATAGATAATCAATTGCTAAGTAGTTAGCTGAGACCTTGCCCTTCTTTCCCCTGCCTGTCCTCTCTAGCATGGAGTCATCTTGGGGTATCATCTTTGAAGCAGAGCATTTGGCTGTCTCTGTTCACAGACCAGAGAAAAGCATATATATGCTATTCCAAAGTACATTGCTTTTTACTAGTCATAGTTACATTACAATCTTCTTGTTCAAATCAATTATTCCAATTAAGAATACTTGCAGAGGCAGCATGAGGGCTTCCCGGCCCAACACATGTTGTTGTGGAGGTTCTTTTGCCTTCTGTTTCATCTGCACAACAACCCAGTGCAGTAGGCCTCATATCTGCAGAGAGTCTTGCAGAAGAAATACACATGGCTTGGCTGTTTCTTCCCTCCAGCAGTGATGCTGGCCAGAGCAGTATTTTAAGTGAGAGGGGGCTTTTCTGTCGGCCAGTTGTTTGGCAGAAAGGGAAAGCTCCCCCCCCCGCGAAAAAGCACAACCATGCCAAAAGTCTCCCCTGCGTTGCTCTTGGAAATGCCTTCCTCCCCTCAGTCAGGGACTGTTAGAGGCTCCTTTGCAGCAGGCGGAAGCTGGGAGGAGGAAGGAGCGCACTCACCAGCCACCTGCCAGCTCTGTCAGTGGTCTGAGGCAAAGTGAGGGAAGTTGTTGGATGTGACAGTTAGGCCTGTGCAGTAGGCCTCAAGTGTTTCAACTCCACAACAACCTGCATGGGAGGCCATAAATGTTTCTTCTCCACAGCAACCTTGTCCAAACTCCAAAGCAGCTCTTTCTGCCTGGGGAGCTGACCCTTATACTCTGCAGATGACCTGTAATTCCAGGAGCTCTCCAAGCCCCACCTGGAGGTTGGCTACCCCTGGGTTGGAAATATTCTTGGAGGTTTGGAGGTGGGACTTCAAAATTGTACAATACCTTATAGTCTGGCCTCCTAAGTAGCCATTTTTTGCCTGCAGAGCTGATCATTATAATCTAGAGATGAGCAGCAATCTACAGATGATGGTAGAGGCTCACAGATTGCGGTTGGGGTGAAGTGGTGCTGGTGTGTCCCTCCTGCGCTATGGGCTTTGGCCAGCCCTTAACAGCAAGTGTTTGTATTTTGGGGCACAGACAGACAGACAGACCGGAATCAGTCCTGCAAGTCTAGAAAGTGCAGGAAGATCTAAATAAAGAATATTTGCAGCCTGAAACTGTAAATAATGAACTAGTAAATGGCTAGAGAGACATGGGAACTGAAGTAACTTTTTTCAAGCTTGGCCTGATAAAAAAAAATTTAAGTACTTGCCAGGAAGGTCCTATGAACTGAAAGGCATAAGTGGCCCAATTTCAAGTGGAGTTAGGTTTACAGGAAAGTAGAGACTTTGGGGGAAACTAGGTGATCCACTTTTATTAGGCAATGACTTGGCCTTGCAGGCAACAACAGGAACTGCAGCTGCCAGCAGTAGGCCTCAGGCTTCAGAAGATCAGACATCACCAGCCAAGCAAGCAAGGAGTGTCTTGGGCCAAGTGCATTCCTTATGAAGGAATGTGTGTGAGGGGAGAGAGCTTTCCTTTCAGCCTAACTGCCTGGAGATGAGTTGTACTTCCAGGGAATTTTCAGATGCCACTTGGAGGCTGACATCCCTAAACTTCAGTGGAATACAGTGCTACACAGTCACCCCTCCAAAGCAGCCAGTTTTTCCTGTGGAAGACTCTTCAGTCTGATTTTTCCTTCAGATATCTGAAGACATGGCTCTTGAAAGCTCATCTGTAACCACTATGCCACAATTCCCAGTCCTCTCCCACACTCAATGAACATTCCATTCCACAGGTTTTTGACACCCATCTCTCCACACCCATGCCCTCTTTAGTCACATGCCACCACAACCTCCCACACAACACACACATTCAACCTCATGCCCTTACAAACTGGACAACTCCTCCCCTTTCTATTCCCACTTCCAAGCTCTAGTGCCCATTGTATCCCTGGATACAACGGGCTTTGTCCGTAATCCTGGCATAAACCATCTGATAGCAGAAAATAGCTTTTCTAAATGCCCCAGCTCCAACAGAATGCATATCCTGAGGCTATGATTACAGTCTTCTACTGTACCAGTCCCATAGGTTGGTGATATGGGTAGACTTTCACATCTTTTTTGAAACTGTGAACTTGAAACTTTGGAGTTTCCCAGTTTGAGTTTATGTTTCAGTTCAAAATTAGTGCAGTGTTTAATTTGAAGGGCATGTGCCAGCTATGGGGTTCTTCACTTAACAAACCAGGATAGCAGAAAGAACACAGCCAACAACGAGAAGCTGGGGTGAAGGAGCTGATAAACAGGCATTGAACTGAATTGAGACTGTAAAGGAACAGGTTTAAACCTGCTTGTACAGGATGTCCTAAGAGCAGCTGCAGGGAGAGGCTTTGGCAGATAAGCAGAAAGGCACACTAGAGTCTGGCAGAGGAAAGGGGCAAGCAGCAGACACATATTTGTTTGAATCAGAGAAATAGAAGCCTGGCAGCAACTGGCCGAACAGTGGAATGTGCTGGAGAAGTTGGCCTGTGGAACTGATGTCTGTTTAAATCACAGCAGCTTGAAAGCAAATTACTTACTGCACACAGTTCAGTAGTTAAAAAACAACACTAATATTACATACTCCAGGCAAAATTCTGAGCACAACCAAGTTAAGGTATTGACCGTGTCTGAATACAGATTCTAGATTTAGGACATGTCTAACGTACTGTTGGTTAGTGACTGAATAGATGGGGAGATATCAGATACAATATAGCTTTGTGAGCAGGGATTGTATATCATGAGATGACCCTGCACCAGGCTGCATAATGCAAGTATTCAAAGATACAGTATAATACAGTTAAAATCGCTTAAAAGAATGTCATACAAATGGAAAATATTCATATACATGCCTGTTAGCCCTAGGAGCCAGCATGGTATAGTGGTTAAGAATGGCGGTCTCTAATCTGGAGAACCAGGTTTGATTCTCACTCTTCATATGCAGCCAGCTGGGTGACCTTGGGCCAGTCACAATTCTCTCAGAGCTCTCTGAGCCTCACCTACCTCACAGAGACCATTACCACGAAGCTGTGCTGCTGCCTGATTTTTGGTCCAGGGTTAGTTGCACTGATTCTTCCCATAACCACACAGGGTAGCATTTGACCCGCTTCTACCTGTCTGCCCTGGATTTTCGCTACCACATGAGGTAGCAGATGGACAGGAAGTGGAAACTTTCCACTGTTTATGTAAATCTTCAATCGTGACATGGTGAGAACTCCCAAATCACCTTCCAGTGCCATTTGAGTGCCCCTCCTCCAAGTCCAAAATAATTTTTAAAAAATTACCAGGATTGCGTTGTAACACAAAACCATTACAAGGGGATTTTTAAAATGTGAATTTGAATGCAAAATTACTTATATGTTAATAAACATTAATCTTTGGCAAATGAGAAGTTAAGACCAAAATACAATCTGATTGGGATCCTCTCAAGAAGATCTGGGTGTGTACTAAAAGATAAACTGCTACATTAGATGGATTTTCTGTTCAATCTGTCATACAGTGGGGGACTCTCCTTGTATAGTAAAACAGTTCCAATTGACCAGGATTATAATGTGGTTTAACTGGAATAGAAGAATGTGGAATGGATCACAATGGTTCCCATGTCTTTAGAAATGGCTACTATCAAGTATAAGATCCTGTGCTAAATGGACCCTTGAAGTACGCCTCAAAAAGAACTGCACAATGACTACAATCATGCCACATCATAATAAATATACATAAATCCTTGTCCACTTTGTCAAATGGGAAACATAATTACCACATGGCACTGTATCCCTTGCTCCTTTGACAGGATTATGGTACTAATTTCAAAACAGAATAGCATCCAGGCCTAACAAAGAGAAAATATAAAGGGAAAATCCTGAAAGATGTCACAATAGAGTAAGCTGACCATCTGTCCAGCCTTTGGCGGGGCGGTCCCACATTTGGGGCATTTGCCCCGTGTCCCCTGGCGTTTTCCAAATTGCACCACGGCGTGTGTGTGTGTGTGTGTGTGTGTGTATGTAATTAAATTAAGGGTCAGGAGGTAGGGAGGAGGAGGAGGAGGGAGGGGGGCTCGCCTGTTGCTGATTGCCGCGGCCGAGGCATGTCCCGCCTTGTAGGGCCAGATATCTCGTCACCTTACAATAGAGTAAGCTTAGAATGTGCAAAGGGGTGATTCTCTGAGTTGGAGGAAGAAAGACTAACCAGAAAGAGTAACCAGCATATAAACACCGGTTCTGTCAGCCTGGAGATGCTGTGCAATGGTTACACTTCTGGAATGGACTCTGTAGGCCTTAGTTCAAATCTTCATTCTGCCATGAAATTCAGTGGATGACTTTGGGTAGAGCTGACATTATCCCAACCAAATCTCACAGACTTGAGGAAGAAGAATAGTTGGTTCTTATATGCCGCTTTTCTCTACCCAAAGGAGTCTCAAAGCAGTTTACATTTGCCTTCCCCTTCCTCTCTCCACAACATACACCCTGTGAGGTAGGTGAGGCTGAGAGAGCCCTGATATTACTGCTCGATCTGCTCGATTTATCGGTGCTGTGGTGTGCCCAAGGTCACCCAGCTGGTTGCATGTGGGGGTAGCATGGAATCAAACCCAGCTCACCAGATTAGAAGTCTGTACTCCTAACCACTACACCAAGCTGACAAAATCCAGGGAAGAGGAACCAGGTAGGTTGTCCTAAATTTGATAAAAGAAACACTTGTGGAAAATCTAAAGAGTAAATAAATCTTCCATTACATAATAGTGGAACTGGTTTTCAGAATTTTCTTGTGGGACTAAACTACCTATGGTAGAATAAAATCTGGCTGCAGATCCTGGCTGCAATCTGGCTAAACAGTGAATAATAGGTCTTCCCGGAAAGTCTGTGTATCACAGTTTAGGTATTCAAAGAAGTTTGCTGTATGTTGATTTAGATGTGTTCACAGGAGCAAGCACCCCCCCCCCCCATATTATTTAGCTTCCTACCTTTTTCATGTTGAAGCATTTTCACCTTTTTTAAGAAATGGAGAGTCAGAGGGTTTCCATTATCTATGTTTTCTTAAGTGGTATTTGATAGATGACGCAGAGCTTTTATGTAAGGATTAACCCTCAGTACGAATTAATATTGAGGGATGTAGTTTAAACAAAAAGAGATTTGTGTGGCTAATTTCTAATAAGAACACCTAAGCCTTGCCTAATAAACTCTGGATTTTGCCAGCCTGTGTTTGCATATGCATGTCAGGGGAATCAATGTATAGGTTACGGTTATGCACGGTCTCTGTTATTTATTCATACAGAAGCTCCAGACTGCCTTCTGGCAGGCGCTCAGGCTGGAAAATTCATTCCTAATATTTATATTTCAGATTGATTATTTGTACATAGCAGAAGTCACATGTAAAAACGTGGTCCTCACTTCAAAGTTTTGAACCATTTAGAAACCCATTTTGGACATCATGCATACATGCAGTTTGCTGGGTAAAAGGATTACGATTACACTAAGCAGATTTCTCTGAGCTTTGCAAATGTACCCTCAATTGTTGTTAAAGATTTGAATGCAAACTATAAATCCTTATCCATCCCTGGGGGGGGGGGAACGTATCCACCTGTCCAAGTTGGAATAGGGCCAATCAGGGTGCAGCTGGCTGCACCCTGATTGGCCCTGCCCCTGCCCCTGCAGCTCCCGCCCTCCGTCCCTGTACTCTAACCTCTTTGCTCTCAGATGTGCCTTAGTGCCTAGAGCCAGCAGCAGGTAAGGGGAGAAGGCCCTGGGCAAAGAGTTGTGGTGGAGGGCCTGCTAACAAGGACCTCTTGGCCTGCTAGGCTGGGCCTGTTTATGAGGGCCTCTTGGCCTGCTAGGCTGGGCCTGTTTATGAGGGCCTCTTGACCTGCTAGGCTGGGCCTGCTAACAAGGGCCTCCTGGCCTGCTGACTGCCTGTCCAGAGCCTGCTAACAAGCTGGCCATCCCCCGCCCGCACCACTTGATCCTGCTGCAAGCTGCGGCCCAAAGCCACCTTAAGCTGCCTGGCCGGGGACCAGGGGAGGGGACCCTTTCAAGGCCCGTTCTTAGGAATGGGCTTTGCAACTAGTCTATATTATAATATTGTACCTTGAGTTTTAAAAATAATGGTTATGATTGATAGTTTGGTATAGTGGTTAGGAGTGCGGACTTCTAATCTGGCATGCCAGGTTCGATTCTGTGCTCCCCCACATGCAGCCAGCTGGGTGACCTTGGGCTCGCCACAGCACTGATAAAGCTGTTACAACCAAGCAGTAATATCAGGGCTCTCTCAGCCTCACCCACCTCACAGGGTGTCTGTTGTGAGGAGAGGAAAGCGAAGGCGACTGTAAGCTGCTCTGAGCCTCCTTTAGGTAGGGAAAAGTGGCATATAAGAACCAACTCTTCTTCTAATTATTGCCTCTCTTTACAGGAGTTAGCCTTTCCACCGTTCTGCAATGCATTATTTACCTCAGAGGCCTGTGTGGAATGGGATTAAATGTTGGAACAAAATCAGCAAACAGTTGATATAGAGAAACAGGAAACAATACCCTGAATGATAGCCCTCTTTAAGTATTTGAAAGGTTGTCACTTGGAGGACGGCAGGATGCTGTTTCCGTTGGCTGCAGAGGAAAGGACCCGCAATAATGGGTTTAAACTACAAGTACAACGATATAGGCTAGATATCAGGGGGGGGGGGGAAATTCCACAGTCAGAGTAGTTCAGCAGTGGAATAGGCTGCCTAAGGAGGTGGTGAGCTCCCCCTCACTGTCAGTCTTCAAACAAAGGTTGGATGCACACTTTTCTTGGATGCTTTAGGATGCTTTGGGCTGATCCTGCATTGAGCAGGGGGTTGGACTAGATGGCCTGTATGGCCCCTTCCAACTCTATGGTTCTATGAATGCAGCTGAGGCTAACCACCCCACTCCCTTGGTAGAAGTGCCATTTTGTGGATAACTGATTATCTTTCAGAGTTTCTCAAGGATAACCCTAAACAAATGAAGTCATAATATGTCTGTGATAATGAGCAGAGCCCTAACCTGTTACTGAATGTGTAATAATGCAGATGACTTCTATGACAGCTGGTCAAGGATACAAATTTCATTTTCAGCTAGGCTTATTTAATTTATTACTAGGCTTAAAAATGTCATCCAACAGATTCTGCCCAAATTCAGTGAATAGTCACAGTATGGTGGAGAAATATTGAGCAACTCTGAATGGAGATTTGGGCCTGGATTTACCACCTTCATGCTCAAAAACCTAGATACAGAATTTAGGCGTAACAACGGAAGCACTGTTGAAGCGACAACCTAAATCCTCTCCTGTCAGAATCTTGGCATGAATGTGTGCTTTCAGAACTAAGGCATGGGAGAAAAACTGAAAGATTGGTATGTGTTAGGCTACAGCAGTGGAAAAGTGTGGATATGTCAGGTTTTCCTGCGCTTTCCATAACAAACTGTGACTATGATCTTAGTGGGTCCAGGGGCATGGTGGCAATCTAGCATAGCAAACAGAGCAAACAAAGATGAGAAAGTATGGCTGGGGAAAAACAGTAAGGAAATGGTGAACTTAAGATTCATGTACCAGAATATCAAATGGTAAGCTTGTTACTGAAACTTACATCATTCATATTTAAACCCATACAGAACATTGTTTTGTTCCAGAATAAATTATCTGTGCCTGTTTATAGCTAAGCATGGTTGAGCCTGGCCCGGGATACCTTAAGCAATGAAACCTTCGTTAGGGCAGTTAGGCCTTAGGCTACTGGGGCCTGGCTCTCAACACAGTTATTTAGCCCTTCCCGGTTTACAGCTTTCTTGGCTCTCAGGCATCTTCTACCTGCTGATGGAATCCTCTGCTGCAGGTATCAGTTCTATCCCTGTTTTCAGAAGTCTTTCCCAGCTAGGGTTGCCAGATCTGGGTTGTGAAACACCTCAAAACTTTTGGAGTGGAGCTGGGAATAGGCAGGATTTGGAGCAGGGAGGGATCTCAATGAAGTATAATGCTATGGAGTCCACTAGGGCTGGGCGCTTCAGCCACCAAAGCGGCCGTTCATGCCCGAAGCAGCCAGCACCTTCGGGGGGGGGGAGGTGCAGCGCGGGCACTAGAGCACCAGTTGGCACATGCATGCAGGAGCACCTGCGTGCATGTGCCACCTGGCACACTGGCACCCACACCGCCCTTCCCCTCTGCACCGTGGTGCAGGCTGCTTCGGGTGAGAATGGCCGCTTCGGTTTGGAGGTGACCGAGTTGGCCTTTGGTCGTAAGGTGTTGCAGCACGTGATGGCCTCCTACTGATCAGCTGATGTTCCCCCCCTAGTGTGTTTGGGACTGCTCTTGTAAGTCCCACCAAGCTGTCCTCCTGACCTAGAGGGAGAATGACCATTGGATACTCACCAAGAGGGGTCCTTCTCCTCGTAGGTCAGGAGGACAGCTTGTCCCTCCCTGCGATTGGTGCGGGCCATCATGTGGGGCGTTCATGGGGGTTACTGGTTCTTAGTAGTTTCTTAGCGGTGCCTAGTATAAAAAGAAAGAAAGAAAGAAAGAAAGAAAGAAAGAAAGAAAGAAAGAAAGAAAGAAAGAAAGAAAGAAAGAAAGAAAGAAAGAAAGAAAGAAAGAAAGAAAGAAAGAAAGAAAGAAAAGGAGTTGGTTTCAGTGGCTTTCTGTCTTGCTCTTGCCTTCCTCCCATTAGCTCATTTAAGTCCTAGAGGGCCGCAGTACAGGGAGCTCTCGGGAAGTTATCGACTGGAGAAGGGAGGGCGTTTCCCAGAGGAAGACAGGAAGTTTCCTTTGACCTGCCTCCCTCAAAGTGAGATGGGAAACACCCACCAAGCTGTGCTCCTGACCTACGAGAAGGACCCCTCTTGGTGAGTATCCAATGGTCATTCTCCCAGTTGTGAGACCAGGCAAATGGACCAATGCAACAGTGTAATTGGTTAACTTTACAAACTCTGGGCCATTCCGCACAACTTTAATGTAGCAGAAGGCTTGCAATTTGTAAACGCTACTAATTTGAAGTGCCGCATAACGTCGCACACAATCTGCCACACTCCTGAAACAGTCCCGCAAAAAGTGATTCGTTGTAGCGCTTAAATGGAAATCAGGAAAAGTGGATTCACCCTCCGAAAAGTGCTACACTCTTGCAAACAATCTGCAACACTAGCGAAAAAGACCTGTGCGTTCCCATTGTTGCGGTTCCAACAAAGTCCCTCCCCCTAGCTCTCTCAAATAATGGGACCTGTATGGACAAACAGCCATTTATATTTCAGGAGAGAGCAAGTGAGTCAGGGGAAGGAGAAGAATTGCTACCTCAACTGATTGCTAGGCCAAACCAATACCATTGAGCACTGGGACCTACTGGAAATCTGCCTCCTGAAGGGAAAGGCAACTTTCATAAATGGAACAACCTAGATATTGCTCA
This sequence comes from Paroedura picta, assembly GCF_049243985.1. NCBI lineage: Eukaryota > Metazoa > Chordata > Lepidosauria > Squamata > Gekkonidae > Paroedura > Paroedura picta. The sequence continues at coordinate 134,764,182 of NC_135370.1, forward strand.
TGGATGGCAGAAACAATTTGAAAACCTTCCTTTGCCCTTGCAAATCATTTCCTCCATGTTTCTATTAGTTTCCAATAGGTTGTCCAGGCTAACCCCTTCCCTTTCCCTGACTTAACTATGCTCAAGATTTGATATCTCCTGGACCATATTCAGTCATCATCAGGCGCAGTTTCTGTGAAGTTGCCCAAATATGTAGGTCCCCTTGCATGTTCTGTGGGTAGCTTGTTTTGTGACTTCCATCATCCAGATAGGAGCCAACCTCTTTCCTATTAAAAGGAGTGAGAAATGACCACGGTGTGGCCTCAGATCTCACTTTCATTTTCCTTTAATTGTATTACTCTTGCTTGTTGCCTCCAGAAAGAAATCTTTTGCTGAAGAGAATATAAAAATAATGGTTGTCCTTACTCTGTTGATATTATAATTCTTAATACCAATAAAAGCAATAACAAGAATGAATTGTATACATATAAAATTATAGCCAACAGTGGCGGGTGTAGTGGATGATTGGGGTTCCATTTTTTCCTTTAATTTTCTTTTTTTTTTTAATGTGGGACTTAAATGCTTTTGAAACATGCAGTGTCTTGTCAACAACTTCTTTATTTTGTTTCAGATTTCTACTCTATCACTGAAGAGTATGGAAAATGTGCCCCCTTTTTGAAAAGGATCAGAGTCCATAAAAATCATTGAAAGCAAGAAGATATGGAGATCCGTTACACGGGGACCTTGGACGTCTTCCAGTGAAGTTGGCTTAACGCTTCACAGAGAGTAAATGAGGCTGCAAGGGATGGTTCACAGCTTCTAAGGGAATCCATTTTATAACAAGCTGCTGCTCTTCAAGAACATATTAGGTACACAAAAACCTGCTTAATCTTGCATGCAGATTATTTGCAAGGTGACCTGATAATCAGCATTTGTAACTCATCACTAAAATTGACCTCTGTGCCAGAGGATTGGAAATGCAGACTATTTTTAAAAGGGGAGGGTTGGGGGAACAGAGGATTACAGGCTAATTAGTATAACATCTATTCTAGATAAATTAGTAGAAAAGGCTATTAAAGATAGAATTATTAAGCATATTGAGGAGCAAATTCTGGGGACAGACAAGTAGAATGGCTTCTGAAAAGAGAAGCTTCACCAAACTGTTGGACCTCTTTGAGCTGGTTAACAAGCATGTGGGTAAGGGCAATCTGGTAGACATTATCACAGAATTATAGAACCAGAGTTGGAAGGTACCTCTGTTACCCGAGAGGTAGCCCAAAATGGAAGGGTGCCTCACACAGAGATACCTTCATGCACAGAAGCCCATGACTGGACTTTGAGCAGGTTGGCACACACAGAAACCAGCCTGGCAGAGACTGACTATGGAGTCAGTAGGGCCCCTTAAGAAACCTAGGAAGCCAGGCTAAGGCTCCATCTTGTTTGGGCTTCACTAGATTTCTTACATTTCCTCCTTGCCCAACTGACTGAGCTAAATGTGCACGTTATCTAAATCCCCCCCCCCCAGCCAAAGACCATTAGACTATCTACAGGAAGGTAATATCCCTTCAAGGTACTAACTGCAACTTCTTTTGTCTCTCTTGCCCAGTGTAATTTCTGTCTAGCACCATCTCTTATCCCCAAATGTCTTCCCCCAGTCCTTCCTGATAAAACAAAGACAAGGCCATTAGCCACACATTACACCTAGCCAAGGTACTCGATGAGATTACTCCACACCTCCCACTCTAGTGACCTCACAGTTCAAACCCACCTATCAGGTACTCATATCAGAGACCAATCATCAATCATGGACCTCCCAGTGGGCAGTCTCTGGGGCTGGCCCGGGAATTTCAAACACTATATCAAGCCTTGCGCACACCCTGTGTGTGTATGTGTTATTGTCCACACCCGGCATCCTGTCCATCCCCTGATGTCGTCAACCCTGTGTCTGGGCTGCTTGGATCCAAGAAAGGTGCAGTATCTTGAACTTGTCCCCCTGTAGAACTTAGTGAACTTGTCCCCTGTAGAACTTAGTGTAACTTGTCCCCCTGTAGAACTTAGTGTATGTATGTTTTTGCTCTGTGTGTGTTTTGAGTGTATCCCAATATTTTCCCCAAATAAATCCCATGAGTGTAAGCTTTTGTCTTCTTCATTTAAAAAGGGTTTCTTCCAGGGAAAGGACCCCGTAAAAATTGGTAGTAAAGATCCTGTGTTACCCAGCCTCTTGCTATCCCCAGCAATTTGGGTAACACCTCCAGGGTCATCTAGTCCAGTGTTCCGCAACCTTTTCCAGGCTGCGGACCGGCGGCAGCGGAGAGGGCGATCGCCCAGCCGCGCATGCCATGCATGTGCGGCACTCCCGTGCATGTGCGCATGCTCGGATGGGTCACACATGTGCATTTGCGCCATGCACTGCCACAAACGTGCATGCCCGGGAGTGCCACACATGCGTGTTTGTGACCGCACATAGCACAAACGCGCATGCGCGACCCGGCTGCGCATGCGTGGAAGTGCCGCAAATGCACATGTGCGGCCGCGCATGGCGCAAACGCGCATGCATGGCCCAGTGCAGCCCTGTGGAGGCAGGGAGCTGTGGCCCAGTGCCAGGGCCTTCGCGGCCCGGCACCGGGCGGCGGCCCGGTGGTTGAAGACCACCGATCTAGTCCAACTCCCTACACAATGCAGGAATTCACAATTACCTGCCCACCCACAATGACCCCAATTTCATGCCCAAGTTATCCCTCCCTCCCCCCCCCCCCAAAATCTCCAGAATCCAGCCTGACCTGGAGGAAATTCACCTACCATCCTTTAACGGTGATCAGCAAATAGATACTTGGTCTTTTAATCTCAGCAAAGACTCTTGAGTAAGCTTAGCAGTCACAATGTTTAAGGAGAGGTCCTTTTATGGTAAAAATTGGTTAAACAACAGGAAGCAGAGAGTAGAAATAAATGGTCCGTTCTCACAATGGAGGGAAGTGAACAGAAGAGTCTCACAAGACAATATTGAGACCAGTGGTATTTATAGATTATTTGGAATTGGAGATGAAAAGCATAGTGGCCAACATTCCCCAATACCTTTGAGGTGATGGCTTATTGATATTATTAAAACACTAATATAAGGGAATACTGTAGGATTTTTCCAACTATAATCTTTCATTATTTTTACAACAATCTTATATTGGAGGACTCAACCACTGAAGAAGATATTGAAGACGGAAATTATCTAGAAACCATTATGGTTGATTCTTCATGTATATAAAAAAATGTATTAAAATTGAAAATATATATATTGTTAGAACAAGAATATTGTCTTGGATAAGTTCCTTGTTTTTCTGTTGGTCTCTACACATCAAGCAGGTTACGAACTTGAGTTTTGGGATGGGGATAAACGTCAGCCTGGTTCAAACATCTACAGGGCTATGGTCAGACCGCTTCATCTTACAATTCCAGATTGATGTTCCCCTCCACCCATATAGGCAGAGAGCAGATTTATGCCTGCCCCAAAGACTTACAGATCCAAATGGTTTCCAGAATGCTTTGCAGCATCCCAAAAACCCCTGGTGAATCCGTTGATATGCTAGTGGAGGATTGGCATTGCCAGCTCTCCAAAGACATCAGTGACATTGCTCCTGATGCCCTCTCTTCTCCTCTCCAAAGCCAGCCCTATGGACTACACTGGAGTTGTGCAAATGGAAACAGGAGTTGAGATGGCTAGAGCAAGTCTGGCAGGAAGTTTGTGATGAACCATCAAGAACGTCTTATAAGTTACTATGAATGCATGTGACATGGCAGTGAAGGCCATTAAGAAGGAATTCTATGTGAGCTCCATTGCTTCCACGAGCTCATGTCCAATTAGTTATCTGATGTCCATCTCTAAAGGAGCATCCCAAATTTCTCAGTTAGATATTAGCTGTGAAGTTTTTGTGAGTTATTTCACAGAGAAATATTGTAACTCCACCAGGACCTCCCCATCAGCTTTGATGCAGAAAGGGAACTAGAGTCCCATTGACCATCTCATTGTCCAATTTTGGACCATTTCAGTCTGCTCTCTTTGGCTGAAGTGAAAAAAGTCCTAGTAGCGATATTACCAACCGTACATGCATCCTGGGGAGTATCCAGGGGCAAACTGCTGGCAATGCTGGCAGGGAGCCCCTAGACGGCTGGGTGGGCGTGGCCTGTCTGAGGCAGGGCCCAATTGTGATGTGTGAAGCGTGTCACCATTGGGCCCTGCCTTCGGACAGGCCATGCCCACTCTGCACCCATGTAGCCCTTAGCCTACTGAAGTTGACCTACGAGCACTGAGATTCAGAGGCTTGATGACTCTGAATATGAAGTTCTCTTGCCACCTGTACAAATTAGACTGAATTCTTCATTCTTCACTTCTACCACTTGTTTGATGGATGCATGGACATTAAAATTCCAGCCTGGCCAATGAATCCCTACTGAATCTCAGTCCCAGGATTTTAACCCATGTCTCATAGCTTACATTTTTGCAGTTGCAAGAATTGGCTACAGAGGATGTTATCCTTTAATCTCTTCACAGATCTTACAAAACGTTTGCAAACCATTTGGGGTTAGGCCCATATATAGACAGGTCACACTATGTACATAATTTTTTACTGTCACTCTGTGATGACTATTGGAGCTTTACTAGAGGTCAGTAATCCAGTCTATTAATGAAACTATGTAAACTGTAATCACTGATTTGGTTACTTTGGATTGGAGTCAAAATCTTTGTATGTTTTGTAACTAACATCCTTACCAACAGTTTCAATTTATACAGAAAATTACAGGTAAGACATTTGTGCTGCAAATAACCCTTCTAAGTCCATTGATATTTGTGGACCTTAAAGGATGTAGGACTGTGCTACTAAATCTTGCAGTGATAATGGCAGCTGGATCTGGGAGTGGATGGGATGAGAAAACCATTGATCACCCAACAATTTGCCCCTGGCCTTAACTCAGCAAACATGAATCCAAACCTGGTAATTGTAAGTACAGATTTTCATTTTTTAAATTGTTTCTTGTATGTAAGAAACTTTATTGTACAATTTTACACAGCTTTTAAGTTGTAAAATGGTTAAAATTGTGTACAAAATATGCTCATTTTTAGAAAAAATGTATATACTAATAGCAACAACACTGGGGGAAGCAAACAATTATTCAATTCAGTGTGCAAATGTTTTATAAAAATAGAAACACTAGCTCTACAGGTAGCATTTCCTGATAAATTATTTAAATAGCATATCTACACAACAGAAGATTAACTATTCCAACAGTAATGAAAAAATAATTTATACAAATACAGGGAATGGTATACAAGATGACATAAAAACAAATTAACACAATATTAGAAATTGTTCTTAGCATTGCTTCAATGCCTTTTTTAAAAACTGGGAGCATGAGTCTCTGCAAAAACAATTTTAACTATGTACAGCTTGCAATCTTTCCCCCACCCCTTAATACTACAGTAGCTTTTAATTTTGTTAGATATCTAAACTGTGCCTGATTCAAAGGTTTTTTTCCTTTTCTCAGCCTTACAAAAATAATGAGGTAATATTTGTACATAAAAGTTTTCACCTTTGACATTCTTTTTCTTTTTCGCAGCAAGATGAAGCTCAACAATATAATTATGCTGCCCCATTGAGCAGAAGCAGCCTTTGAATAATGTCCCCAAAATTCCATCTAAGAGGCCTTTCTACTTCTGTAACTGTACACTGGTTTCAAGGTCTAGAATAGGAGTAGTCAAACTGCGGCCTTCCAGATGTCCATGGACTACAATTCCCATGAGCCCCTGCCAGCATTTGTGGAGGGCCACAGTTTGACTACCCCTGGTCTAGAAAGTTAAATGCCATTGGCTCTGCCACTTCCGTCAGACAGCCTGTCAAATCAGGACTTTTGATACAAATGACCACTGCAAAGGCACTATATAGTGTTATCACAAAGGTGACAGGCAACAATCCACTGAGAACATCTCTTGTGCAAATCCTGTTACAAATGAGTAAGAGTGTATATTGACAGTGGACTGAGGCCTGTGTTCATTAAAAGTGACCCAATCTCCTCTATAACAAAAGAAAGACCAGGATAGTCAACACTTACACTTTCCTTTCGTGCTTTGGCAGTGCAGCATCAAAGCAGTATACTTTGCCAGCTGTCTTGTAGGGAAATGGGGGAGGGGAGAGACAGACACTAAGAATAAAATATAAATCCAACCCCATCTTGCTGCTTTTTTCGATGCTCCACATTGATTATGGGAAAACTGTTCTTTGCAACTAAAATATCTTCACACTTTACTGTCTAGATCTACTACAGAACAATAAATAACCTGTATTTACAATCTTACAGTCATGGAGATGTGTAGCAAAATGGTTATGTGGATAGTCCTGATGCAGTTTCCTGTTTTATTAATAGTCCTTCAGTTATTAATAACAGACAGGATTGGTAAAAAATAAATATTTTACATTTTCTTTATCTACAGCCCTTCTCCTACAAAAATTATTTTAAAAAACATTTAAAAAATCCAAACTCGCATTGCATTTTGTAGATTTTTTTGTATTTAATTGTGTTTTGTCATTTTTGTGCCTTTGTAACCATAATAAAAGAACATAGTTCCTTGAAGTCCAGCATAAGTGCTAAGCTGAGATGAAGATGCTCTTTGGCACCTCAAATGTTCTTGCTACATCTGCACTAGCAACCTCTGGTATCAAACCCATGGTTGTAGGTTATCATGCAGCAGCACATGTAAACTTGCTTTCTCCCAGAGTCTCTACAAATCTCTTTTTCCACAAAGCTGGTGCAATCTGGTGTACCAATTTGTTCCACCTCTTATCTCACAATGGAATTTTTGAAACTTGTTTTGTGCTGCACGAAGCTAACCAGTTGGCATAGCTAGTTTTCCTATATAATGAAGCAAAGTTTTTCCATATTAGCTGAAGCAGATTTGGCCGTCACTCGTATGCACACTTTCGTGGGAGTAAGTTCCACTTAATGCAGTGGGATGTGCATCTGAGCAAACATGCGCAAAATAAGGCTGTTTGACAGAAAAGTAACAGTTCTTCCAATTGGTCTGGTTGTAAACCCCAGGGAAGCAGAGTTTGGTATCTTACAACTGCCTTCTTCCCACCCACTTTCCCCACAAGTTGAAGCATAATTCATTTTAAGTAGTCCATGGCACATCATAAAGATGATCTCATCACAAAAGTGCTCCTCCATTGGACCTCCAGTTACAGAGAGGCAATGACAATGAATGCCCAGCTATGCAGGTGCCTTTCCTACAGAAGTGACTCTTCATCTCCAGATGTGAAGAATGTTCTTATTCATGAAAGACATTGCTTTTCTTCTGTGCCAACAAAGGTCAGATCTGAAGTGTACTTTGCAGTTTTCTCTCTCAAAAGCATTATCTTGAGGCAGGTCATGTATTTTGAGTCTCTAGTTTATGAAGGCAGAAGAAAGTAAAGAGCAGACAAAATTGTCCCAGGGTTTGCAGAAACGAAATAATATTTCAGAAGGTGCAATACCGGCATTTCAGAAATAATCTCTGCATCAATTATGATCAGGGATCTGTAAGAAGGGAAAACAGCGAATAGTTACTCTTTTATCAATTAGTCGCTAAGCAGTTACAATTAGTGGGTCATCTTCTCATCAGGTCCTTGAGTTTCTGTTTGCTGCATTGAAGCTTAACAGCATTTTTCTGACAAAAGGGTGAATTCAAGAGACTCTATGCAGATGTTGGTGATTTGTTCTTTTTAAAGCAACCTTTCCCCCACCAGCATCGGTATAACTTGGAAGTGTAATATATAGAAACAGGCTTAGTATGTCTGCATGCAAACAATTCAAAATATAGGAGGAAATTCACCAGGCTGAGCTATTAATGGTCATTTCCTGTGTGGTTCTCTACAGGAAATGTGTGTGTACCAAAAACTAAAGAGCTGTGAAGTTTATGATTTTATAAAATTAAAATTATGACAATGTTTATATATTAATTTATTATTTTCTGTAAGAGACAGTTGCCATAAGAGTTACTTTGATGCATTTCAGTCAAGGAAACAGTACTAAAGGAAAATTAATTCTTACCTCTACATTCATATTTAAGATCTGAAAAGAACACCATTTCTTGGGAGAAGACAAATAACCCTAACCGACCACCAGCATAGGTTTTGTCATAGATTGGACCTGAATCTGCCATGATCTTCTTCCCTTCGTACATTAATACTCTGCAAATAAAGAGCAAAAGTAACTCATCTTGGCCTGCAGAACTTTCAAAATTCTTCCAGAATTCTTCCAAAATTAACAAAAAACAAAGCTACATGTTGCTTACCTAATGTAGCCAGTCTTTGGTCTGTGACTGAGACGCCATCTGTAGGCAGTGAAATCTTTCCAGCCTATGTGACGAGGGTCATGCCACAGAGTCCGTACCTGAAAAACAAAAATATTACTGAATTACTCATTCTGTGATTATGGCTGGTACAACTTCTTGAGAATTACAGCATACTTAGAAGCCACTTCAGAAATGACCAAAGGAAGCCTTGCAGTTCCTGTTCATATTCTTTTCCACCTCATTTACATTGACTGTATGCCCAGTGGAAAGATGTCCAGACCTACACTATGGAGACATTTTGCGCATTCCTTATTGAGGAAGATGCATAAGATTGATTTATGCAGGACAAAGGAACAGAAGTCACCTGTGCTTCTTGGTAGCCCACTTTTCATGTCTGATATTGACATAATGATACTGTCCTTTGGTTGTAACAGAATTCCCAGACCTGATTCACACACCATGTGTTTTATTGACAAATGTAACACGTCCAACATGCAACTATAATTTAGAAGGCATAACTGACGGATAAAGAAATATCTTCTGATTATTACTCAAGAAATTTCCCCTGTACCTAAATCAATGGGGGGAAAGCTAATCAGACAAATGACCTCTTACCTGTCCAGCTGTGTTCCCAGTGTGCCACAGTGCATTACGGAGGTGTTCTCCAGGACCAGTAGTGGAGTTGACCACTTTGATGGAAAGGCCAGAATATCCTTGGGCTTTGGTTGGTGAATCAAGCCAGTAAGACTGTGTGACCTGCTTCCACATAACTACATAAAAGCGACTACTGGACTGATAGCCAAACACAAAGCCAGCATAGTCGTCATCCCTTTCTGTATTAATGAAGAATGTGCCACTGAAGTCAACAGCATTAAATTCATCAAACCCTAGGCAGAAAGAAGGAAATAAGATTGTTAGCAGGCAATTATTTGATTCTGCTCTCAAAGTAATATGTATCTTCTTGTTCTTATGAAGAAATGCTCACCAACTGCAAGTCCAGGATCACAGTTGACAGTCTGAACCAGTTCCTTGCCTTGGTGACGAACAACCCAGTTGGGATCATTTTGGGAGGTTCCCTTAGGATCCAAGGGAACCATCTGAAATCGACGAAAGTCTGTCTCACTGATGTCAACATTCTCGGGGCAGATGTCATCAATGTCTAGCACATTATCTTTGTCAAAGTCATCTTTGCATGCATCTCCACGTCCATCCCCTGTTGTAGAAAGAAAAGGAAATGCAAGGTGTGGTGATAGTCACATAAAAAGTGAACACTAGTTGTATCTGCAAATCTACCATATATTTCAGATCTGATGTAGTCTGATCATTAGTAATTTCCAAGACTTAATGGTGTGATGAAGCTACTACTGATTAAATTCAATAGTCTTCTATACATTGAATTAACTGCTAACATACTAATTTCCTTATAGCATCATTTTTACTTAGAACCTTTCTATCCTGTCTCATCAGAGTCCTGCTCATGGCAGCTTACAATTAAATCAGTATTAACCCCCAAGTCATTAAAAACAAGCCATTAGACGTAAACAGCATAAAACTTCCATATCTTAATATTTTCTCTGCCTTTCTAATTCTAGTTTACTGCCCTCACTCCAACACTCTATTAACAGTTCAGCATGCTCAAGGGGCTCATTGGGAGAGGACTTCCTTATAGCCTCTGTGAGAAGAGCAGATCCATGTGTGCCTACAGTCCCCCGCCCAGGAAGTGAGAAAGCATGGAAGTTTTGTGTGTACACAGCAGCTCACTAATTCAGGGTGAAAGGATATATTTGCTGGATAAGAAAATGCTGCAACCACAAAACAGACAGCATACTTACTGGATTTCTAAGGATTAGATACACCACATGTCCAGATAAATGCTAATAAACCCTTTCATGAACTATGACAACTGGACCGTGGAGTGTTTATCTTACCATCTGAGTCAAGTTGATCTGGATTGGCAACCAGTCTGCAGTTATCTTTATCATCAGGGATTCCATCATTATCATCATCATGGTCACAAGCATCACCTTTCCCATCTTTATCATGGTCAGCTTGGTTGGCATTGGGCACATAAGGACAATTATCTAGATTATTTTGATGGCCATCTTCATCAATATCCTGGTTGCTATCACATTTATCACCTATGCGGTCAGAGTCAGCATCCGTCTGGAAGAGAAACAGAAGAAGCTGTTAGAGTAAGCATTTCAGAGGGTACTGACTATAGAAATAAGCACCATCTTGAAAGAGACTGATGCAGCTTTACACATAGATAAGACCCTATTTGGCCCAATGCAGTCACCATTTGTGGGCACGTAAATTGTAATGGTAACATGTAATCCCTCATTTCAATATAATTGATAGGTCTTTGTGGGTAGTGCTTTGTATGTGCATGGAACTATTTTCCCCACTGGAATAAAAGGATAGGCCCATAAACACAGATATTCCAATTTTACATCAACTGGCATTCTGGATTTAGCACCAGAATGCAAACATGTTTAAAAATCATGGACAGAAGCAGTGAACTCATATGGTATTAATGGCCAAATGCACTGGAACCTGTTTTGGCATATTTAATGATACTTTAGAACAAAGTGGCACCTTAAAAACTAACAAAATTAAATTCTGGGTATATATAATCTTTGATATATACTGGACTCAAACTCTGTCCTATTAGTGCAGACCAACATGGCTACCCACCTGCATCTATCTTAATTAAAGACACTACCTAAGTATCTGAGAAACCACCTCTACCTACGTCCCCCAAAGAGCATTGCACTCCACCAGCACCCTGGCCCCAGGGAAGCTCATCTGTCAATGACTAGAGCTAGGATTTTCTTGGTTTTGGCCCCCACCTGGTGGAATAAGCTCCCAAATGACATCAGGGCCTTGCAGGGCCTGCAAAAAGGAGCTCTTCCACCAGGCTTTTGGTGTAACCTGCCCTGAACTGAAGGGGAGAGTGATATATAAAAATAATAAATAAATACAAAATATTAATCAAGACCAAGTCTAGTATTAGGCCCTTGAATAAACAGTGTCATTTCTGAGATTTTTCTTGGCATGTGTTTGCACAAAAATTCTTTGCCAGAGTCAATCTCTGTTAATTTACTCTTTATCCATGGAGATAAAATATATCACATTTCATGCACTTCGTACCTTGTAGGTACAAATACTGTATCTTGGTTTCACCTCTCTGTTTTAAAGTGTTAACAGCTTGAAATCCTCTTTAACGGCTTACTAGTCATGATACAGAGCCTCTTGTGGCGCAGAGTGGTAAGGCAGCCTTCTGAAAGCTTTGCCCATGAGGCTGGGAGTTCAATCCCAGCAGCCGGCTCAAGGTTGACTCAGCCTTCCATCCTTCCGAGGTCGGTAAAATGAGTACCCAGCTTGCTGGGGGGTAAACGGTAATGACTGGGGAAGGCACTGGCAAACCACCCCGTATTGAGTCTGCCAAGAAAACGCTAGAGGGCGTCACCCCAAGGGTCAGACATGACTCGGTGCTTGCACAGGGGATACCTTTACCTTTACCTTTTAGTCATGATACAATAGTACAGCAGAGACTGTTATATTGTGTTATAATAGTACAGCAGAGACAGTGCAATATTGTAGGTCTACGGAATTCCATTAGAATTGCTATGGGCTGATTTACAATTTACATGCACTTTTATATTAGGCTGATGACTGACTTAAGCATGACCTTAAGATGTATAGATGCAGACGGATGCTAGAGACCCAAATTATCAGTTCTTGTGTTATTGCAAATTTGGCGAAAGGCTCAATAAGAAGATGTATTATAGCTTACAGTAAGTCTCATAACAATTTCAAAATTGGAATATTTGGAGTTCATTAGCACTGTAGGTTGTATGCTGTTCTTGGGGAGGAAGCCTGCTTTTCATTACAAAAAGAACATTAAAAAAAAGCCACAGTGCCTTGATAATATGAATTTTACCTAACAGTGCCCACAGGGTAACATACAGGACAAATCTAGATACCAGTAAATTACTGCAATTTTGCTGGGACTATTCAAGCATTCAAGGTATGCCCCTGAAGCTATTAATCCTACTGTCTTGTATATAACAGGACTATACAAGTTTTACTCACTGCTGGCTTAAAACTAACAAATTAAGTTGGAGTTAGATTTTCCCTTCTAGAACTATTAATCTGTTAAAGATTGCTTATAGATATATTTAATGCTCAGATATATTTTTGAGCCCTTAGTTGGCTATGCTCCTTTCCCTATAACTGGACACAGAGGGTTGCAGGGGGGGATGAGTTATCATGTTCTTGTGAGCTTCCTTGTGGTGTGCCGCAGGAGGCGGTGCTCTCCTCCACTCTCTTTAATGTCTTTAATGTCTTTATGAACCCTCTGGCCCAACTGGTCCGGAGTTTTGGGCTGGGTTATCATCAATATGCTGATGACACCCAGCTCTATCTCCTCATGGATGGCCGCCCGGACTCCCCCCCCCCCCGGAACCATTCACCAGATGTCTGGAAGCAGTGGCTGGATGGCCTGAGCAGAGTCACGTGAAACTCAACTCCTCCAAGACAGAGGTCCTATTGCTGGGTGGGAAGAGGGCAGATCAGGAAGCATGGTGCAAAATGTGGCTGCTAGGATCCTCACAGGAACACCTTGGAGGGACCATATTCAGCATGTGCTGAGGCAACTGCATTGGTTGCCGGTTGAGGCCTGGATCCGGTTTAAAGTTTTGTTTTTGACTTTTAAGGTCCTTCATCGTCTGGGTTCCACATATCTGAGAGACTGCTTATCGCCCTATGTGCCCTGCAGGGCTTTGTGCTCTGCGGGTACCAATTTGTTGATCGTTCCTGGCCCCAGAGAATGAGGGCCAGGGCCTTTTGGGTCCTGGCCCCTACCTGGTGGAATGAGCTCCCAGAGGAGCTGCAGCTCCTGGGAGATCTTTCAGCATTCCACAGGGCCTGTAAAATGGAGCTCTTCCACCAGGTTTACAGTTGAGGCCAGAGCTAGAGGAAGAGCAGATGCCCCCCCCCCCAGGAAGATCTGATCTCATGCTGGTTCCAACATGGACATAACTAGTTGTCGTACCCTCTGGCACCCTGGCTGGCAACCCTTCCATGGTGGGAGGGCTAATATTTACCGTTATCTCGTTGTGCTGTGTGTTTTTAAATTTTATAATAGAGATTTTAATGGGATTAATTCAGATTGTTATGGTATTTTACCACTGTAACCTGCCACAAGCCAGCTTCCCAGGAGTGGCAGGTAATAAATTAAATAACGACAAAAGCAACTTCAGTAACAGAGAGGGAGAAAAATCCTGTTTCTTCTACTCAGCCAAAAGAGGGGAGATAGACATTTTGTTCTGCTCTAATCTTTGTCCTTTAAGTATCTCATGTGTGCACTGATGTGAGAACTTCCTTACCTCAGGACATCTTGTAGCACTGATATCACTTTCTAGCAAATACAGTGTCCACTATGTTTTGGTTTAAGGCTGACATGTTCATGGGTTATAAATGATGTTAGATTTTAACATAGATCTCTTTTCTCAGTTTAGCTATATGTGTAGCTTGCCAACATGACTTAACTCCACAGTCAAAATGAACTGTATATTCGAAACTGTAATATGTTCATAGATGCAGGTATGATTTTCCTGTTATCATAATATACTGCATCTAACACTACATATGGGAATGTGTAATGAACTCATATCACACTAATTAATTTGTTCTGAATGCTCAGCTACTTGGCCCCAACAATTTTTATTATTTTCAGTGACCAGCAGAGCATGAGATGTATTCTGCCCTGTTTGCCACTTGACATGTATTGCAAAGAAGCATGGATGTACAAGTGCTGTTGGCAGAGTTTTTAGGAGCTGACCTGATCTGGATTGTGTTCCATAGGACAGTTGTCACACTGATCTCCAACACCATCCAAGTCTGAATCTTTCTGATCCACGTTGTACACATACTGACAGTTGTCTCTCTCATTAAGAATGCCTGCAATGTAAAGAATTTTGAGGACTTAAGGAACATACACATTTTCCCTTCATTGATTTCAATAGGCTTAGAAGCATATACCTCTGTACATTGTTTAGAGTCCAGTCCTAAGCAATTATAGTATGAAAGTGAACAAATAAACGAAACAAACAGCTAGTTCTTAGATTATGATAAATGTTCCTTTTCAGGATAAACAACCATATTGTAATTTGCACTATATTTTGTAGCATCACAATTTTTCATTGATGATCAACATCTAACAAAGACTAGTGTTCAAATATAACAAATTCAGACTTCTCCCATATGGACTAAATAATGAACTGAATAGCAGAAGCAGCCCTAATGTGAGGCAAAGCAAGCCAGTGGTTAATTCAGCTGGCAAATTTTGGACATCATTAAGAATAACATTGGGTGAGTCGTGGGATCTCCTGTACAAACATCTCAGGGTAGTCTTCATTTAGAATTGTTTTATTATAAATTTGAAAAATAATTGTGACAGTATAGATCCCATTCATTTTAATGGGACTTGTGTAGGAGAACCTTCTGGCTATCACTAATACTCATTATTACAATGGAGGAATGAAATTTAATTTCAGACATCAAAATGTCTTCAAACAGTTCTGGGTACAAATTATATTATACTTAGGCCTTCTCTAGCCTACAACCACTAGAGAAGTAGTTGTGGGCATATCAAGAGATAGAATATTAAACCTATTATGTGGACATAACTGCTAATACGTCTATAATGGGGGAGGAAAAAACATAAGGAAAACATACCATCTCCATCAATATCAACAGCACAGGCATCTCCTTCTCCATTGTTATCAGTGTCTATCTGATCTGGGTTGTGATTGTAGGGGCAGTTATCACAGCGATCACCAACTTCGTCCCTATCGTAGTCATACTGTTGTGGGTTGTAAATGAATGGGCAATTGTCCTGGAAGAACATTTGAAAAGCCCCATTAAAAACATGCATGTACCTGTGACACATGAACTCTTAAATATCTAAGTAGCTTGTGGCATAGATTTACTACGGGGAAAAAAAGGTAAGGACAATAGGTAGACAGACCAAGCTAAAACATCCCTCTGCTTGCAGAAGGAAGAAAAGAAAGAAAACTTCCACCCAAATTTGGTACAGTATTTTTCATTCCTGAGTTTTGCTAATCAGCTACCAAACATGCGTAATGGCCATAAAATCATTAAAAGGTCATGAATGTTTTTATTACACTTACTCTGTCATCTGGAATGTTGTCATTATCATCATCGTCATCACAGGCGTCACCAATTCCATCCTTATCATAGTCCTCCTGTCCAGAATTGGGAAGGTTGGGGCAATTGTCCTATGGAAAAAGCAATATAATTACTTCCAATCCAAGCACAATCGTGTTTTCTCCCCAAAGGTGCTTTTAAGCATAAAACAGCACCGAGCCATATTTTGGTGCCACCATTTCATGAATTTCTTTTAGCCATCAATATTACTAAGAATGCATGCTTTTAATTCAAAAAGAAATAGAAATGGTCATTTGCCCCTGCTAAGACATGTGCAACTGCAAGGAACAGATATTTGGAGCATAATCTCCATAGAATTGGGTGTATGTAACCCACTGAATGGGTTTAAGCAAGCCTAACTCTGTGTTATAGAGACACTGCAATCTGAAGACTGGAAAATTTACCAATTATTGCAACCATGGTCCAGTAGCAGTGGCTGTGCTGACGACACTGGACTTCTTATAATAAGCCCTTGATCCTAACTTTGTTCCTAGAAGGATACAGTTTCCTAAATTTGAAGACTATATTAATTTATTTAATGGCTATGTTAGAACATGGGAAAATATGTTTACCTTATTGCAGTGGTATGTAGCATTGGCAATGCAGGGAAGGTTCTCATTTGGCCACCCATCTAAATCTGGGTCTTCTCCACAGATAATACCATTGCCAGCATAGCCTGGCTTACATTCACAGCGATGCATGGGGTCACTGAAGTGGCCAAGGTAAATGCACTTTGCATTCTTATTACAGTCATGTGTACCATCAGTGCATGGGTTTCTTGGTTTGCAGACCTATAGAGTGCAAGCACAGAAGAAAATTATACTTGTATTTGCAAGAATGTGACCTATGTTAAAAAGAATGCAGTAGACATTCATGCATAAATCATAGCTAATTATGGGTTTTCACCCAAAGTAGTTATCAGGGGAACTAGATGTAGGGTTGGATCCAGTTTTTAAATTCAGTCTTACCCAATTCCTTTCCATGCTATAACCCCCATTTCACAACACTTTTGTACATGTAGAATTCTTAGTGTAGCCTTTTCAAACCATGAAAGAGGATGTCTCTTCCCTTTTTCACCAGCAGAAAGGCTGGCTGGCTTCAATTCATATATTTGTTCATAAATCGGTGCTTACTGACTTCATTTACAAGCAGTAACATCTGAATAGCACATTCCTGTTTGACAAATCTACTATGCCATTGCTTTAAAGATTTTTTACTTCTAAATTCATTTTAAATTACACACAGCCAAGTGTGAACTTAAGACAGGCCAAGAGCCAACAGCACTTGCCCTTGAAGGACAACTTCCTCTCATTTCGTGCTAGTTAAGAACTGCCTCAGAGGCCTCTGTGCCCCCACCTTCAGAGGTGAGATGGGCAGCAATCGAAGACACTCCATTGCAGTGATGATACCTTGCTTAGGGAATATCCTATCCCTTGAAGCTTGCCTGGTGCCTATGCTGTTCTCTTTTAGTTGCAAGGCCCGGACTTCTCTGTTCAACCAGACTTTTAATTAAGGGGTCTTTTAATGCTATAGTTCATTGTTTTTCACTGGAAAAGTACCGTTAAGCTGCTAAATGCTCTATGTTTTTAAAGTTACATTTTAATTAACAACTTTTAATGTTTTTCTTTTATTATATTTTATTTTGTGAGCAGCCTGGGGTATATTCCCTGTACAGGCAACATAAAAAATAGCTAAGTAATTATTAGTTGGGATCATAAAAAGTGTCTTCTTGTAGAACAGAGTTCAAGTCCAATGGCACCTTTAAGACCAACAAAGCTGTATACAAGATATAAGCTTTTATGAATCAGTTCAATATATCTGAAGAAGTGTACATGCACACAAAAGCTTACACCTTAAATAAAACTTTGCTGGTCATAACGATGCCACAGGCTTTTACTTTGTTCTGCTGCTTCAGACACAACTACCCACCTGACTCTATCTCTGTAGCTATGTATTTCACAGAATAATCAAAGGAACAAATATAACCATGTGAACCCAAGATTTTGGTGCTAAATAATGTCTATCCTAATAGAAAAGTAGTTATATTTAGAATTTGTTTTTTTCTGTCATAGGTAAGTACTTATTCTATAGCATTAGCATGTTAGGTTTTGTAAACAGGATTTTTAAAACATTTTGGTAGTACCTGCTTGTTTGCTATGGCGTGCTCCACACCTCGACCAAAGGGCTGAGTTCCAGTGAAACGTGATGGGCAAGGCAGGCAATTGTATCCTGGCTCAGTGTTTTCACACCTGTGTACTCCACCAATGACAAAGCAGGCATCAGGGACCTCTTGACACTAAAGTACAAAAGAGTGACAGAGAAGGTAAAAGGTTAGTTGCAGGCTGATTTGTATATGTTTGGAATATTTTGGCCTTTAATTTTTTAGCCTCCTGTATACTCAAGATTCAATTCTTCTTACCTCATCAATATCTTTGCATTGAACCCCATTTCCATGGTAACCTGCAGGGCAGGCACCACATTTCCAGGAACCGTCTGGGAAACTGGTACATTTTGCTCCCGCAAAGCAAGGGTTAGACAGGCACCCATCTGAAAAAAAAGATAAAGGTATGAGTCCAAAATGAGCTCAAACTGTTGTCTTCACACAGAATAACCGTGGCAAGCTAAGTAGACTAATCTAACAAATACTCATAGAACTATTCACTGACGAATACCTTCAAGTCTAATCTGAATTTTCCTATACAAAGTCCTCTGGTAGAACTGGCCATCTTCTGTCTTGCACAAGCAAGAAATAGGAACACTGAAAATCCTTCAGGTAAGAGAGCACCCTATCTCTATTGTCCTCCCAGTTCCTTGTAGTGCAGTTGGCTGGGTAGAGCTCCCAAACAGTGTTTTATGTTCCATGGTGAACAGTAATTACTCACCAATTGGGCAATCTTGCTTGTTGCAGATTTGCGTGTCTACAGGATCACCAATACAATCTTTCCCTCCAAACTGTGGTTCAGGATTGTTGCAGAGACGACTACGCTTCTGAATGCCCCCTCCACACGTAACTGCACAGGCATCCCACAGTGACCATGGTCCCCACTTTCCATTGACTAAAGAAAAAGAACAAACATTGGAAACATAAATATCCAGGCATGGTCACCAGTGCCACTGATTATTTGTGGTTTCTTACCAGGGGGGGTCAACATGATTGCAGTAATCTGATGATTAATATGACAAAAATCTCTGAGGATTCACCTGAATATGTTGCACAACAGTCTCAGTTGTTACCATAAAACTTACTTGGGCAAGGATCTTTCTGGCAAGATTGGGTTTCTCTTGCCTCTCCTTCACATTGTCTACCTCCCATCTGAGGAAGTGGAGAGTTGCAGAGGCGGATTCTAGTGATCAAACCAGATCCACAAGTAACAGAGCAAGAAGACCAGGGCGACCAATGACTCCAGCGACCATCCTGTTTGACTGTAAACACATGAACCTATTATGAACTACGAAGAATCAAGCTTCTCTGTTTAGTAGCCTTAGGTCTGTCATTAGACTAGGGATAGTTGGGGAGGGGGGGGACTAATGACAATTCTATTCTAACATGCTATGATCATAGATGGACAGTAAGTTAACATATCAGATACTAAGTATTAAAATCACTACATTTTATTTTGTGCATTTCAAAGCTAGCAATAATTTGTACAATATGCTTCCTGTTGCATTTAGTCGTTAACTGTCAACTCCTCCCACTAGAAATAAATGCTTTTACACTGGTGTTAGTTTATGAGCCAATTATACCCTGCTTTTCACTACCTGAAGGAGTCTCAAAGTGACTTACAATCTCGCCTTCCCTTCCTCTCCCCACAACAGACAACCTGTGAAGTAGGTGGGGCTGAGAGAACTCTGAAAGAACTCTGTGAGGACAACTCTAATAGAACTGTGACTAAGGTCACTCAACCCAAGGTGACCCAGTGGCTGCATGAGGAAGAGTAGGAATTAAACCTGGTTATCCAGATTAGAGGCCACCGCTCTTAACCATGACACCAAGCTGACTATGCTAATTCATTCATGAGAATCTGAACTTTTGAACACAGCAACACAAAGTCCGAACAATCAGATGAAACTATTTTCCATGCAACTTATCGAAATGCTTACATCTCTTATCACATTCCTGCATATTGCAGGTACGAGTTTGTATGGAAGAGCCTTCACAGCGATGGTTGAGACTATCACAAGAGCGACCTCTCTGCTGAATGCCATTGCCACAGGTGACAGAGCAGGTAGTCCATTCAGACCATGGAGACCAAATGTCCTCTGGAGGGTCACTGGCTGTAAAGGGAAGCATTTTCATATTTGAATGAGATAAGAATTTGGGCAGTGAAAAAGCTCACTTTTCCAACTGCAAATCACGAATTAACTTTTCTTTTGTGGATGGGTAGAATGAGAGATGAAATACTGCCACACTCTTGAGTCTTTATATCATGGAATAAAAATAAAATTGTACTCTTAAATAAGATAAAAACTTCTAATGCAATCAGCCAACTTTTTTTTACTAATTGGCTGTGTAACATTTAACCTTGTATAGATTAGCACTAAGAGCCTCTTGTGGCGCAGAGTGGTAAGGCAGCCGTCTGAAAGCTTTGCCCATAAGGCTGGGAGTTCAATCCCAGCAGCCGGCTCAAGGTTGACTCAGCCTTCCATCCTTCCGAGGTCGGTAAAATGAGTACCCAGCTTGCTGGGGGGTAAACGGTCATGACTGGGGAAGGCACTGGCAAACCACCCCGTATTGAGTCTGCCATGAAAACGCTAGAGGGCGTCACCCCAAGGGTCAGACATGACTCGGTGCTTGCACAGGGGATACCTTTACCTTTACCTTTAGATTAGCACTGCAGTCCTAAACAGAAGTACACCCTTCTACATCTAGTAAAGTAAATAGGCATAACTCATGGGAACTAGAATGTCAGTTAGGCTATGACAGAGTTAACTGGGGTTTTGTACTATAAGCCATTATGCTTTGTATAGTATGTTCACTAGAACCACCACCTCCAAGAATACATGTGTAAGACTGTACCTACCATCAGAAATGTCCTCATTTCATGTTTTTACTGGACATGGTTAAAGGCATGTATGAAAGCACTGCTTTCATGTATGCAGTGCCAACTTCTGGGGGCAATTTACAAAATACTGTCTACTCGCAGAATGGCAGTATGATTCTTTCAGAAAAGCTTAAGACTGTCCCTCATAGTCTCTTCAAGACTAATTATGTGACTTCAGCCATATTTTAGAACACAGTTTCTAGATATGCAATGGAATAGTAGCACTGATTCAATCACAGGTGGAAATGTTAAGAAGCTTTAGTCACGTACGCCAGCATCGTGGGCAGCATTCTCCATCAGGAACAGTGGCATTGGAACAAGGAATGATAGGGCAAGACACTTTATGGCAGATGACAACAGAGTTCTAAAAGAAAAGGAGGACATTTATAATTCAAAGCATAAAATAATTACTCTTTCACCCCAGAAGGGTTTTGCTACAATCCATTTACCAGAAAAGTCACTTAAGAATGGATTTGGAGCCCAACAAGATATTACATGCTTTTTTTTAAATGTAAAAAAACAGGAGATTGTGAGCTGGAGCAGAACTTTGTGTGCAGTTTATCCCCTGCACTTTCTCATACAAAATCTCCCTCAGCAGATTGGGAGCTTTGGGAAGTGATTTTGAGTGAGGAAAACAATGGGTGCAGACAGCATTATGCATGCCTGCTGCCCTTGTGATTCTGACTGTAGTTCCCCCACAAAACAACTGTTGGGATAGCATTATAAACAACAAACAGTATACAGTTTCTACCATGGATCTCAGCAACATCTACAGAAGTTAAAGTAAACAGAAAAATGGTAATTGTGTCATTTACAGTCATGATTTTTTCAGTGTTTCCTTTGTTACTATCAACCAAATGGCATCTGCCAAAAGTGTTAATCAAATCTCACTGAATAGCTGTCTAGAAATCTGTTTGGTAGTCTGAGTTTCAATGATTATGTGTCCAAAGATAAAATGCATTTAACAGAGTTGGCTCAGACTCCAACAAGCCATGTTTTACTTCAATGTGGCTTTCATCTTAATCCAGAAGCTGCACTATATGAGAATAGTAACATTTTTAAAGTTTACTTTTGCCAGTTTTCTTTCTTAAGGAATAGGTAAGAGAGTGTGCTTTTGTAGATTTTAGAGGAAAACATAATCACCCATACAAAAGGTGCCAGCAATACACAGAAAATCGCACTATGGTTAGTTAAATCCATGTCAAATGAAAATTAATTCCTACAGCTCATTACCATCTTCTAATTTCTGAAGGATCGGAATAGTAAAATAAAAGCAAATTTGATAGGTTTCTAGAAGGATAGCCATGTTTATTTATGCCTGTAGCAATGGCACAATCTTATGGCACCTGAAACATACAGAGTCTCCCAATGTATGCTTACATAAATAGCAACAACAAGAAGACTCAACTAAAGAGAAGAAATATTGGCGACTAGAAGATGATTGATTTATTGTACAGGCACACCATGCCTACTTCTATTGTATGGCCAACATTTCTGTATGTATGTTTATTTAATATCTTTATATTCAACTTTGCCCCCTTCCAAGAGAATCACAAAAGAATCTCATGTAAGTGCTTGATTATGACAGAAAATCAGACGTTTCAATATTTCATAGTTACCTGGCAAGTACAGGTAGTGCATGAATCTGTGGCCCACTCATTTGTGTTTTGGTACACAACTTTATTATGGATACATGCTCCAGGACTAATCTGAAAAGGACTGCTGCCAACTTCATTGTTTATAATCTAAAAGAGAGGAGGAAAAAAAAAGAATACTTCTAACTAGACATAAAACAGCTCTTTAAAGATCAGTCTGAATGAGGTTGATAAAGCAAAATTCAATTACGTTTAACTTGGAAGTCAGTCCTATTGATTTTGGAGGGGTAGTTTCCAAGTAAAGGCACCTAGTATATTAATCACAGGGCCAGTAAATATGTGAACCATTCTCCATTCAGTTCCTCCCATGAAGATCACATATAGAGAATCCCCAGGGTGAATTCTCATAAACATTGCCTGCAGCAGAGTTGTGCTTAATAAGAGCTAAATAAAAGAGGTAGTTGCTGGAATATGAAAACTGAATTTGAATAACTTGCTTCAAACTGGTTTCTTCATGTGCATCCTTTAAAAAGCGCTGAAAACTAACTTATTTAAAAAAAACAACCAAGTCATGAATTTGCTTGCCCACCATATTTATGCTAGCTATTTGTGGTACACCAGCAAGCTAGAGAGGTATCCCTGTCTGTCATCCAGGAAGATGACCTTTACTCATCAGGCAGCTAGTTACAAGCCTGCCTTATAACTGGAATAACGTACTTTCATCCCATGTATCAATGAAAACTAAGAGAGCCTCTGTTCTTCTGTTTCAGTACTGTGTATTTAATAGTTACTTACCACTTTGTGAACTGAATCTTGCAGTGTTGTAACCAGTGCACGCAAACTTTGCAATTCTACAAATACATTGCTTAATTCATCACAGGAGAACCCACAGATTGCCTGGATGTCCTTTGTTTTGTGACCGATGTAGTTAGTGCGGATAGCTGGACTGGAGCCATTCATAGGATTGTCCAGCTTAATAACTGTCCTGGCTGTAATAACAAGACGATGTACATGTTTAAGGCAGATGGAGACAAAGTGTATTGTATTGTATTCAATAACTTGGTAAGGCAGCAATTTCTTAATGAATAATGTTTCACTGTATCCTAAATTTGTTCTGGCATTTTCTTACACAGAAAAGAATAATATTTTTAGACTAGTAAATTTAAAGGCACTTTGCAGACTTACAGCTTTCACAGCCCTTGTTCCTTAGGATGGCTTCTACAGTAGTTCCAAACACAAATCGCACATTCTGTAGCACTCCCTGTGGACAAAAGAATTACAGGTGTTAGATATTGATAAGGACTGCTTTGCAAATGAAGTGGCACATATATAAATGAAGCTGCTTTGCAAATAATTGGGCACATTTCTAACCCCAGTTATATTTCTTTGCATTGAGTTCAGCAACAAAGAAACCCATTTTTTCAAATGTTGTGTTCATGCTTCCAATTCCCAAATTAACTACCAATTACTGCTTAGAAGGGTGTATGTCTATTTAGTATTACGCTGATACATATTCAAAAGTCTGAAAACTCTACTTTGTTCTCGGCAGGATTTCCAGGTTGTATACATTCCAGTTTCTTGGATAATTTCAAAATTTATTGAATTCACATGCCTTAAAGAGGTCCATTCAACAGACTGATATAAAACTATATTGGCCAGAATGCTTATTTGCATGAAAATATTTCTCCTGTGCTTTCTCTTCCTCTCAAATACTGAAAAATTAACCAAAATAAAAGTGTCATAAATATCCTAAGCTTGTCTGAACACATACAGTTTTGTACCTGAAGCAATAATAATCAAAATAGTTGCCAACTCCAACCCTACGCCATCTCCTTTTTAAAAAGGGAGAGACAAAAGGCAGGAAAATTACCTTGTAATATTTTGCTTCAACTAGCAATTTCTCTTTGTTTTTAAACAAAATTGGCTCATAAACCTGCTACCAAAAGAAAGAGAACTCACCTGGAAGTTGTCATTAACTCCCCCTTTGGCAATGCGAAGTCTGGCTCTGCTGGCCAGGTCCCTGGTGAAGATGTTCTGAATAGGGATTTCCAGTTCAGCATTCACCATCTTCTCACATCCCACATAGAGTTGGGCCTGATCTTCCTGCACTAAGAGGGTAATATTGTTCCATTGCCAGGTAGGCAGCTCAACATCTTCCACTGACACCAAAGTCTGATTGCCTTCCTTAGGAAAGACGCTCAAGTCCAAGGTTTTTGCCTTGCCATTCAACACAAGCTTAAAGACATAGCCAGAGTTGTCCTTGCGCTCCACAGCCAGCAGGGTGCCTGGACTCTTCTTCATTGGGCGAAGATTAGCCAATAGGATGAAGCCCTTTTCGGCTTGGACAGAGTCAAGAATGTCTTGGAATTTGTGGTCCGGAACAGCTGGGATACGGTTAGCATCTTCAATGCGGTAGGCAGGGCTGGAGGTATCAGATCCCTTTGCCAGATGTATCCCTCCTGCCTTCCGTACAGCTCCCTTGCGAGAAAAGCCAACGAGCTCAAATAGATCAAATACACTGTTATCATCTCCTCCAGATTCTGCCAAGAAAATAAGAGAATTCAGATTGGATAGTATTGGCTGGGACAGAATGAACGGCTGCTACAACTGGAATTAAGATATACTTTTTGACAAGAACTTCTCTGAAGTTAATTTCACCTGCCCATACTTAAGGTTCAAGGAAAAGAAAAGGGATACATGACACTGGTGTCTAGGAATACTCCTCACCTTCCCTGCCCTCGTAAAAGGCTCTGACTGAGGCAAACCACAGGGCAAGTCAAGGAAAGGCTTCAGGAGATTCTGCCAAAAGCTGGAATGCCATGAAGCCAGGTCAGCTACAACAACTCCAAAGGACTGAACTTTGGCCACTAAAAAGCATAGATTTTTGTGATGGGAGACCTACTCGGAGCTATGAGAAGATGGCCACACTGGCATGGCCCATAAGGCAGCCTCAGGAAAGTGCACACCCCCAGGGGCACAATAATTTCAGCTAAGGATTTGTACAGTCCCATTATACAGAAGCTGTGCAGCAAGGGCGTGCATCTTTGAGGGTGACAGTTGCACAGCAGGAGAGCCCAGTGGCTCTCCTCTCAGAACTCAGCATAGAACACACTGTGAATAACAAGCTTGCACTTCAAGCTAATAAGGAAGAGTGAGTCTGAACATGTGCAGAGGGCACTGCGTCTCCCCAAGGACCACGCAAGATTAGAGGGCAGCCCTTTCAGACTCTGGCATCCCTGGCAACTCTCTTAGAAATGAGTATATGCTTGCTCCCCCCTCCCCACTCTGTCTAGAGACCCCCAAATCTTCCCACTGAGAACAGACAGCATGCAGAAGGAAAACGGCACACACACCCAATGCCTCCAAACCACTTGTGGTCAGCCCACAGGACCCACAGCAGCCTCAAGAATTAGCTGGGGGGGGGAAGGGATGGCATCCAAGAGCCCACCCACCGGGCCAAGCACAGCTGAGAAAGGCAAAGGGTGGGTGGGGGGTGTCTGGCATTTTTGCCAACCCCAATGGCCCGTGGTGCTGGAGCTAGGGCTCTTATTCGATAAAACTTCCTATTCAACTGACCCTGCTACCAGTACCTCCCCCACCCAAGGGCATGCCACCAATACCCTACCGGTCCCCACGCCTCTTTACCTGGAATTCGGTTTGTTGCGCACACTCCGAGCATCAGAAGAAGAAAGAGGACACCGGATCTCTCCATGGCAGAGCTCTCGCCAAAACCCTTGAAACAAGAAAGGGAGACCTCAGCCTCTCACTGGAAGGGCTTTGAGTGCTAGCCGGCAGCGACAGGCAGCAGCTGGACTAAAATAAAGCTAGGTGACAGGAGAGGGACGGCCAGGCGGGAGACCAACCGATCAAGGCACAGGAAAAGAGCAGAAAAGAAGGGGAGAGGGAACCCGAGGCTAGGAAGACGGCTAGTTTCAAGTCCAGCATTACCGCAGAGACCAAGAAGATTCCCCCAGGTGTAAGCTTTCCAGAGTCAGATAACAAGAAGAGGTCTTTCTGCGGCTGAGAAGGGCCAGCGTTCACTTTCTGACCCAGCAATACCTCCAAGTTAGAGGCAGAAAGCTGTTCCTTCAGCACTTACCTTTGGAGAAGGAGGCGAGGGATCCCAAATAGCCCGCGGACAGCAAGTATTTCCCCAAGGAAGACGTCGCTCGCGGCCGTTCCCCCTGTCACGTTCGTGGCCCCGAAACTTGGTTGAATTTAGCGCCCCAGTTGCGTCGACCCCGGGAGAAGAACGCGGTCCTGAACACCCCGTGGGACCCTCTGCCGGCCGTCGAGCGAAACGGGCGGGCTCAGCAGCCTGCAGCTCCCGCAGGTCCTCCTTGGCTCCCAGCCGCTGGCCGCTTGGACTGGAGAGGTGGCCGCAGCCTCGCTCGCCTTTAAGGGGTCGCCCGCATTCCTGAGATCTCTGCGAGCCAATCAGCGGCCGCCGGGCGGGAAGCGGGCTGGTGTTTATCCAGTTACCTCACAACAAGACAGAAGCACACATCCCCGCCCCCTCCCAAAATGCCGAAGGACCGGGGGGAGAGGGGGGGGGGCTGAGAAGGAAGGAAGGTCGGAGACCGTCGGGACAGTTTGCCGCCCACGGGTCTCTCCGGGCTGAGAGCGGGATTCTCCCCCCCCCTCCCCTCTCCCGGCGGCACAGCGAAAGCTGCGCCTGGACAGCTGCGGATGCATGAAGTGGGCTGTTGCGAACTGGGGTGGGGGGTGTGGGGGTGTCCCTCGAGGCACGACTCGGTGCGGGCTGCTCTCGAGGTGCCTCTGGACTTCCGCTTGGTTATCCCCCGGCCGGGAAGCAAGTGTGAAATGTCGCAACGTGCACACCTCCAGCCAGCCTTTTCTCACACGCGCTCCTCTGTCTTTCTGGCCAGCGCGCTTCGCGTGTGAGTGGTTGGCCGGCCGGCCGGCAGACAGGCAGGCACGGAACCCCGCGGGCCCGCTAGGAGGCGCCCTCCGAGCTCTTAACGGAGCGGGTCAAGCGGGGGGGGGGGGGTCGCGTCGCGGGCCAGCCCGGCATTCCTCGAAGAGGGTGGGCGGGAGGCGCCCGTTCCCCTTTTATAGACAACAACGCGGCTGAACGTCAAGCGGCGCCCCCCCCCCTTCCCAAGAAAGGAGTTTCTCGACCGGGGCGCTTTCTCGCCGCCCTGCTCCCGTTTGGATAGTAACTGAAACCTCCGAAACCTCGCGACTAACCACGCTTCCCACCGGCCCCAGCCGCACTTAAGAGGCAAGCTGCGGTGGCGTGACCGACCTCTGCCCCGCCACGGGTATCTGCCCCGAGTAGATGAGCAAAGCCACCCTGCCCCTCGCTGCCAGCGTGCCTCCAGACCCCTGGAATCCCATTCATGCCCCCTGGCATGGAGGAGGCGGGGGGGGGACCTGGAGGAGGGGGGGGGCTGAAGGGAACTTTCTCTCCCGTGTGCACATGGCGCGACCTCCTCGGCAGAGACAGGTTACCGGCCTGCACCGTACAAGGGCAAAGTCGCAAGAGCTCCCCCCCCCCCCGAAATCCTGCATGACGCACACGCCAGACTCCTGGAAAGCGCGCGAGCCTCTTGGGCTAGCCCGGCGCGGATGCGTCAGACAGCGCAGATATAGAACGAGGGGCCGGTTTCTTGCATGGGAAGGAATCGCGCTGCTCGCGTGTGGATTTCCCATAAAGACGGTGAAAGGGTTTTGACGGCATCCACGGCAAATTATTCTCGGCGAACCCTTCTGGCTCTCAAGCCATTACAAGATCTCCCGAATAGCAGAGGCTTTTTCTCTGGATGTAGCAACCCTAGCTTTGATGAAAGCCTCGTTATTATTAGTTAACAGAGTGATTCATCCATGCAACTAGAAGATTTAATACTTCCATGATGCAGGTTGGGAGGCTTTCCACTGCTGTGGATACAAAGGGAGAAGAATGCCCTGGCAATAACAGGTGGGGAATGCCTAGGAACTCTCTGGGAAGTGAAAGTGTCCTTGGAAGAAGTCAGGCTGAGCGGTCCCTGAGGTGCTGTGGGGATCTGTCAGCCAGCAGAGCAAACAACAGGTGTTATTCACCCTTTGCTCCCTCCTGAAACCTGGTAGTAGCGTGGGCAAAGTCAGTTGGTGGACCTGTTCCCATTGTCCTTTAAGCCAAATGGCCCCTGAGGTCTTAGCCCGCTTTACTGGGGTCCACCAGTGACCCTCTACTGCAGCAGCCCATGAGGGAATTTCTCTGTAAGTTAAATGGCCAGTCTGACCCTGGAAATGCACTTTCAAATTGGGAAAACCCTTTTCAAAAATTATTTTTTTCAAAATCCATATGCCACTCAGGCCTGTTTGACCATTTAATTTACCAGGCAAAATCCTGTTGGGATACTGTCCAGGAGTGTGGCCTGTCCCAGGAGCCTTCCTTCACTGTGGGGCAGGCAGCTGGAAGCATAGGGATGCTGGCCTTGCCTTGTGATGATCCATATAAGTCGCCTACAAGGAGTATGGAAGTGCCTGACTTCACATCTGTCAATCCAGATGTGGAGCTCCTGGTGAAGAAGAGCCTTGCATGGCTACAGAAACACTGAACTGGTGCCTGAAGACAGCTTTGGAGTGGATGTGGGCTAATAAACTGAAGTTTAATCCCAACAAGACATCTACTGATGATTGAAAGGTCTGATCCAGGACTTATTATTATTATATTAATATTAATATTAATATTAATGTTAATATTAATATTAATGTTTATATTAATATTAATGTTTATATTAATATTAATATTAATGTTAATATTAATGTTAATATTTATATTTATATTTATATTTATATTTATATTTATATTTATATTTATATTTATATTTATATTTATATTTATATTTATATTTATATTTATATTTATATTTATATTTATATTTATACCCCGCCTCCCCCCGAAGGCTCGAGGCGGCTTACATAACCCCGTCCCCTAAAACCATAAAATGACAATAAAATCCGATAATTTACAGTAATGGCAACAGCGATGGCGTAATCTACTCATACTTAAAGTATCACCCATTCATGAAGGGTTGCATTCCCCTTGAAGGAGCAGGATTGTGGTTTGGGGGAGATCCTAGATCAGGAATTCCCAACCAGGGGTCCATGAGAGATTAGAGGGGATACTTATTAAATTTGCAGATGATACAAAACTGGGAGGGGTAGCAAACACAACCAAAGACAGAATCAAAATACAGGATGATCTTGATAGGCTCGAGAACTGGTCTAAAATGAATAAAATGAAATTCAATAGGGACCAATGTGAAGTTCTGCATTTAGGTAGGAAAAACCATAGGCACCAATATACAATGGGGGAGGCTTGTCTTGGCAGTAGTATGTGTGAAAAGGATCTAGGAGTCTTACTAGACCACACCTTGTAGATGAGTCAACAGTGTGACTGGGTGGCTAAAAAGGCAAATGGGATTTTGGGCTATATCAAATATGTCCAGATAACGGGAGGTGATGGTACTCTGCTCTGGTTCGGCCTCTGGTTCGGCTGAACTCTGCTCTGGTTCGGCCGAACTCTGCTCTGGTTCGGCCTCTGCTCTGCTCTGGTTCGGCCTAACTTGGAGTATTGTGTTCAGTTTTGGGCACCACAGTTGAAGAGGGATGTAGACAAGCTGGACCGTATTCAGAGGAGGGCAACAAAGATGGCAAGGGGTTTGGAGACCAAGACATTAGGAAAGGTTGGGGGCTGCCATATAGATTGGAGCAGAGTTGTTCTCTCTTGCCCCGGAGGGATGGACCAGAACCAATGGGATGAAATTAATTCAAAAGAAATTCCATCTAAACATCAGGAAGAAGTTCCTGACAGAGTGGTTTCTCAGTGGTACAGGCTTCTTCGGGAGGTGGTGGGTTCTCCATCTTTGAAAATTTTTAAACAGAGGCTGGATAGCCATCTAATGGAGACGCTCATTCTGTGAAGGTTCAAGGGGGTGGCAGGTTACAGTGGATGAGCGATAGGGTTGTAAGTGTCCTGAATAGTGCAGGGGGTTGGACTAGATGACCCAGGAGTTCCCTTCCAACTCTACGATTCTATGATTTTATGACCCCCATGGGTATGTAGGAGTTCCAGAAGGAGTCCACAACATTTCCCCTCCTTCCTTAATGGACTGGACCACAAGCTAGGGAACTGGTTGTTTTATAGAACAAAAAGTTATGTGAGAGAAATGGAGGATAAAATGAGTGAACTGGAATTACGTCTTTTGCAAAAAAGACAATTTTCACTCTTTTATACCTTCCTGTAAGAGAAACACGTAAAGAAAAAAGACTCCCAGATATATTAAGTAATAGAGGAAATCCTTGGGTTCTGATACAAACCTAAGGATTTTGTGTTATCTGCTTTCATATAGTTATTTTTCTGTTGTGTACTGCTTTTAGAGATAATGTGTAAAATGTTACATCAAAGACAATTAATCCCTGTTAGATTTGCCAAGATTTATCAAAAATGGTTCTAGGGAATGTTAGAATAGTGATCAAGTAAGTCCTGACTTTCTACATATGAGGTGGTGTTGTACAAGAACTAGATGTTTTGTGGAAATGGCTGTCTGCTGTCTGCTGGTTTTGCTGTTGGGATCAGTTGAACTCGTTTTGCTTAACTATGTAATCTCAGTATCACAAGAACATCAGTGTGTATCGCATTATCTGTGGACAAAAGTGAGATTTTGTTATGTTTTGGAAATTCAGTCTATCTTCAAAAACACGATTGATTGGTTAGGTCACAAGAAATTTCTGTATTGTTAATGTTAACAGTTTTGAAAGAATCTCAAGATAAAAAAGGAAATGGCAACACAGATTTTAGTGTTTAACAACTGAAAGCTTTGGGATGATGACTTAATCCTTAATGATATACATTTTTTAAAATAAAACATAGGGACATGTAAGTAAGAAGTTTTGTATTTTTAAAGTACATTCATGACAGTTATTTTTCCTTTTGATAAAATAGAATTTTTAAAAAATGCATGGAAAGGCTATTATGATGGCCTGGCCTGGAAGCCAGTGGCAAATTTTGATGAAGCTAGGCTGGCTGAGTCCAATGAATGCCTTAGATAGGCAACAAAGTGTATATTGACCTGGTTTCCTGAAAGGAAAGTAGGAGGGATATAAAATAATGTTACGGGGATGTAGGCTTATAGCTCACTTACTTGTGTGTTGCCACCCATCACTGTGACATTACATCTAGCACAAAAAGCGACTTGTTAGTGTTCACTGCCTCCCAATTCACTGTAAGTGGCATCCATAAATCGGGGCAGGTGAAGCTCCTCACATGATAACTTGATGCCACGTGTTTCTTATACAAGGAAATAAGAAAAACTGCTAATATGAATATTGAGATAGCTGTGTTGCCAAGACAAAGGTGCATCAAATATAGGTTATATACATGAAATTGTTTTTGAATTAGTATATCTCTATTAATATATAAAGAAAGGGCAAGAAAACAAATACAAGAAGAAGAAGAGTTGGTTCTTATATGCTGCTTTTCCCTACCCGAAGGGCTCAAAGCGGCTTACATTCGCCTTCCCATTCCTCTCCCCACAACAGACACCCTGTGGGGTGGGTGAGGCTGAGAGAGCCCTGATATCACTCCTCGGTCAGAACAGTTTTATCAGTGCCGTGGCGAGCCCAGGGTCACCCAGCTGGTTGCATGTGGGGGAGTGCAGAATCGAACCTGGCATGCCAGATTAGAAGTCCACACTCCTAACCACTACACCAAACTGGCTCACACTCACTACTATGAATAAAACTTTTCAATAATGAAAATTGTGAAATACATATACTGTTTGTCCTGGGAAAAACACTTCATTTTTATGTTGCAAAATAGAAGTTTTTCCAAAATTTAGCATAGTAATTTCCCCGAGTGTACTCTTTTGCATTTCAGACAAAAACAGACTACAGCCCATTCATTCCAGTGTGGTCCTATGAAAGGCAATATGACATTCTTGGTGTAAGTGGTTATAGACTGCGGCCTTCACCTCAAACAAAAAATGTTAGTAAATAATTCTTGGAAACAAAGACGTAGTGCAACTAACATCCATTTTCTTGTCAAATCTTATCCAGATTAATTTTCTGTGTTTAAAAAAAATCAGGGTTTTTAAAAATTTCTGGACAGAAAGCCTGAATAAAACTGTTATTTTTTCAATTATTCAAAATTAAGAACAGAACACACATTCCTTCTTTAATTTAATTATTATTTAAAATTCATTGGTGTATGTTTGTTTCATCCATTTTAGATTTGAAAAAAGCAGCCTGGACAATTATTATATAATGGCAAACAGTGGCTAATCTTTCATTTTATAAGTAGGTATGTAAACTAAGCACATGACATCATTCAAAGCAGCACAACATTATTTCTATGCATCATGAGGGGGGTTTGAGTTGTGTTTCTTGAATAGCAGCCTTTTATGCCCCATGGAGGGAATTTCCAGAAGCCATTTATGACATTTCACTGATGCCTGTTGTTTGTATAGGAAAAAGCCAACAAAAGCCCAGAGTCAGGTTCTTGGGATCCTGGCCATATAGCATCAGTGGAATATATTGTGTTTTGATTATATGTATTAAAGAAATAACCTGGGGAAACTCAGTGTTAGTAAAAGTTCCTATAATATCTTGTTCTTATTAAGTTTCTAGATTCCACAAATCCGTGGTATCTTGAGGCTGATGGGTCTTCTGGTCTTAGAAAGAAATCCTGTATCTAAATAATCAGGGAAGCATATGCAAAGTCTTTATTTTTGTTCTCTTATAGTGAGTACTTTAAAATGCATAGCCACTGGAGTTTTCCATTTTAGAAACATTTCATTTTGGGAGGGTAGTGGAGGCAGATTCAAGTTGCTTCTGTTTCCTGTAACCAACAATTAGTCTTCAGTGCAATCAAAGCTGATGTATGTTTTTTTCCTGGGAAATCCATACATACAGAAGAAGTGGAACATCTCCACAAAAAAGATGACTTAAAAAAACGGAATGCTATGCAATTTAGAGATTGAGCCAACAATGTCATCATCTTCTTCATACAGAAAATTTATTATTCTCTGTGTCAAAACAGCTGTTGCTTTGTGGGATGTTGCTCTATAAAGCAATGGTGTTAATAATGTAAACAGAACATCTGGAGTAAGTATATTCCATCATATTATCCAGGTTTGCATACTTGGGTGAATTGTTTAATAATCTAATCAGATGTGTTCAAATGGACACAGTGTGTTTGGGGGTAATATAAAGCATTCCGAAATGTTAAACAGCATAAAGTTTTCAAGATACTGAGGCTCAATTTCCTGACTTTTGAAGGAGACTAATTGAAATTATGTATTCTT
Source organism: Paroedura picta (assembly GCF_049243985.1). Classification (NCBI taxonomy): domain Eukaryota; kingdom Metazoa; phylum Chordata; class Lepidosauria; order Squamata; family Gekkonidae; genus Paroedura; species Paroedura picta. The sequence continues at coordinate 134,797,657 of NC_135370.1, forward strand.
GTAATGAAACTGTAATGCTGTGAACTGAAAGAATACCATCAATATGGATGTGTGGCAGGAAACACTCAACTGGGCTATTGCCGCTCTTTGTGGTGATTCAGCTATATATATTTAAAGAGAACTGATTTCTGTAATGTACTCAGAACTGTCTGACTGATTAATGCATGAGGTATTCTTTAGAAATGATCCCAGGAAATGCCCTGGGAAAGTTATGACTTGATGACTGAGAAAGTAAAATCTGAGTGTATTGGGGAGAAGGCAATCCAAATGGTGGTCAGTCCTGTTGATTTAAGAGAGTGATTGTATGAGTTATTTTTATTTTATAATGCATCCTAGAAAAGCCACAACTCCTCTGAGATAAAATGTGAATGAAAGGTAGACATTTTCTCCTTTAAAAAGAGTAGATATGGAGGAAATAAAGGACTATTCTTAAAAGTTAGTTAGGGGCCAAGATTAAGGGTAAGATTCTAAAAATACTGCCATATATCTAACTTTTATTAGGTACTTGGTTAAAAGAAGACAACGGGACTCTCCAGGGCTGAATGAGATGAGGAGGATGTCCATTAGAACACATAATTAGATTATTAAAAAACTAACCCAGTTGTGTCCTTATCCTTATCCATTCGTTCTCCTTAATATTGGGGGAACTGCCCAAGGGGTGGAGCATGTCTGGCCCCTGGACAGTGTCCAGACTTGAAATTGGGCCAATCAGGGTGCGGCCAGGAAAGCTAGCCACACCTTGATTGGTCCAGCTCCTAAGTGCTCTGCCCTACCTCAACACCTCAACACCCACTCTCCTCTCCGGCTGTCTGGCCACAGACATGCCTGGCTGCCAGACCTGACATGTCTCTGCTGCCCCACCGCTCCACCCAGCCCCCAGCAGCGTATAGCGAGAGCCACTGGCACCGCCAAGGAGGTGCCTTCCCCATGGCTGCCAATTCCCCCTGCCAGACACTGCAGAGAGTGTGTGGCTGCCCCGGTGTACATGGTAGATTTTGGCGGCATTGGGCCCCAACAGGGGGCCGTGCTGCCGGCGGAGAACTGGGCACACTGCCACCTGATACCTCTCATAGGAGCCATGGGAGCCACCATTAAAGCCTGGCTAGTAACATGGTCCTTATCCTCCAGGACTGCATCTCCAGATTGCCACATAATATAATACTCATATTTCCAGAAAAGAAAGGAAATATTTTCCATTCTTACAATGGTTTAAGAATAAAAAAAGCATTTTATTCACAACAAACCACATTCATACATTTATAAAGCCAAACTTTAAATATTATTATCTTCAATGAAATTTATGAAGCAATTAACCAATCACTGTAACCTCCACTCATTTGTTACAGGGTACACTTATACAGGTCTGCGAGTGTGAGTGGAAAGGAAGATTTATGTAGTATAGTTCCAACTGCAGCTCTAGCAGGAGACCTGGATGCTCTAATCCAGGCTGTCTCAACCAGGGTTTTGTGAAACCCTGGGGTTGTTGATGGTCCTGAAAGGGTTTCCTAAATGGGTGGGAGTTAATTAATATATTTTTAAATTTGTTACACATTTGTTGGATGATATAACCATATATGCTCATGTCGACCCCCCTCCCTCAAAATAGCCAATGATGGGCCTGAAGGGGGTGGGATTGGGAGAGGCCCTGGGTGGGCCTATACACAGCTATACCTGAAGAATGTTTCAGGGATTTCTCAATGGTAAAAAAGTTGACAAAGGCTGGCTTATACAGTATATAGTGCAGTCTTAACATGAGATAAAAAAACAAGATGAGGTTGGTACTTGGGGTGGGCTGGAGGAAGAGACAAAGGGAAGCTCTGTCTGGAAAGACTACTTCTCCTGAAAGAATATGTGCCATTTCTATTAAATTATTTTGACTTTGCAAGGTAATGATACTTTTAAAACAGCTGGCCATAATTTCCTTCCATGTTGGTACAAAGATCTGTCTTTAGCTCGTCCAGAAAATTAATAAAAGAGGGACAAACAGCAGAGTTGGTTTTGAACTTGTACCAAAAGAAATACCTTGCTCTCTTTCTTGCCCATGCAGAAAAGATAGTGGCAATATAATCACTTTCACTTAGCAGACAGGAAGCAGCAATGTATTGCTTCCACTTGTGCAAGGACTGTTGTGCATATGGAAATCTTCCACAGGAATGGAGGCAGTGTGACAGTGGTGATACTGCATTGCCTTATTTCAGCTTGTACTTACTTGGAAGACGTCCACTAATTTCAGTAGGCTGAACTCTCCAGTCCATGTGCTTACAATTACCACTTATGTTGCTTTGTTGTCCTTGTTACCTATTTGATGGACATAAAGCATTTCAAAGCTCTTGCTAGAAGAGCTAGGAATACAGGGTTTTTTGAGGACTCTTGGACTTTACTCCCTGAAACACTCCTCACCTTAAAGAAACCATTTGCATCATGCAACCACAACTCCTAAAGATTTCCTTATATCTCTTGGATGAGGGATTGAGCAGTGACTTTGCACTGGTGTTAGAATTCTAGTAGCCGATCTCAGCAAAATATAAGACAAGAATGACAGGGCGATTGGATGAAGGCTGTTTTCATGTATCTTGTATGTATGTCAAGAGTAGCTCAACACTGTAGTGATGATTTAATTTAAACAAATGCTGTAGCCATGAGCTGGTTTATGAAGAATGAAGAGAAACTTGTAGAGGATTACCTGTTGTTGAGATTTTATTGCTGACCTTACTTGCCTTTGAAATTATGCAGACAAAAACTTGATTTAAGTGAACAATTCTCAGCTGGACAAGGACTTGAAGGACCAGTGTCGCAATTAATAGGTATAATGTTTTTTGCCGTATTTGTACCTCTACAATGGAATTTCCAGCTTCAAAATTATGCCAAATAGTCTGAATTCTATGGGGGAATTCCAATGACTTATTTAATAGTACTCATCTTCCATCATAATGATATTTCAGACCTGAAATTGGACTCATTTCAGCTTCCTGCTTTCCCCATATTCTCTTCTCTTGAAACCAGCCTTGTGTGCTTTTACTCCTCTCTGTATCTTTCTTTGTGATATATTCAGAGCGCTGACTACTCTCAGGGCAATTCCTTTGGCTGTGCTTCGTAGAAAATAATTTCCTCTGGCATCTCATACTGCATATAGCTATAACAGCATGAGACATAAATTCGTGAAAGAGAATTGGTGCCAAAGAGATGAAATATTTATACAGACTCCAGACAATCTTTGCACATATAAGTGCATGTATTTTATATACCTGTATTCATTCATTTCCTGAATGTTATTAGGTACAATTTTCTGTTTTCATTTACGGAAACTTGAAAAACCTTTTATCCCTGTAGGCACTAAATCAAGACACAGCTTTTCAGATCATCACAGGGTAAAACTGGCAATTAGTCTATCTGTCCCTGTGCAAATTTTATATATTCTATACACGTAAGACAAGACCATGCCTGCTGACCTGACTCCCCAACATCCATAAATTCAGCCAAATGTCTCCAGTGTACCTTCTTCATGTAATCAAGAAAGTAACTTTTTCTTTAGCTTTCTTGAACACTTGGACGAACCTATGTATGTAATGTACAAAATTTTAACTATATGACACAGATGTTTTGTATTGTATTGCATGTGTCTTTGGATTAGATCTCATTTTCTTCCAGTGCAAGGCAACTATTTCTCTCTTCTATTGCAGACCACCACATCACACCCTGAAGCTAAAGTAGGAGCTCATGGGAATTGTAGTCCATGGACATCTGGAGGACCACAGGTTGACTACCCCTGGATTAGAAGGGTATACTTGTCGAAGAGAGCAGATAGTATTGCTGGTAAATCTAAGGGGCTTTACGCACCGGGATCTTTGTTGCAAATTGGTCACTGAATGAAAAATCGCCATTTAAAATAGTGGAATTCGTCGTTATGCATACCTGCCTTTGTAGTGGTATCCAGTTGCGTTTTGTAGCGTTTCCCACAGGCTTCCGGTCTCGGCAGAAATCGCTAGAAAGGAAGTGCTATTGCCGAGCTCATCCCGCCCCTGGCCGTCAAGCAGCCAATGGGCAGCCGTTAGCATGCTCCCAAACAGCCCCTTTCCCTTTAAGAAAGGTTTTAAAAAAACAAAAACAAAACATACCCATTGTAACGAATCTGTGTAGATTCGTTGCAACGGAGAGACCCATCCAGCTGCCTGGGGTGTTTGAGCTGTCGTTTGATCGTGGCCACGCTGCCTCCGAGTGAAAAAAAAAAATCCCCCCTCCCCCCCCTCTCACGGGCCCGATTTTCGGCTGAATGACTGTGTTAAATGTGTGTGCTTAGTGACTGAAGGGGAGGGACTGAAGCCGGGGAAGCCTCTGTTTGAGCTGTCATTTGATCGTGGCCACGCTGCCTCCGAGTGGAAAAAAAAATTCCCCCCTCCCCCCCTCTCATGGGCCCGATTTTCGGCTGAATGACTGTGTTAAATGTGTGTGCTTAGTGACTGAAGGGGAGGGACTGAAGCCAGGGAAGCCTCTGTTTGAGCTGTCATTTGATCGTGGCCACGCTGCCTCCGAGTGGAAAAAAAAATCCCCCCTCCCCCCCCTCTCACGGGCCCGATTTTCAGCTGAATGACTGTGTTAAATGTGTGTGCTTAGTGACTGAAGGGGAGGGACTGAAGCCAGGGAAGCCTCTAAACTGAAAGAGGCTCGCTGGTGCGTTTATCCCCGCTCGCTCGGAGAAAAAAAAATGGCGATCGCTTCGCCGGAAGTTTGGAGGACAGGCTCAGGAGGAGGGACTTTGAAGAAACCGCAACAATGTTAACGCACAGGTCTTTTTCGCTAGTGTTGCAGATTGGTTGCAAGAGTGTAGCGCTTTCCGGAGGGTGAATCCACTTTTTGGGATTCCCCTGAAAGCGCTACAAGGAAGCGCTTTTTGCAGATTGGTTTCAGGTGTGTGGCAGATTGTCCACGACGTCGTGCGTTAAGGTAAATCAATAGCGTTTCCAATTGGCAACCATTGTGCGATTTTGAAGGCGTGCAAAAAGCCCCTAGAAGTCCCTCTGTCCCTTTGTCCCAATTGTGTCACTTATAAAACCTCATCTCTATACCTGTAATTCAGATTGTATGGACAAAGCCTGCCACACAGATAAGCAGTACATAGCCTATGTACTAATAAAATGCAGGGAGATTTTAATCCAGTAGCAGCCTAGACACCAACAAGATTTTTGGAGTATAAACTATGAAAGTCAAGGCTCCATTTGTTAGATACCTTTATCTGTCTGATATTTAACAGAGGACTTTGATCCACTCACCCCCAATCTAGTTGGTCTCTCTAAGATACTAGACTTGAATCTAAAAGAGTAACATGGTCTTACTGCAGAACAAAATGGATACACTCTGAAATTAAAATACAATCTTTTTTTAATTTGGAATCACCTGGAATCTGAAATGTATACAAGATGCCCCACAACTTTTGCTTTGCTGTTGAAACTTGTAGCGTTGGTATCTAAAGCAGTGGTTCTCAACTTGCCTAATGCCATGACCCTTTAATACAGTTCCTCATGTTGTGGTGACCCCCAACCATAAAACTATGCAAGTGTTCTTTCACAGAAATTAAACCGAAAATGACCAATGGCGTGAAGATCCATTGTTCATGATTATATTTAAGTTGTTCCCCCCCCCCCCAGGGATTCTCAGTTCAGCCCTGTCTCTTGTCCCACCATGCCGATCTCGCTCTTTTCTGCTGCTCCGAACAGACGAACGCTGTATCTCGATCTACCCTGCAAGGCTGTTGTGTGGATGAAATGGAAGAGGAGTGATGTCGGCCACTTTGGGACCCCCTTGGAAAGAAGGGCAGGGTATGAACCGAGTAACAAAAACCAATGATTTGAAAGAACAAAAATTGAGGCCAGGGACATGTTTAAGACCAAGAAATATTTATTCAAGATGTGAGCTTTCATATGCAGGCACCCTCCCTCAGGCAAAATCGATTTGGAGACATCAGTAAAGGGATGTGGGCCACTTTGGGTCCCCCTTGGAGAGGGGGAGAAGCCAAGAAAACCCATGATTTGGGGGAGGCAACAATGGAGGTGCCCTCCTCCCCAAGCCAAGCTGCTCACCCTGCCGTGACCCCTGTGAAAGGGTCATTCGACCCCCAAAGGGGTCCTGACCCCCCAGGTTGAGAACCACTGATATAAAGGTAGTGGCTAGAACAAGGAATGTTGAAATGGACATCAAGCCTGCTAACCTCTGGCAAGCAGTTTCTCTAGTCTAAACGGTATATTTGGGTTACACAACAAGGGTTTGCTCTTTATATCTTTCTTAATCCATTTGTTGTGTGGCAAGTAATCTTCTGAATCCACCTCTAAAAAGCATTGTTTTGTATTGTTTTCCAATATATATATATATATATATACAGAACACAAATCAGTGTAATAAGAAAGTCCCTATAAATTGCAACTTACAACAGGGAGGGCCAACAGACCCAACAGAGAGTCATAGGAAGGAATCAACCAATGTATGCATTCCTTGACCACCATTTAATTGAATGGGGAAACACTATACTCCATGAGCTCTCTTCACTCAGTCATGAGCAATGATGCCATGCCTGGAGAAGGGCCAACGGTATGTTTGGATTCCTTTATTGCCAACCACAAAGTCCTGTTTGCAGTCCCTGTCCAACAGTTCTTGCATGTTGAAGCCCATGCACATGTATTTTATGCTATGATGGCCTTGTCTACTTCCTTCCCTCAGAGGGAAGATTTCCATTCATTTTTCTTTTGCTTTGCTGAGCCACCCTAATTATGTTTTCTTCTTTGCTGAAGAGCTCCAGCTGTCCCACCCTGTCAAAGTACAATGTTTTGGCCATTGGCTCAGCCCAGGAACCTGAGGGAAGAATCAAGAGCCCACTTTAAATCAAACAACTTAAATGGCACTCAGGATGTTTTGAAATTCAAAAAGAAAATATTTTATTTAACATAGAGGGGAAAAATAAGATTAAATCAGAAGTTGAAATTTCTGAGGGTAAAGCTGAATATGCCATAGTCTTTAGTTCCTGTGTTTCAGTCTAATGAGAGTTTCTTAAGCTTTTCAGTGACTTCATTATTTATGTTGAAAGGATTTTGTTCCAGTGTTTTCCCCAAACACTTCAGTACACTTTTTTGGAGTGTTCTCTAACTTTCTTGGTTTTCAGAAGGCTGGTACTCTTTCCAGTACCTAACCCCTTTCTCCTAAAACACCACTACTTGTATTTTTTAACTGACTCTTAAGGTCTACAAAGGCAGTTTCTAACACCACCAGACCAGGGATCTCTGGACTCTTCAGAGCTCTTACTATTTGACTGGATAGGAAAATTCTCCTCTCACTACCCCCTTTCTTTAACCAAAATGGGAATCTTTGCATACTTCCCTAAGTTCCTTGCCAACTTTCCTGTCTGTGTTAAACTGCTCTCAGCCAGGGCTGAATTCTGAAACTCTTGACTTTCCTCAGCTAGGGCTGAAATCAGACTTAATATTCAGCATCCAGATCAGAAGTCTCTGCTCAGCTGATACTAATCAATCGGATTGCCTGGAGAAGCCTGTCACTCATGAGTCTCTGAAGAACTAACCCGTCACAGGTCTTAAGCTGTTTGTACAGCTCTTCAAGATTTTAAAAGTGCCGTCGGGTACACCAGCCATCTTCCTGTTGGGTACAAGGTGCTGTATCAAAATAATAATAATAATAATAATAATAATAATAATAATAATAATAATAATAATAATAATAATAATAATAATAATAATAATGCTATAATTCATCAACATTTAGCCAACTGTCAATAAGTCCAGTTCATCCCATAAACTTGGATAAAATAATACATTTTGTCTTCCCCATCCTCTGCTTTTTGGCTCTCATTTTCTCATTCCCTCGCAGGGGAAGCCTTTGGCGTCAACTCTTTCCCTGCATTTGGAGATTACTGTCACCATTGGTCCCTTCGGAGTATGCATTTGCTCCCTCCCCAGCTCAAAAGATGACTGTTCTTGGTTTTTATCATGCATAAAGTCTTTGCTGCAGATGAGACACCTCCTTGAGAAAGCCAACATATGGCCCTAATTAAATCTGCTGGATGGTGACCATCAAATTTCAGGGCTGTCAAATTGTAAACAGCATTCAGATAGTTTAATAAAACAGGTTTAAGAAGTGTTTAGAATTGTTCCTTTGGTTTGTTTACATTTTGATTGTCAATGATATGAATTGTGGCTTTCAGCAATCCCCAACCCTTTACGCCATGTCCATTAATTAATAGGCATAACATGGAGGACAATGAGCACAATGAGCCATTTCTTCCTTTGACTGAATCATTGCAAGTACCCAAATGGGGATGGGAGGCTGCAGCAGAAGTTCATGCGCACAGAGATCTCTTTGTGCAGCTTCTGCATGACAAAGGCATATTTTAAATTCTTGTCCATAGTGAGTGTTAGAGAAAGGTGTCCATGGATTGCCACCTGATTTTGGAACTCCAAAAGCAATTGCACTCATGAATAAAATTGAGTTTCTTAATTTCTGGGTACTCACTTGAAATGGTCAAATTATCTTTCTTTCCTGATGCCTTGATTGTTCAAGCATTATGGTGGGGCAAAATTTAATGTCTTTTATGCTGGATCAAAGACCAAGGTAAATGCAAATAGACAAAAGGGAGCTGTGCCTCTGCTCTGATGTTGCAAATTAAGAGGAAAAGAGACAATGATGCAAGCCTTTTCACAAGCACAAATTCTGTTCACCGAAAATGTCATAGGCTGACAAAGGAGTTTTTCTGATTGCAGTGCCAAAAATCTTGTGGTAAGCCTTTTGGAAAGAAATTAAAAGTGCATTCATGTAGGCTTCTGCCAGTGCCATCTATAAATATGTATGGATGTCTTATTTGACGGATACTTTGATATTTAGCATTTGGCGATTGATCTGTAATAATGATCTTAGTGGGTTTTACCAGATCTGTTGGCCTGTGAAGGGCTTTTCATGCAGGATAGTGTCGCTAAACATATTGCTGGCACAAACTCTTCATGTTGAGTAGTGGGCCTTATTATTGCCTCTTTATAGATGTTCACAAGAAATTCCATTTAAACATCCGGAAGAAGTTCCTGACAGAGCGGTTTCTCAGTGGAACAGGCTTCCTCGGGAGGTGGTGAGTTCTCCATCTCTGGAAATTTTTAAACAGAGGCTGGATAGCCATCTGACAGAGAGGCTGATTCTGTGAAGGCTTAAGGGGGTGGCAGGTTACAGTGGATGAACGATGGGTTGTGAGTATCCTGCATAGTGCAGGCGGTTGGATTAGATGACCCATGAGGTTCCTTCCAACTCTATGATTCTATGATTCTATATACATGGAAAACTTTCAAGAAATATAGCATGAATTCCCATCAAAGAACTGCTTCTCCCAGCTCCCATAGGTTCCTCCATCTTCCACTGCCCATTCTATTTCTCCCATCTTCCACTCAGGACTGACATATATACTTCCCCTTCCAGTCCTGAATCTTGACTCCTTGCAGTCATCCTTTTTTACTTCTCTAGTTTCCTTATCTTCTCTCTTGACCTTACCTAGGCTTTTTCTAGTGCCTTTATTTTCTGCTGCCACTCGCAACTTGGATTCAGTGATGTGAAAATAGAAAAATAAGCACACCAAGCACAATTTTGCTTGTGCAAGATCTTGTGCAGCATCTAGGGTGGCCACCTCTGCATTGGGAGACTTGGGGGGTGGAGGTGGAGTCAGAAGGTGGGCTTTGGGACAGGAAGGGACCTCAATAAAAAATAATGTTATGGAGTCTCCCCTCCAATGCAGTTATTTTCTCAGAGGAAGTCACCTCTTTAGTTTGGAGAGGAGCTGTAATTCCAAGAGATGATGATGATGATGATGATTAAATTTGTTACTTGCCTCGCCCCGGCAATAAAAACCCCAATAAAAACCTCATACATAAAATTACAACACCAAAACATAATGAGCACAATAAACCAAGATGCGGCAGAACTTATAACCTAAACTAACCCACCCTCAATACCCAACCAAGGGGGAGGGAGAATGAGGGAGCAAGTTGGTCTTATCTACTGCTACAGTAGTATAGGTGTTATGGGGGGCCAGATCGACCTTGCGGCTCAGCCTCAACCACCGACCTGGTGGAAGAGCTCCGTTTTACAGGCCCTGTGGAACACTGAAAGCTCCCTAGCATCACCTCATGCAGAGGTGGCCAAACTGTGGCTTTCCAGATGTTTGCAAGTTGCAATTCCTATGAGCCTCTGTCAGGGGCTCATCGGAATTGCACCCTGTGAATATCTGGAGAGCCAAAATTTAGCCACCCCTGACCTAGTTCTTTCCTCACTGCACATTATACTGCCCAGAAACTGGTTGCACAAGAGGAAACACGAGTAGAAGAAGAAGAAGAGTTGGTTCTTATATGCCGCTTTTCCCTACCCGAAGGAGGCTCAAAGCGGCTTACAGTCGCCTTCCCATTCCTCTCCCCACAACAGACACCCTGTGGGGTGGGTGAGGCTGAGAGAGCACTGATATCACTGCCCGGTCAGAACAGTTTTATCAGTGCCGTGGCGAGCCCAAGGTCACCCAGCATGTGGGGGAGTGCAGAATCGAACCTGGCATGCCAGATTACAAGTCCGCACTCCTAACCACTACACCAAACTGGCTCTCAGAGAGTAGAGATACAATAAGTGCAAGTGGCCATATGTCATGTGCAAGCGGAAATTTCAGGCTGGATCCAACCTAATATTTAATCTTTGGTTCACACAATCAGGGTAATTTAAAAACTTTATGAAGTATATATATCTTAACCTTTACACATGCAAACGTACTTCACACTTACTTTTCTTATACTTAACTATAACATTCAAAGTATGGTGTGACAACCCTTGTCCACTCACGCAGGACACCTTCCACTCTCTTCGACTACTCTCTCTCAGGTTAGGGGTTATAGGTAGGTCAGGATGTCACAACCTTCCCTTCTTGTCTCTTTTAACATACACAGGGAAGCCCAATTCCCTTTAATAATAAGCCCTCATTCACACAGAGCTGTTGAAGATGGGACTCAAACACTGTTCCCATCAATGCCACCATTCACTAATATCTTAATAATATATTATTATTCTTATATGCCACTTTTCTCTACAAGAAGGAGTCTCAAAGCACCTTCCCTTTCCTCTCCCCACAACAGACCCCCTGTGAGGGAGGTGAGGTTGATATTATTGCTTGGTCAGAACAGCTTTATCAGTGCTGTGATGAGCCCAAGATCACCCAGCTGGTTGCATGTGGAGGAGGAGCGGGGGATCAAACCCTAGAAGTTGGCGATCCTAACAAATACACCATGCTGGTATTAATATGCCTGACTGTTCCTGCCCAAAAGGTGGTGGACAGCCTGACTCCTGATGAGCATATATTATCCTGCTCGTATTACATCAGTTTTGAATGTCTGTTATTCAGTTGCTGCATTGTTTATGGTATATCTAGGAGTCTAGGGGTGTTAGTAGACCATACATTGTACATGAGTCAACAGTGTGACGTGGTGGCTAAAACGGCAAATGGGATTTTGGGCTGTATCAAACGGAGTATCGTGTCCAGATCATGGGAAGTGATGGTACCGCTTTACTCTGCTCTGGTTCTGCCTCACTTGGAGTACTGTGTTCAGTTTTGGGCACCCCAGTTGAAGAGGAATGTAGACAAACTGGAGCGTGTCCAGAGGAGGGCAACAAAGATGGTGAGGGTTGGAGACCAAGATGTATGAATAAAGGTTGGGGGAGCTTGGTCCTTTTAGCCTAGAGAGGAGACAACTGAGAGGGGATCTGATAACCATCTTCAAGTATTTAAAAGGGTGCCATATAGACTAGAGAATGGAGCAGAGTTGTTCTCTCTTGCCCCGGAGGGACGAACCAGAATTAATGGGATGAAATTAATTCAAAAGAAATTCTGTCTCAACATCCGGAAGAAGTTCCTGACAGTTAAAGTATTTTCTCAGTGGAACAGGCTTCCTCGGGAGGTGGTGGATTCTCCATCTTTGGAAATTTTTAAACAGAGGCTGGATAGCCATGTGATGGAGAGGTTGATTCTGTGAAGGCAAAGCAGTGGCAGGTTACAGTAGATGAACGATTGGGATGTGAGTGTCCTGCATAGTGCAGGGGTTTGGACTAGATGACCCATGAGGTACTTTCCAACTGTATTATTCTATGATTCTATATATTACACTTTTCTTTCTTTATTTTTTTTCTGTTCTAATAATGTGATCTGCCTTGAGGCTCAGTAAGAAAGGCAGACCATGTACAGGAAATACAGACGTACATATCTATATCTTTTATTTAAATTTTTCCTGCTGATGTAATCTTTTGTTGATGGACATGATAGAGTTTACCAGAAAGGACAGCAGGCATCCAATGATTCAGCCAATTTGCTGTCTGAATCTTGGCTTCGGTCAGACAATCCACACCTTTCTGCGTCATCTTTACTTGACTGTTACCACATTGTGAAATAATTTAGGCATTCCTAAGTGGGTGGATTTTGAAAGCTAAGCAAGGTCAGTACTTGGAAGTGAGACCACCAGCAAAGAAGATTGCAGAGGAAAGAAGCCACCTCTGCTTCTCACCCTGAAAGCCCCTACCTGTTGTTACAATAAACTGGCTGAAGCTTGACAGCACTTTACACACACACTGGGTAGATAAAAATTATATTGATCATAATTTCCTTTGTTTATTTTTAATGGGTAGTCATCCGCTCACAGCTTATTCTGAGTTACTAAACATTGACAAGTTTAAGGATCACAACCTTGTTCAGAATGAGTTAGAATTAGTAGACTATACTATTGGGGCAAAGAATTCTCATACTAAACTCCTTAAAAAACTTCCCAGAGCATGCTTTTATACTAACTGTTTTGTTAGGCATCTTGTATTATCTTAGCAGGGTACTTGTTTACAAATGTTTGACTTGTTTTTGTGCTTTTCCCTGCTCACACTTCCTATGTGTTCAAGAGCAAGTTTAAAGCTTAGAGTGAGAGAACCCTTGCTGGGAACGTTTGTACATCTGGCAAGCTGCAAAATAATGGAATGGAACCAATGTGTTTATAAAAGAACAAGGCAAGAAAAGTGACAAAGACTATACTTTACTGAGCACTATAGAACTTTAAAGCCATGGTATTATCATTGAAATGGGGGGAGGGGGTCCTAAATTTTTTTTTTAAATCCTTTATTTTCCCAACTTGTTACGACATCTTGTGATTTTGATGTGCTACCTCTGTTGATACAGCCCAAGACTGCATTGGTCTTCTTTACCTCCGCATCACACTGTCTGTTCATACTTAGCTTACTTATTTATTTTCATTTATTATTTAATTTATAGCCCGCCTTATTCCAAAGTTCAAGGTCGGTTACATACCTGGCAGATTGTTATCTGTATCTTTTCCTGTTTTCTGTAAACTGCCCTGAGCCCTGGGGGAGTGCGGCAAATAAATAAATAAATGAATGAATGAATGAATAAATAAATAAAAGTCATATCCCCAATATAAAATCCTTCCCCTAAAACTAGTACTCTAATAAAAGATCAAGCTAGCAAAGTTCCCTTCTCACTCCACCAACAACCACCTGGGGGTCCACTCAATAATATAGCATAGCCTGAGGTAGGCCCAGTGTTCTTAAGAACCTGGCCTTAACCAAAGACCTGGTGGAAGAACTCTGTTTTATAGGCCCTGTGGAATACTGATAATTTTGACAGGGCTCTCAGCTCTCCTGGGAGCTCATTTCACTAGGTTGGGGCCAAGGCCAAAATGGACCACGGACCTCTAGCAGATTGGTACTCAGGCCACAAGTACCCCAAGATCTCATTCACACACACTGCTACCCAGAAGTGTATCTTGCATCCAGGATGGATACCTCTCATTTTTGTGACCCGGATGTAGAACTCTGCACTTCTACTTATTGAATTGCATCTTATTCTCATTTGCCCAGCATGTTCAGATCTTGTTGAAGTCTATCTTCTGGGGTGTTTGCTACTCCACCCAATTTGGTGTCATCTGTAAATTTAATGAGGCGTCCCTCTACCCCCTCATCCAGCCCCTCATCCAGATCCTTTCATTTTTTATTGTCACATTCTTGTTCTTTCTTTTGTCACATACAAAGATTCCTTTAGTTTAGAAGTTACATATTTTCATTATATTGCTATTGTTGACTGTGTTGATATAGAGATTTGCTGACCTAAGGATAGATATTAATAAAGACATTGCTTAAATATACATTGGCCCTAAAAGATGTACAAAGATGAATTTGAAACACTGAGAGTGAGTCACCTGGGAGGATTTAAGAGGATATACCTGTACCATCAACATTATGATGTTTTAGTTGTGTATCCATGTTCATATATTTATTATTTTGTTTTTAAATTTGTAAACTGCTTCAGGTTTTATGTGAGTGAGTAGTATGAGAAGTTAGAGCACAGTTACTGCTATTGGCAAGATGAGTGATTTTGGAAAACATTTTGGTTTTGAACCAAATAAAGACAGTTTGTTTAGTTTCTTGTACAACACAGAAAAATTTAAGAATGGGGGAAAAAGTATGTTTTACCTTCTTAACATTCTTTCTTCTGTGAACAGTTCCCATTGTTACATGATATTGTTGGCAGCCAAACTAGCACTTTGCTACTGTAAAACAGCTGAGGGACCTAGAATTCCAAGCAGGCTTTATGCGTTATTCCCATATTGGCTATTAACTCTGCTTTTTGTCCCTCTGATATTAATTTTCTGGACAAGCTAAAGATAATTCTTTGTAAAACATGAAATTAAATTATGGCCAACTGCGTGAAAGTACCATTACACTTGGAAGTCAAATACAATATTATTCACTCATTTTTTTCCGGGGAAGTAGTCTTTCCAGGCAAGACTTCCCTTTACCATCTTATCCATTTGGTGCCTCTTAATAATTGTGAAACAGCCTTGGGGGACGAATGGTCCAGCCTCTCCAGGGCAAATCAGGGTGCAGCCAGCTGCACCCTGATTGGCCCTGCCCCTATCGCCCTGCCTTACTGAGCCCTCACCCCTTGCCTCACAGACATGCCTAGCTGTTAGAGCCAGGCACGTCTGTGACTCCGCCACTCCACTTGTAGGGCCCCAGGTAAGAGGCCTGGCTGTGAGGTGCGGGGGGGGAAGAGGAGTGCTTCCCAAAGGCCTGGAAAGCACACCCGGGGCCTCCGGTAGTCCATCTGGCCCCTGGTAGGCTATCGAGCCACGGAGGGGGGTGGAGAAGAGGGAGCGCTTCCCAAAGGCCTGGAAAGCACACCCAAGGCCTTACAGAGTGTGCTTTCCAGGCCCTCAGGAAGCCATCTGTCTGTGGGGTGGGTGGGGGAGAGGGAGCACTTCCCAGGGGCCTGGCAAGCACACCAGGCCCCCGGGAAGTGCTCCCTCCCCCCCCACTCCCCTCGCCCTCAGCGTTTCCTGCCGGCCTAGAAAGCGGCCGGGAAGCTGACAGGGAGGACCCTTTCAAAACCTGTTCTTATGAACGGGCTTTGAAGCTTGTACTAGAATAATCTATCTTTTTTTGTCTCTTTCTCCAGCCCATCCCAGGTACCTGCTGTTGTCAGTTGTTTTTTTTTTATCTCATCTTGTTAAGACTGCACTATATACAGCCTTTCTCAACTTTTTTACCATTGAGAAATCCCTGAAACATTCTTCAGGCTTTGTGAAACCCCCAAAGTGGTGCAAATCCGTTTTTATGTATTAGGGGTTTGATGGGGTTTTATATGCTGTTACCTGCCACGAGCCTTAGGGGAGTGGTGGGCTATAAATCCAAATAAATAAATAAATAAATACATAAATAAATAATACTAATAGTACTAATACTAATACTAAGACTACTACTACTATTAATAAAGTGTTAAAAAGTTTAGACCTGTTTATAATCAGATGCCATAATAGCCCTCTTACATTCCAATTTACCTTGTGATTATGGAGCGGAGTAACTGGAAAGTCTGTCTTGATTCCTGGAATATAAAACACAAAAATTTGTTTTATATTGTTACATTATTTTATTATCTAGCACCTTGTTTATTGTGATGGACAGTAACTGGACAGATCCTCAGCAGATAATGGTTTTCAAGAATCTGCTGAGAACCTTTAATTGGAGAGACCACAGTAGGATGTGCTTCATACAAAGCATATGTTCTGTCATTGATCCAAAACCCATGACCCAGCATCTCAGGTGCCAGGAACACTGGAAATCAAGAAACCTAAATTCCAAGTATAAACTTTGGGCATCTGTTTGTGTCTTGGCTGCTGTGGCTTGGCCCTATAAAACAAATTAAAAATATCTTATTTTAGCTGAGTCTATTTCTATCAGGATTTCACTGCTTACAATCAAGATTTTGCTCAAGATTAGCACTAATTAGCTAGTTTATTTAGTTTTGAACTTTACTGCCATGTTTCTTTATGTTACCAGCCATTACAATGAAACTGGAAAAGCCATTAAATAGAAATTTCATATTATTTAAGGTCCTTGTTCCAAAAGGCAGAGAAATTTTGGAGATGTGAACAGTGAAGGACATCTAGTCAGCAAGTTGAAAGAAAGCCTCTCCCCTTCTCCTCGCCCTCTTTTACTTCAAGTCACTTGAGACACAAGAGACAAAAACAATATAGTGTAAGTGGCTATTAATCATAAAACTTAGAATATTGTTACACTGTCATCTGTAAATGCAATTTTCATCCAACCAGGTCTTTGGAGATCTCACACATGGAACCTCTTAGTAAACACATGCAGTGCTTAAAAATACGTAATAGTTTTTGTACCAGAGGTTCGCAGTAGTGCCTCCTGTTGAAAGATAGATATAATACCATCAAAAATGAGACTAGCGTTTTTTTTTAGTTGTTCCAAGAATTGTTCTGCATGCTCTATTTACCATTTATCCCCCAGGAGGTGATGTAATTTGGAGCAGTTCTGGATTGCAAATATATTTATATAATCTGCAAGGACCACTGTGTGTAGTTGAATCTGTTGGCCAGGATGCACTTTTTTCTTCTTCAAGGTTTGCAGAAGTTCTGTAAACCAAAACAACAAAGCAACATTGTCCAATAGTGTCAAAGCTGGAGGTGAGAGGAGGTCAATGACTATCCTGACTTGACAAGTTGTTTGTTCAATTGTTACCAAATCAATCTAAATCAGGAAAGGCAGACAGAGGGTTAGGAATGCCAAAGCTAAGAGAGGCAAGCAGGGGGCTGGGGCTACCTTCTAAATGGAAAAGGAGATTAAAAGTCTATGAAAAAAATGAGAATTGGTATTTGAGGATACTGATAGAAATCTCTTCCTATCATATACATACACTTCAAAATATTTCTTCTTACAAGCTATTCACGTATTTCTGCACTGACAATTGCTATTTGAAACAGAATGGATCTTAACCAGAACACTGGATCACAATCCATTTGTGTCTTAGAAAGTGAATATAAATGACTGGATATATATCTATTAATTGTGGGTTTATCATCTTCCTTTGGGATATTTTTCTGTATTAAAATTGACATTATTGTATTACTTTTTTACAAATGTAAAAGTATGAAAAAGTACTTTTACAAAAGTAAAAAGTATAAAACTGTGATGTTTTTTTTCTGCTCATTTTAGGAAGTTTATGGTTGTCATTTAATCTAGAATAGAACGAATGCAACAGAATAATGGGAAACTAGCATACTATTGTCCATATCCTGCTATTGTGAGAATAATTATTTGGAGTCTCCAGAAACAGCTTGCTATGACTGCTAAAGCTAACTATTAATTAAATAGTCATTAACTATTTTTTTGAAGAAAGTAAAGACTCAAATGACATTCATGTTTTGTTTTCTGTTTTTACCTAAAGATTTGTTTGAGTTCTTATTTAAGAATGCCACTCTAATAATTACCATTAAAATCTTTGGTTTAGAAATATACCCAACAATAAATATTGCTAGATATGTGCATCAGAACTTTACCAATTGTGATACAATTCAAACCACAGCCCATATATAAATATCAGGAATGCCCCGAGCCTGAACAAAATTATTTCAGTGAACTTTTTGAGACAAAGGCTAACAATGAAACAAAGGGTAACAATAGACTTCAATGGACTAAGATAGGTAAAACAATAAAACCATTTCCACACAAAGGGTCAAATTGTGTGGGATAGTAAATTGCAACTAGTGGGATAGTAAATTGCACTATTACTTCCTTCCACACTCTGCTGCCATGTCTTACCTTTCTCCCTATTCATTAGCGGTCAAACAAGCACCAGAGAGAGCAATGCGCTCTTTTACTCACTGCTCCTCAGTCTATCAATGAATGGAGGCAACCAATTGGAGGTTCTTAAGCGGGGCCACTCAAACTGTACCACCCGAGCTACCCAAACTGCTGCTGTCACGCTGCCCAAGCCACTGCCTTGGGTAGCAGTGTGGTGGTGGCTCGGGCAGAGCGGCAGCAGCTCAGGTTTTGCGGCAGCAGTGCCCCCACTTAAGAAGTGCTCGGGGAGGTAGAGGGAGAGGGAGGGCAGGAGTCCAAGGCAAGTGAGGAAGGGAAGGGCTCAGTGGTAGGTGGGCAGACCAGTGGGGTGGGGGGTGGGAAAAGAGGAACAGAAGGGATGGGGGTATGACACGAGAGAAGGGAGGGAAGGAGGCACTTGGGCAGCAAGGTGGCAGTGGCTTGAGTGGCGGAGGTTACTTATGACCACTAGAGAGAATCTTATTGGTGGTTGAATTGCTGCAGGGGTGGGAATCTGCCTCTCTCACCATGTAGGAAATGGTGAAGTAAGCAAGTAGCTAGGGCAGGACAATGCTCAAGAGACTATCACACGTTTCCCCCTCGATACAATCTTTTCCCTGGTTGATCACTGGCTGCTCACTGGTGGCTCATATGTCTTAGGCTGGTAAATCTACTTTCCTGGATTTACCGCATCACAATTTAAAAATGTTGAAATTGCAAGCCACCTACTGGACAGCCTCAAGATATTGACAACATCATTTGGAGAGGGCTGTATAAGCTGCCAACATTCAGAGGCTGTGATGCTAAACATTCCTTGTGTGGAAAAAGTATTAGAGTAGCGCTGTAAGCCCTGCTCCATCAATTTAGTAAAATCATACAGATGCATTTGAAACCATTAAGGTGCAAAGGAATCAGCAATGAGGAAATGTTCAGCTAATCTGTCTCACCATGTGACAAGATTGGTGATTCAGTACCCTTACAGAAATTATAAGCAGCCTTCTACTTCTTTACAAATTGCCCCTCAGCTTTTATTAGGTCCTGTGGGTGAAAAAAAAGAGACAAGTAACCTCTCTTCTACCCATAAGTATTCTCATCACCATTTCACATTCATAACTTCTGCACACATAAGGATATTTCAGTAATTGAAGCAACTCTTGGTTTTCACTCCACGGGAGAACTGGACGTGCCGAGGTCCGTATACTGGAGTGACGCATAAGGGAAAATGGCATGACATCATAATCCCCTCTGTGACACCACAGTCTAAGAAGAATGCTGTTTGTTACCTAGCAACACAAGCAACAGATAATCCATCACAGTTCTAGAAGAAAGCTATGATGGGAAGGAATGTTGAAAGCTTGCTCTTTGTCAGTGGCCTGGGAGTCACTCTGCTGTTGTATCTATTGCACTCAATGGAATTCAGCTTTCTGCTGGAATGGCTCTAAGTATCTTTTGTATAAAGACATAAAAATTGAACCAAATTCCATACTGTCGTAGGGACATGTTGATATATAGTAGACAATAATATGGCTCTAAATTTTATTGATAGTGTGAAATATTATAGTCCTAAATGTTAAGCAAGTCTAAATCAACATACACATACAAAGTATACCAGGTTAATGGAACATGGATAAAATACTCTGGTTGCTGAGTTAAATTTTAAAGGAACAGCTTGTGTCAGGGTGGATGTAAAATCTCCACCCCTCCCCCCTTCCCTGGAATTAACTGCATTAATCAGTGAGTGGGTGAAAGCGGACAAAGAATTGATTTAACTCCTTAAAAATCAGTTTGTAAATGTTTTGAGCTGTGCCTTCTTCAGAGAAACGTAATATCTTGGCTTCTTTATGAAAATTATTTTAAGACTAAGTACTTAGATAACTTTCCAGCTACTTCATTCACATAAACAGGAAGAAGACTTCAGTCATCCAAATTCTTCCAAAGCCTCTTTTTTCCCTGTGTCTTCTGTTAACCGAAACACATCTTGGTCATTATGGGAAGGGAAACAGATACTTCAAACACAATCCTTTTTCAGTAGACACAACTTATATGCTTCTTATTAAATGCCCAATAATCAAGACACGAGGAATCAAGTCAGGTGCAAAGTTTATAAGATACCTGTGAGGATGGCATAGAGCCTGGCACTTCTTTTTCCTTGCCCATGCTACTGGTCTGTAGCTGACAGTTAAATTCTCTTTAAAGCCTCTTCAGGACTGTATGTTTTAGCTTTGGTCTGTTTAGTCTCCTGATGGACAAGAAGCAATAGCAGATGAGCTCTTGTGAAACAAATCTTGCTCTTCATGCCAAGACATTAGCAAATAAAGAGAATTATGTCCCATGGTGGACATATATCTACCAAGTACTAAAAGAACTGATCTTTCATAGAATGTTGTTCCTCAGCTTTTATTTTCTTCTCATAATATGCCACAAGAGCTTTCACTGAGCTCAGTTGGATATGTTTCATTTGGGCCTGTGAGGAGTTCTAGGCATGCTGCAATAACCCCACTCTTGGTATCATTGAGTTGCTGGAGGGGCAAAATACTTATCTAACATGGTTTTGACAATAATGTTGTAGCACAGACCACTGGTCCAGTATCAGCCCATCTAGACACCTATTTCCATAACTAGTGTTAACAGAAATCTGGAAGTTGCATCCAAAAGACACTTCCTTCTTGCACACTGTTGTCATATAATCATCCCATTATTCCTTCAGGGCAGCACATATGGCTCTCTCCTTTCATTACTTCAAAACAACCCAGTGAGGAAGTTTAGGCTGAGAGAGAATAACTGTGGCCTATGGTAATCTACTGAGACTTATAGTAGAGTAGAAACTTGAACCATGTTCTAGTACTCTACCTTTTTTCCTGGTTCATGAAGACTTTAATGTCTCACACATTCACTTAGGGACCTCCTTTGTCCTTATGAGATGCTCCTCAAAGGGATATTTCTGAAGTACTTACAAGAGTATTAAAAAAAATTAGACATAATTATTAATATCTTTCAAAACTTTCAAACTTTAATACACATATGGGTCAACAGCAGAACCATGCATAAAACATTTCATTAGGAATGTATAAAATAGTTCTTGAGGAAAAACATAATTATTACACCCCTTTCTCTACTCACACAGAGTGCCTACTACCCTCTACAACCTTTCATGCTCAAGTTGTGGGATACAAATAGGTCAGCATGTCAAATTCATCACCCTTCTTGTCTTGTTTAAAATACAGAGAGGGCCTTCACCATTTCCCCTCAGGTCCTCTCACTCACGAAGACATCCACAGACAGGTCAGCTCAGCTCCTGTTTAAAAATAAGCTTGATAACCCAACCTTCTTTAATAATGGGGCAAAGGCCAAACAGTGTTCCAGACATACCACCATTTATTTATGCCTATTTATAGATAGATGTATACACTAGTAATAAAACCTGTTGTGGGGAGGGGAACAAATAAATAAAGAATAGAATAGAATAGAATAGAATAGAATAGAATAGAATAGAATAGAATAGAATAGAATAGAATAGAATAGAATAGAATGGGCTCCAGAAAAGGGAGGGGGGAGGGAGTGACAAGCAGTAGTAAAAGTGGTGGTGGGAGCTTTGGCAGATCCCTCTGAAGCTGGGAGAGAAAGCCCTTTTCTTGTAACCTCAGAAGAGTTCTACTTCAGTTATTTTCAGCAATTTTGATAATTGCCAAAGTTTAGTTATCCATATTTTGATTGCAAACATTTAGTATTCTTCTAATTGGCAGCAAATAAGTTGTCTTGCATTGTTCCTCTATATTTAGATGGGAGATTCTCATGAGAACAATAGCTTGTCCTATTTTATTGGTTTGTATATTTGTTGTGAAAAGCATGTATAAGAAGGCAGTATTATTTTAAATAAACAATTCTTATCAATTAAGATAACTGATGATACTTTATGATCAAATCCTGATCCTGAGTAAACTAGCTCTCATTAGGCAACTGGACTAACTCCTCTTATCAACAACCTGCCTGATTGTATACATTTTCCTCATTGCCTTATGAAAGATACACAATGATTTAATAATTATTCTCAATCCCTAGGGAAATACAAGTCTCAGCACTCAGCAGGGCCAATTCCACACGGTGTAGGCAGCGCTGGGCTGCTGGCGGTGCACTGCTGCGGAGTATAAAGCTCTGCAGATTTCATTTCCCCATGGAGGACACAAAGCAGTGGTGGGTTAGTTCTGCTGTGGGGATGGGCATTCTTTAGTTTACTTTTGTTTTGTTTTTTGGCAAGTTGGTGGGATTATGATGGCATTTTGTACTCATGATGTTGACTATTCTGGAAAAAGAACATATATACTGTCATGCAGGAACATCAGGATTGTGAGGAAATAGACAGATACTAAAATAATTATGATCCTATAAAGTGTCTTAGGTGGTCAGTGTCCAATAAAAGGTATCATTGCTGGTCAAGACCTGGAAAGAAGTCTGACTAGCAACAGGTGTTTGTAAAAATGTCTAATTCCCAACATTAATTAGGGTGGAAACAGCAGTCTAATATGGGTAGGCTCCAAGTAACTCTCAGTCCAAAGTAAATACGATTTGGCTTCCTACAGATTTACTGGAAGTTTTGTTTTGTTTGTCTTTTAAAGTCATCCTGAAGGAAAAGTTGTGGAGACTGTAATACAATTTACCAATGAAGGGAGTCTTTTCTTTTTTTAATTTTCTTTGTAAAGATGGTAATCTGAGCAGAAAATAACTGAAAAATGGAAACTATTTCAGAGGAAAGTCAGAGAGAAACCGGGGTTTTTGTGCAATCAGGTTATCAAATGTCTTATGATAATGTTTCTATTACATGTGTACAAATTTTTATTCGTTACAAAGGATTTCTGATCCATTTCTTTTTGGAAATCAGTATTAAATGCTGAGCAACATAAGAAATTGTCTTACACTGAGTCAGACCAATTTCCCAACTAACCAATTACTGTTTGATAGGCAGCTGCTCCCCAAGGTCACTTTTGCCACCCTGCAGCCCGAGGCCTTTCTTCTTTACTTGAAAACCATATAGTAACTTGGAACTTTTTTGTATGCAAACCATGCACTCTCCTAGTGACCTGTAACTACTTCTGGCCTAGCAAACGCTTTAGTGCCAATTTTAACTTTTAAAAAGTCTTTCCTTTTATCTTTAGCACATTTAGTTTCTCAGCTTCGATTGTAATGGGAAATATGCCTCATCTTTCTGAACACAGTGAACCTAAAAGGGCATTAGACAACAAATGAAAAAAGATTTGATTTGCAAGCATAGATTACATAGTTCTTAGCCATATTCTTCTCATATACATGTACTAGAATCTTTCTCCTAGTCAACATAAATGTGTGGGTGTGTACCTTTCTAGACAACCAAGGCATGCCTGCTCCAGACTTTCTCTTCCATGTGTAAAACAGTATTTTCAGAAACATTGTGAAACATTCTTGATTTGTCGGAATGAAACAGGAAAGGCAGTACATAAAAGCTTGTCAGGATTTTGGTTTTATGGGTAATATAGTGATATTTATGACCATCTGGATTTCCTAATTTAATTCTCTAATATTGCTTATCTGGGTAACCATATGAAACAAACAGCTGGAATAAATGCTTTCCTGCTCTGTCACTGTTGATCATTTCTTTTCTTTATCTGAAAAAAGCCAGTTGTTATAAATAACCTTTGCCTTCTGACATTTCTACAAGCTGTTACTGTTCTTGATAAAGAGGCCTTCCCCTCCTCAGCCTACCAACACACCTTAGGATAGGAAGAAAGCCTCTCATGTTAAGGACTAATCGACAGTCAATATCACACGCCTGTAAGTGAAACGGAAAGGGAAGTCACCTGTTTGCTGCTTCCCAAGGTCTTGCATGATGTTTAAACTTTGTTAAAAGCTCTAAAGGCAGACATTCCTCAGAAACAAAGTAAACATGGCACAAGAGTTTGATTGGTAAAGCGCATAGAAAGAAGGCCAAGGGATTTTTTTTTTAACAGGGGTTTTCCACAGTTTTTCATTATTGTTTTAAAGGCTGTTTATTTTTTGTTTCATTAGCCATTAATCCCATTTATTTTAGATACCCTAGCAAATGAATCTAACCAATGAAACTTTGTCCCTCTTCTCTTCAACCAACAATACTTACTGAGTGGCAGCTGCTGAACTGCCAGGTTTGTAAAGTGGCCCTTTGGTTGTTAGCCATCCGGAGCCTTGGGTACTGTTATGCAGCGCCTTTTTGGTTGTGTAGGGAGAGAGGTTAATTTCCACATGCCTTCTGTTGGCTAACTGGCCAGCTACCTCCTTGATCTCTGCTAGAAACCTGGAATCAAAGTAGCTGTGTCACATAAAAAGTAATTAGTTGGACGGAGATAGGGAATGAATGCCTTTTCATTCTCCTGCTCATTTCCAAACTCAGGTGTACCAAGGCTTACTCATACTATCACTTAAATGAGTCTTTGTGACAACCCAAGCAGCTGTAAAGCCATATATATATATATGAAATAAATAAAACAAATGGCAGGCCTTTTGAGGAAGGTGGTAGAGAACGTTATTGGCTAGATATCAGGAAAATACTTTTTCATAGAGTAGTTCAGCAGTAGAATCAACTGGCTAAAGAATTGGTTAACTCCCCCTCGCTGACCATCTTCAAGTAGCGGCTGGATGGATACTTAACCTGGATGCTTTAGGCTGATCCTGCATTGTGCAGGGGATTAGACTAGATGGCCTTTATGGCTCCTTCCAACTTCCCTGAACTACTCAGAATTATAATTCTATGATTCTAGTATCCTCTGAGTAGTTCAGGGAAGCTTACCTATCAGAAAACTAGCTTTACCAGTTCTGTACTGGACAATTCCTTGCGATTTAAGGATAAAGCCTGCTGAGAGTGAGGTTTAGGAATGGGATGGACCTCAGTTGTGCATAATACCACATGGTCTACCTTCCAAAGCAGCCATTTTCTCCAGGAGATCTGATATCTGTCATGTGAATACCAGTTATAAATCCAGTAGATTTCCAGGACCTAAGAGCCTGGAAACTGGCAGCCTCAATAACAGATTTCTATAGCTTCCAACAGGAAGAAAATACCCATACATGGAAATAAAAACACATAGAACAATGCATTAATCTCCCATACCAGGGGACAGAAACTAGCTCCTAGAGGGTTTACTTAAAGGTATACACACACATTTACCTCACAGTCAGCTCTGTCAACATGTTCTGGTGAATCCAGTCAGTTCAGTGCCCCTTGCCTGACTTCCCTTTATGGTTGGCAACTGTGGGATGGATAATTCCTTGAGATTTGGAGTTATACCCTGGAGAAAGCTGAAGTTGAGCAGTGGATGCACCTCAGCAAGGTATAATGCCATACAATCCCTCCTCCAAAGTTTTTTCAGGGATCTGGTCTCTGTAGTCTGGAGATCACTTGTAATTCTGGAAAACCTCCAGGCCTCACCTGGACCCATTATGCACGGGGGTTTTAGCGCACATTCGGGGTGGAATGGCGGCGACTAAAATCACGGATAACGCACGGAGCCGGCTGCAACCGGCTGCAGCTTCGGTGCATGCCGCCGAAAAAGCCGCGTCAGTGAAACGCGGAAGAAAGCGCAGCTTCCGGGTGAGCGGGGCGCAACCAGAAGCGGCGCCCGGATCGGCGCGTGCATAATCGGTTACTCTGGGTTTTGCCGCCGTCGCTCCCCGCCCCGTGCATAACCGGTATGCGTCGCATCTTCCCCCTCTGCGTTTTCCACGTGACCCGAAATCGCCGTTTCGGCGGCCGTGCATAATGGGCCCTGGAGACTGCTAAGCCTACTTTACTTTTATCTTTATTAAATAAAAGTTTCTAGGCAGTGAGACAGTAAGTGGGGGAGGTCTAGAAAACCATGAAGCAGCTCAGTTTGGAATGATTTGGAAGGACTTTAATTTAGGGACCCTTCTGGTACAGCTTCAAAGTAGGACGATGGGGTTTGGAATGTGATGTGACCCTTTCCCCAGAAAAAAATGCTTATCAATGTAAATTTTGCCCATAATTCAAAGTAAGGGAAACCAACCCTTTGCTCATTTTAGTTGCTATTTCTATAGCTCCTTTCATTCCATATTTATCATTTTAATATGCCAGTTCTTAAATCCATACAATTATCTCTTTTATTCATATTCAGCCACTGATTTCTGTCTACTGACTTGCATAGGAGAAGCAGAAAGGAGTATTTTTCGTTATGTCTTCTCTAGTAGCAAACAAAAGCAAACTCATAGCTATTATATAAATCTGTAGTGTGATCATATCTACAATAGTGTGTACAGTTCTATTCATCCCATATAATTAAAAGAATGAAGACAAATCTTATTTTCACGGTTACTGAAATAAAACAGAGGCTGCACTGAAGATCTGTGATATATCTTTGTTAGAGGCTGAGGCACGGGGAAAAGAAGGTTTCCCAATTTAAATGGGAGAATCCCCATAAGAGCTCTGCATGTCAGTTGTTCACATTTTAAAAATTTCTGGGAAGACCCTATGACAGGTCTCCTAGTTTCACATCTGTTTTGGCCCTGAGGTGAGACATATTGGGATTCTGGTGGCACCAATATATTTGTGATCCCAGACTTGAATTAAGGATGCCAAGACATGGGTGGGGTGAGCATGAAAGACTTCAATGTAAACACAATGCAATGAAGTCCAGCCTCTGAAGTTGCCACTTGCTCTGGGGGAACCGATCGCTGTAACATGGAGGTCAGTTGTAATTCCAGGAGTATTTCAGCCCCGCCTCTGGAGATGAGCAATCCTACCTTGAACATTTTTCTCTTGCTTCTTGGAATTTGCACTTACAAAGTCATCATCTGCTCTAGGAAGATATTTCTAATGAAGAGTTAGTCACAATGTCCAGCATTTGGAATTCCAGAGTCGCTTACTGTTCAGCATGACATGACTTTGGCCTGAGGGAAATAGTTTATCTTCGGGTATGGGGAACAAAGTTAAGACAGGAAATTGGAGAATTATTAATCTGAGAGGTACTTCACTCCTGCACATTTCTCTCCATTTCTTTCTGTTTCTCTTTCTTTGGCAGTTTCCCAGAAAATATCTTCTTTTTTTACCTGACTCTCTAGGATTGAAATACTACTCTGGGCTTCTGATCTTTGAACCTATTTCAACTTTTACTGTTTTTTGTGCTTGGTGATTCAGTTCCAGTTCAGCTTCAAGACAGCTCAGAGATATTATGTTCTGGTTCCATTTCTGGTCACTGTAAACTTCCTCCATAAACTGATTTTGGATTCAAGTTTAGTTTGATTCCTTACCCTTATATCCATTACTATCCATCATTGAAAGCCTGTGCGGTATACTAAGCCATGGTGCCAGACTTAGAGCAGGAGACCAGGGCAGAGTCTGCACTTACTTTCTTTATTCCATTGTCAATCCTGTTGAATTCAGATTGCTTTGAACTCGATTCTTCCCCCCCCCCATTGAAACAGGAAAGTCTTCTGCACGTGGTTAAGGTAGTTTAGAAGGGGGGGGGGAGCCAAACCTCTTTTTTCCTTTTCTTGAAGGGGGGGGGGGTGGAGATGAGCCAAGCAGGGAGCCTCTTTATTTTCTTGGAGGGGGGAGGGAGAGGATTGAAAAAGGCAGAGGAGGGAGGAAAAATCCAGGACTGAGAGAAGTTGAGAGAAATTAGGGGCTTCTCCTTTAAGGAAAGCGTGTCACATGACCAGGTGTAGTCTATCAGAGGTTCTCTACCATGGAGCTTTCTTTCCCAAATGGATATTGAGGATTAAAAGCAGTCTGAGATATCGCACAATAAAGGTAGGGTCACTCTGGATCAATCCTTCTTGCTGCATAAGGAAATTTTAAATCGACCCAAATCCAAACGGAAATCGCATTCTGTGTAGAGGGCAGGGACTGAATCGATCTGGGGTTGGAATAAAAGCTCTGTGCAGTTTACACCCAGGTTCAAGTCCTGTGATACCTACTGGGTGACCTTGGGACAGTCCCCCCCCCCCTTTTCAAATATGACGATGGAGGTATGTTTGCCCCCATGACCCTTTAGCTTATCAGCTGTCCTGTCTATCCCTTACTGGCTGACCATCCTTTCTGCAGCTGCGATTAGAAGTAGACTCAGCTGTCTGGAAAACACCATGCTGAGCAAATTGGCAGAGTTTTTTCAAGGACAGCTGAATCCTTCTCCAATTATGGCAATGGAGTAGAGGAGGAAGGGACAAGTGTCTGCCAAGAATATTTTTACATTGAAAAACACTGTTTACAGGGGAGGCTCTGTGGCTCAGTGGTAGGGCATCTGCAGAATGTCCTGTTTTCAGTCCCTGCCATCTCTATTTAAAAGGCTCAGATAGTCAGACTTTTGCCTGGCAACCCACTGTCAATCTCAGCAGCTATTACTGATCTTGTGTAAGGCAGCTTCATGTGTATCTGATCACCCCATAAAGCTACATATTTCCCCTCTGCCCCTTCCCTAGCCATAAGGATAGAAGGACTCCACCATCTTTGGAAACATCTGGTCTATCCTGATAATTAAAGATGTGTGTGTGTGGGGGGGGGGGGAATGGGACTTGAGGAAGATAGCAGAGTTCTTTGTTTATGATTGAGAGAGGGGAAGAAGGTGGGGCAAGGAAGATTTAGTAGGCTAAAATTAACAGCTCTTTAGTCACAACTCTGGTACCCAGGAATTCTGCTATATCCACGGTGATCCTCTAATCCAGGGGTAGTCAACCTGTGGTCCTCCAGATGCCAATGGACTACAATTCCCATGAGCCCCTGCCAGCATTTGCTGCCAGGGGCTCATGGGAATTGTAGTCAATGAATATCTGAAGGACCACAGGTTGACTACCCCTGCTCTAGTCCCTTCTCTTTTCCATGAGGGTTGCCATCAGCCTGGAGCAGGAAAAGAAGCCTTGGCCCTTTAACAGAGGCTTCATGTATAGAAGTAGGCTGTTCAGATTTTTCAGAGATAAATAACATTGTCTGTTAAATAACAGCCTATTAAACCTCTATTGAAGGGGGCAGGACATTTTTCTTTCCAGTTTGTGGGCAGCTGTATAACTGATAGGGAAAGTTCCTGGTGAATCGCTGCCCTGAGGAGCTGCCAGGAGCCAGAAGTGCTGTGCCCAAGGAACTTTAGCTTTGCAGGGAATTCTGAGCAAGCTGGTAAAGCTCCAGGAGAGGGAGTTGGGTGAGCTGACACCAGTTGTGGGGCTGGTCTGTGCTACCTAGCTCCTGCAGCACTGGCTTATAATGTTGGAGGAGATGCTCAGCCTGGCTTCCTCCTGGGCTATTTTAACTCCCCAGTTCATTGCTGCTTAGATATGGCAAAGGGCTGTTTTTAAACTGGTTACATTAAACAGTACATTTATCAGCATTTGGAAGTCTGCTAGAAATGCAGACGGCTTTAGAATATAGGACAGGCAACTGGAGAGCTAAGTTACAATATTGATTTGGATGGGGAAAATACAATTCTTTACTGCAAAGTCAGAGACTGGAAGGTATTATATTTCCTTTATTAAAGCAAGTTCTTGATCATGCAAATGGCTACTGTTTCATTGCTGCATGACATCATGATCCAAGTATTTGTTTTGGGATTAAATGTTTACTTCAAGTTTTCAGTGTTATTCTCTGTGGATGGATGTGTGTGGTATATTGCAACACAGAGAGTGATTTTCTTTTTTTTGCCATCATCAGTCAGTGCACTTTGGTTAAGAGTATAAATGACAGGGACACCTATAATATTTGTTGATTTAAAGCAATGCATGAGGCTGGATTGCCTCCAGACTAGCACTCTTGTCTTTCTTCACTTCTGTCACTCAGTGGAACAAATCCTTGCATGTCTCCTGCACATATACATTTCTTCTTCCTGGAAGTTTCTCTTTGGTTGGCATTATGGTATCCTTTGTAGCCACAGATTTTCCAATAAATCTGATCCAGTTCATAAGCAAAGAGGGGAATCTTGAGATGGTATTGTGAAGTACCTGGGATCTGGGCCAGAGAAATATCCAGATTTAATTTATGCTAAGAGAAATCAGCAGGCAAAATGAATAAAATGTCTAGGTCAGGGGTAGACTATTTTCAGCCTTGTGTGATCCCAATTAAAAACAAAATAGAAGGATCCCTGTAGTCCACCGATGTCCACAAAGAAGGAGTGTATGCTAGACATGTGCCATGAAATTTGGAATTGGGGAAGGTAAAAACTCCACCAATGAAAACTCTAACCTCATTCCAAATTTGAAAATGAGCTCTTCAGTCAAAGAGAAGATGAAGAGATATAAATGGACATGCTTCTTGAGCTGATTGATGTAACATTTCACTCTTAAGTGCAATGTAAATAGAAAAAAATTCTCTCAAAGTCAGCTAAAAAAGATAGACCTCCTAACACAGCACGGGATCCAAACACCTGGGGTACTTGTTCATAACAAAACAACAATGTATCCTCAGCTGTCCTTTAAGGGAAGAGAGGATTGCAGATCCATTTTTGTTTCACAGTGTATGCTCTTCTTGGAAATTACATGAAATAACCTGAAATTCTTCTAATGGGAGTCTCTTAATGAGTGACATAATCTACAATACTTCCAACTCCTTGGAGGAAAGCCAGGATAAAAATGTACGGCTAGACAGACAGTTTTACAGTCATAGCATAAATGGATATGGAGTAATATCCTTTACCACCTGGGCTCTGCATCTGCACAGGAAAGGATCCACATGGGATTCACTACAGTACTCATGATGGGCCATTATGGTCAACTCCCATGTGTTCCATCCAGGCCTAGGATTGCCAGTCCATGGCTGGAAACTGGTGGGAACCGGGGGGAAGTATGGAGACTGGTGTATTGTGGGTTTCTGACTGCCCCTCCCCTTTTGCTACTGCTGTTCATTTGAATGGTGGAGAGGCCAGGGTGGGAGACTGCCTGCCAGAGAAAGCAACCTGGTAGCCCTATATCCAGCTCTCCATGCTCCTTGTTCAAGCAGTGCAACCTCTGGAACTTGACCAAGCAGATATGAGAGGCACACAAGACCTTCCATTCTCTAGCCTGCCCTGGTATGCTGCTTGTGCATTTGATGAGGGCAGGTGATGGAAGAAATAGGGCTCTGTTGAATACTAGAAGGATTCTTCTGAAGGAAAGGAATGTACTTGTATTGTCTGAGTTGGGAATGTTTCTGAGCATTTCAGTAAATCATTTAGTGTCTCAATCGACCTGCATTCCATTGCTTTTCATCTCACGTTAGACTTGTCAACTCTTGATATAAAAAAATACTGATAACCAAGCAGGCCTTGAGAGCACAGCCCTCTGCATGCAGTTGCGGAGCCTTGCCTGGCGAATAGTATTTCGCAGGACCGGAAACATTTGCCAGCTGTTTGGAAGCTATATCTGGATGGCTCAGGAAGAGACACCCGATACTCAACCCCTCCAAGACGGAGGTCCTTTGGCTGGGTACAATGCCTTTATCTATGGAGGCTCAGGTCATGAGACTAGCTCAAGAGGCATTTTCATGCTACTAGCGCCCTACCTGTCCTCAGACCACCTGGCCACGGTAATACATGCAATGGTCATTTCCTGACTAGACTTCTGTAACTCACTCTATGCTGGCCTTCCCTTGTCTTTGACTCAGAAATTACAGCTGGTGCAAAATGCGGCTGCCAGGGTCCTCACAAAGTCATCTTGGAGGGCTCATGTCTACCCTATGCTGAGGCAGCTGCATTGGTTGCCAATCAGCTTCCAGACCAGGTTCAAGTTTTTGGCTCTTACCTTTAAGGCCTTTTGTGGCTTGGGTCCCATTTATCTGAGGGACATCTTGTCTCCTTATGCCCCCCACATGGCCCTTCGCTCCACGGGTAGGAATTTGCTAGTTGTCCCCAGCCCAAGAGGCATGCCTGGCCTCAACCAGGGCCAGGGCCTTTTTGGTCCTGGCCCCAACCCTCTGGAGTGAGCTCCTGGAAGAGCTAAGTATCCTGACAGAATTGTCAATGTTCCACAGGGCCTGTAAAATGGAGCTCTTCCACTAGGCATTTGATTGAGGATCAGCTTCCTCCCTACACAGGCCTATGGAAAAGCTGTTGGCTCGGATACTCTCAGAAGCTACCTCCTGGAGGGCTGATGATTGTGCTGGGGGGGGCAGGGTTGTGGGAATGAAGGATTAGATAGTGTTCTTCTACCATCTGGGTTTTTAGACTTGGTTGGGTATTGGTTTATGTGGGGTTTTAAATCTACATAAACCACCACGAGTTGGCTGTGCCAGGAGTGGCGCTCAAGAAATATAAGTAATAAATACATTAATTCATTAAAAATAACCCAAGTCACAGTCCCAGCCCACAAGCTCACCCCTTTTCCTCTCTTGTCAACTCCCTGGACCACAACAGCTATCTAACACCTCTCAATGAGTCGCTCATAACTCTGTAGTCCACTTTGAGTCTCAATGAGAAAGATGGATGAGAAACCGCCCAGAGCCGTATGGAAGGGCAGTATAAAAATCTTAATTAATAAATACATGATGTAAATAAATATTCTTAAATAAAATGCAAGAAAATGTAAATGAACAGCATTTGTAGAAAGAGAGAATTTTTAAAAAGAAAATCACTTCACATACCAGCAGCATACCCATTGGAAAGAGAACCCATAGGCAGAGGAAAAAATTAAAGAAGCAGGCTTGACAAGGACACTCAAGTTCAGCAGCTAAAACACAAAGACACATTCTAGATTATTTTTGCTGTGCAAAGAATGGTTGATAAATTAAAAAATGAAAAATCTGAGCTATGATGCTGAGGACAGATATTTAATTCTGCTCATATGCTTTTGAAGCAAGGTTTTTTGCCATAACAACCAGGTGATGAGCTTCCAATCACAGGGCATGGGGGATGGGGCGAGTTGTTCTCAGGACCTGGTGGGATAAAGGAATGCAGGCCCTCTTCATAGCAGTCTTAGTTTGGCAGTTTCCCTGGCAACCAACTTCCCCAGGAGCTGTGATGCGGTAGGATTCCTTTGAGCAGTTGTTCAATGCCTAGTCACTGCTTTAGAAAAACATAGTAAAAGCTGGTCATGCAAGGTAACATCAAATCGTTCTAATAGGTGGTGCGAAGAGCTGTCAAATTGCAGCGGCCGAATTGCACAAGCCTAGTTGGGAGGGACCTCAACTGATCATAATGCTTTAGAACTCCAAAGCAGCTACCCCCCCAATCTGGGGGAACTGATCTCTGTAGTCTGGAGATGTTGTAATTCCAGGAGATCTCCAGCCTGCATCTGGAGGATGACCCCCCCCCCCTAAAGCCTAGGAGTGATAGAACTGATAGTAGCAATTTGGGAAAGGAAGTGAACCATGGTTTTAACAAGAGCTGGAATTGAAGAATCAGCAGTAGCTTCAGTTATTGCTGTGGAAGCTTGGTTACAGCACTTGTGTGTGTTAGTATATGCATTTGTACATGAGAGAGAGAGAAAAAAGAGTTAGCAGCTCTACCATGCAGCAAAAATCTATTAGCTTTATTAGAGATAGGTCAGATTACAAACTGAAGACCCCATGCTACTGTTCACATACCTAAAGGTAATGCAGTATGGCCTTGGCAGCCACAGCTTGTTCCAACTCAGTTATCTTCTAAGGCTGTTCCTAGTGCAATACCATTACAGTAATCAAGTCTAGAGTAAGGCACATGTGACTGTAGCCAGATCTCTCCCCTGCCTGTAAAGCTATAGCTGGAGCTTCACTAGATAGAAGGCTATCTTGGCAATTTATGACATTTGTTTATCCCAGGACTGTGAAAAAACTAGGGGGCTTTCCGCACCGGGATCCTTGTAGCAAATTGTTTGCTGAACGAAAAATCACCATTTTAAATAGTGGAATTCGTCGTTATGCATACCTGCCTTTGTAGTGGAATCCAGTTGCGTTTCTATCGTTTCTCACAGGCTTCCAGTCTCGGCAAAAATCGCTAGAAAGGAAGCGCTATTGCCAAGCTCGTCCCACCCCTGGCCATCAAGCAGCCAATGGGCGGCCGTTAGCATGCTCCCAAACAGCCTCTTTCCCTTTAAGAAAGGTTTAAAAAAAAAAAACACCCGTTGCAACGAATATGCGTTGATTTGTTGCAACGGAGAGACCCATCCAGCTGGCAGGTGTGTTTGAGCTGCCGTTTCATCGTTGCCACGCTCCCCGCGAGTGAAAAAAAAAATCCCCCCCCCTCATGGGTGCGATTTTCGGCCGAAAATAGTATGAAAAATAAAGGGAAAATACATCAGCAAACGGGCTTCTCTGTTGTTTGTGCTTAGTGACTAAACAGCTCTTGGGAGGGACTGAAGCCGGGGAAGCCTCTAAACGGAGGCTCGCTGGTGCGTTGATCTCTGCTCGCTCGGAGAAAAAAAAATGGCGATTGCTTCGCCGGAAGATCAGAGGAGAGAGCCAGGGGGAGGGACTTTGTAGAAACCACAACAATGGTAACGCACAGAACTTTCCCGCTAGTGTTGCAGATTGGTTGCAGGAGTGTAGCGCTTTCCGGAGGGTGAATCCACTTTTGGGGATTTCCCTGAAAGCGCTACAACGAAGCGCTTTTTGCCGATCGGTTTCAGGTGTGTGGCAGATTGTCTACGACGTTGTGCATAATGGCAAAACTGTAGCGTTTTCAATTGGCAACCATTGTGCAATTTTGAAGGAGTGCGGAAAGCCCTTAGAAGTAACCTAAGCAGTGTACTTGAAGTTTTAGGGGAAGTATAATCCCATCCAGAACTGAAGAACCTCCTATTTCCAACTCAGATTTTGTCCCCATCCACAGCACTTCCATTTTATTTGCATTGGGCTTCAATTTGTTAAAAAACTTTCATCTGATCATTCACTGATTCCAGATGCTGGTTCAACACTTTCATTGCCTCTCTAGTTTTAAATGGAATTGAGAGACAGAAATAGAGTTTTGTATATACAGCCATGGGGCTGAACAAAAGTATTTAAGAACCAACTTCTAGTCCTTGCCTTTATGACAGGACTATAACAAGCACATTACTGAGCAATCCCAGCTCAGCCAGACAGTTCAGAAGCATAGACTGGTTGCTGATACTGAAGGATCAACAAGAGCACACTGTTGACTTGCATAGATCTTTTAGCTGGGTGAACGATGAAGGTACTGTTGGTGGGGAGTATAACTAGCTAGTCAGATTCAGCTTTTAGTTTGCATGCTGAAATGATTCCTGTGGCACAATTTATTTTATACCAACTTGAGCTGGTATGCCACCTATATATCTTCTTCAACAGGGATGGCTACACCAGAGTTACCAATACTTTGAGGTCCTTTCACATACACTGAATAATGCACTTTCAGGTGACAGTTAGGTCCCTGGTGAAACCCTCCACTCACTGGTGGGATTTCCATTTTGTCAGGATTAATCTTCAGTTTATTAGCCCCAAGATCCAACAGACCTCTAAGCACCTGTAATAGGTCCACTGGCTTACACTGTGAGGATGGAATTGTGGGAGAGAAAGTGTTTCTTTGTTGTCATCACCATCATGGAATGTGCTTTAAAATGAGGCTTTGACCATGTTTTATCAGATTCAGCTCAGGTCTTTCTCTACTGTTACTGTATTGATCTACCTTGTTTTTTCATCTCCCATAGCCCCTCAATGAATCAAAGGGATAGCTGGGCTCTAACACCAGAAAGGGGGCAACTGGGAATGATCATATCAGCTGGCCAGGTCATTTCCTCATTCCAGAGGTCAACCAGGACATCAGGACATCAGCAGGAACACCAACCATCTCAAGGGACCAAGCCCTATGAAGATAGGTTGAGGGGAATGTTCAGCCTGGAGAAAAGGAGGTTGAGAGGGGACATGATAGCCCTCTTTAAGTATTTGAAAGATTGTCACTTGGAGGAGGGCAGGATGCTGTTTCTGTTGGCTGCAGAGGAGAGGACACGCAGTAATGGGTTTAAACTTCAAGTACAACGATATAGGCTAGATATCAGGAAAAAGATTTTCACAGTCAGAGTAGTTCAACAGTGGAATAGGCTGCCCAAGGAGGTGGTGAACTCCCCCTCACTGGCAGTCTTCAAGCAAAGGTTGGATACACACTTTTCTTGGATGCTTTAGGATGCTTAGGGCTGATCCTGCGTTGAGCAGGGGATTGGACTAGATGGCCTGTATGGCCCCTTCCAGCTCTATGATTCTAAGACCCATCATCAATTCCTTTACCCTGAGATCATATTCCTCCTGCCCAGACCAAAATATCACATCAGGAGTGTGACTTACTCTCCTGGGACAATTATTACCTGAGACAGACCCATGGTTGTTCCAAGTAATAGTGCATGGTTCATGGAGGCCATGAAATCTTGAACTGTCTCAGTTTACATCCCCCCAGATCAACTAGCCTACGGGTTCTCAACACAGTCCACAAGACCAGCTCTGACAGAGAGACTGTTAGGTGGTGGGGTGGGTGGTACACGAACAGAATCCAAATCTGTCTTTCATTCTCAACATTAAGTGCATGATCTCAAAACCAGAAGTGTTTTTGATACTTTTCTATGCTAGGGGGATAGGATCCTTATAGACTACACCACTACCATTGTAGTATGATATATTTCAGTGATTTTTTTAATGGTTGCAAGACAATTTGAGAATACCTTGAGATGAGGGCTGCAAAGCCCCCACTTGGGGTAGTGCATCCCTCACCTCAAGCTTCCTGTTGGGGAAATTCACCTGCATTACAGGCATGATAATATCACTTCCAGGGAAAATCTCTATTGTTTTATCCCATAGTTTTACCATAGAGCTTCTCATGATTCCTAAAGCTACCATCATTGCTTCTGGGTTTACTCCCCCAACATGTCTCTGTACCCAGCCTTGCTGCTGGTTGCTAGATTTGATGACAACACAACATGCCACTGAAAAACAGGGTAAAAACATTTTTCAGTTAAGAATGAATCAACTTTCACCTTATAGCAGATAAAACATTGGTAGGATCTGATCCGAAGATCCTTTTGCACCAGCTGTGTTTGGAATCCAGTTTCATGTGCAGCTTTTCTAATTTCATATAATAATGAGTTTCCTGAGGCAATAGCAAGTTGTATGGGAAAGTGTTTTCTTTAAGAAATCTTGTTGTCCATCATTTTGATTGAATCTCTAACAGAACTGCTCCTAAATTCCTTTCAAAGTTTTACTCTGTACCTCAAAATTAGCAAATGGATAAAGACAAGTTAGCCAAAATATGTGAGCCAAATAAATGTGAGGGAGATAACTATCACTGCATCAGACACAACTTGTTTTGATGTTGGAAGAATTGGTAGCATTCCAAGGCAGTATATCCTGAGGTAAAACTTGGGCAGATCTAATAAAGCATCAATAGCATTTTTTCTTTCAGTTTGACTGCTGTCCAGAAACAAACTAAAATAGACTGATTCTCTTTTCTTTAAGAACAACAAAGAGGCCTTGATTCAAACCATATTTGGCTGCTCAGGGATGGTGGCAGTGGTGGTGGCAAACTCTTGATTTCTTCAGATGCTAGTCTGACTAAGTTTTTTCCTTCACCCTCTTTAATTCTCATCCTGATTTGAACTATCTACAATGTGACATTACATTCAGAAATGATTGCAGATTATAGATGTGGTTGACTGTGAGCTGAACCTATTAACAGAGTTGAGAGTGGGTGATATTGTCATATTATGGACCCACATCTAAATTCCCATCTGACATCATTAGGGCTGCATTTACTAATCTGGAGTTCGCCTGTAATCTTAACATGTTTTACAACAACTTAACAACTGGAAGAAATGTTCCAAGAGGGTGGTAGAATTTTTTTTACCCTTCTTGCCTGTTTGCTGTGGTATGCAGGTAGGTTTTGTCTATGCTGATATCTGTCAAACTTAGGTTGAAAGTGAGTATATGATGAAAAACAGGGGGTCTAGTAATATGGTAAAGGAACCTTTCTATCATTCTGTCATACATTCAGAGACAAAATTTTTCTCTGTATATATTACCTGTGCCTTAGAAACCCTAATTAACTGTGCACAGAGATTACAACATCTAAAGTTGGAACTAGATGTCAGGAAAGGCTCATGATGACATTGTTACCCATTGTGGATTAGTGTTCATTATATAAAAATGAAAAGTAAGGAGGAAGTGAAGCTGCTGTTTTCAGCAGCAGCTACAAGATTCAACTATCTTCAGTTTCTACCATGAGAATTCTTCCAAAATAAACCACAAAATTAGGATGTGCAATTCGATCCAGAAATAAAGTACCTGAATCAGCCTTGATTCAGGCATGAATTAGCCGAATCACCATTTCCCAATAATTTTAAATGGCCGAATCAACCTTGCTCAAATTGCTGAATGATTTGGCAGAATTCAGTGATTCAATCAAGCTGCCATTTAAACTTTAACAGGAAAGAGAAAAGGAAGAAAGTTTTCCTTCTTGTCTTTTCTGGATTCCAGAGGGAGATTTGAGGCAGAAGCACCAGACTTGCAGCATGGCTGCAGGAGCCTCTCCTTAAAAGAACCCTCTAGTTGAAAAAGTTTGGACCAGGAGGTCAGTTCAAGGGCACCCAATCCAATCTCTGTTATTTCTTATAGTGGGAACAGTCCCCCCCCCCCATCATCTGTACACTGCCTGTGGCGCCGCGGGTGCCACGGACTAAATAAAAGAGTAAGGGGTTGTGGGGAGGAGGTAGGGCGGGACCAGTCCGGGATAAAAACTCGGAGGCATCCAATCAGGAGCCGTGAAGCGGCTCCTGATTGGGCCCCTCCGAGTGCCACACGAGGGCCAAGTGGCCAATTGGGAGGCGCGCATAGCGTGCCCTGGACTGGCCGCCCACATCCACCATTTCCCCACTTGCCGCTGAGCTGGACGCATCTCCAGCAGGACCAGCGCCTCCTCCTGTCGCCAGCGGCCCGCATACAGCCGCCAGCAGCCCGCCTTGCCGCCCTCCCAACCGGCTTCTTCTCGCCCGCCAACAAACTCGGCCGCCGCAAACCCACCGCCACTTTCACCTGCCCCAGTGGCCCTGATGTGAGCTGCGCCACCGCCAGAGGCGCAAAGCGCCTCCCGACGCCTCAGCCCGCCACACAAGCCGCCGCCGCACGAGCCCTGGGAGCCATCCGGCAGCATCGCTCCCTTCCCCAGGCCGGGAATTGCCCCCAACAGCCGCCGCCGCACGAGGCCCGGGAGACGCCTGGCAGCCGCGGGGAGAAGCCCAACCGGTGCCATGCCCTGAAACGACTCTTCACCGATCTGGAGCTGCACCACCTCGACGCCAGCCGCCCGGTGAGTGAGCTGGGGCCAGCAGCGCTCCGCGCAGCTGCCAGGCACTCCCTGCGGCGAGAGGCTAGCGCCCATTGTATTTAGACATACAATGGTCTTTTTTACTAGTAGGACATAATAGAGATCAAATGGGGGCACCTTTTTTTGGTGCCTCCAGAACTGGACACCCTGGTACAATCATTTTGCAACCTGGGGGTTGTTTTGAGGAGAGGATCCTGCTGACATGCTCAACCCCGCCCCCCCATAAAGGCCAGGAAAAACAAAAAAGGGACAATTCCCATAGATTCCAATGGTGTCATTGGTTTAAATGGTGCTGAATTGATTTGGATTCAATATGAGCAATAGGGTTGTGAGTGCCCTGCATAGTGCAGGAGGTTGGACTAGATGACCCATGAGGTCCCTTCCAACTCTATGATTCTATGATTCTAAATCAATTCAACCAAATAAAAAAAAAACCCTATAGGTTATTCAGATGTATCAGAATCCAAAATGGTTTGAATTTTTTCCTTTTGTACATACCTATCAATGGCTGGATATGACATCTTACAACAACAAATTTAACAAAGAGTAAATTAGCAGTTAACATTCAAGTGTAAAGTATCTAAGAAAAAACAACACTGAGGCCATACAATTATAGCAAGACCATTCTTTTATACAGTTTCAGCTTTAATTGCAGCACTGTTCTCCAGCTGTTCTACTAAAAAATAAAGTTGCTAAACTTAACAAAAAGGTTTTTTTTAAATTTCATGACAGATGATGATGTTGGGAATAATAAATGGCACATCACTTTGTAATTTGTTCATTTTGTTTTGAACAAACTAGGTATAAACTAAGAATCGTTGTGCAATCATATGTGCCTGTTGTATTTGTGTGATTAAATAATCACCTTTGGGAGAAAATATGTTTAAAATCATTACAGCTATAATGGACTTTCTTTTAAGGCAGGAAGTTTTAAAGTTTTAAAGCATGATGTTGTATGATTTGAGTTGTAATTGCTCGTGTATGCTTTACTTCATCATGAGGAAACAAAATAAACATTACTTTTTAATGCTGTAACCATGCTGCCCCGTGCTGCCCCATAGACTGCTTTGATGACTATTTTGGGGTTACTACCAAAGACCTATTTCTTGAATCATAGAATCATAGAATCAGAGTTGGAAGGGATCACCAGAGATTTATGATGAGGAGAACAATTGTCTCAGATGTACATGGAAGGAAAAGTCTGGTAAAATTTTGCTATCCTTTAACAGTAGCAGAGCCTTCTCAAAGTCTAGTCCTGGCAACAGTAGTGTCAGAATACTTTTCATATATGTAAAACTGTGTGTAAAATCCATACAGTTGTAGTCAAGCCCCAGAACCACAAAGCTGGTTGGAGTAATCAAGCTTATACCTATATTTACTAGCATCATCGAATGGCAAGTGACTTCCTGCTCTCACAAGAGATCTACTCAACAATTCCCTCAGGTTTCCTGAAGGAAAACCTAAAGGAAATAGCCCCTTTGGTGTCACACCTTTGGGGGGCACAGCTGAAGGTCATCCGAAACTAGTGATACCTGTGGCAGGGCTGATTGCAAGTTTTTGTGAGCCCTGGGCAACAAAATACAACTGTTCCCTACTCCATGTGATACAGCCCCTTTCTTTTAACTATGCAGCTTCCACTTGCCCCCACCCCCCTTCATTTTCCTTTAACTCTACGCTTTTCCATTTCAATTGACTTACTCTGGTAAAAAGTATACAATTTTGCTTTCTTGGTTACTCTTTATTGATGTGAAACATCTTCTGGCACGGTCCCCCAAACATAAGCAGTAGACTGACATGACATCCATCGTCACACCCCCAGGGACCGCGCCAGTGGATGGGCAGCAGCGCCAGAGCACTGCGGCACGCTCAATGCTCTGGCATCACTGCTGCCAGGCTTCCGAGGAGGCCGAAGGCATCCATGGGAGACTGGCGGGGGTGGGGCAGCACAGCAATGAGCAGCGCTGCTCATTGCTGGGCTGGCCCAGCCCCTGCTGTGCTGCCCAAGCTGTGCCACCCTCCACAGAGCGATCGTGTCCAGGGGAAACTGCCAGCAGGTAAAGAGAGGGATTAGGGGTAGGGGAGAGGAGAGGAGGATGGAGGGAGGAAGGAACAAAGATTCTCCCTCGTTATGTAGTTCAGTGGTCCCCAACTACAAGTCCGTGGCCCGGTGCCAGGCCATGAGAGCCTCGGCAGCGGGCTGTGGCTCCCTCTCCCCGCCCCCCCACGAAGCGAGAAATTAATGATGAGCTAAATTAATAATGAGCTTCTTGCTGCAGGAGATGGGGGAGAGGGAAGCGTGGCTGCCGGCATGCCGCCAGCACAAACACGCATTCACGGACCTGCCGCACATGTGTGTTTGCCCCCACGACGGGTGCAAACGGGCTCGCGTGGCAGTTTTGCATGAGCCGCTGCACATGTGTGTTTGCGACCCTGCCAGGGCTGCTGCGCATGCACAGGCCCTGGGTCGCCCTCTCCCCCCACCCCTTGGCAGCAGTCCGCAACGATAAAAAGGTTGTGAGATTTTTTGTCAGTAGATTTTCACTCTGCTTAAAACAATATAACTTAAATGGAACTTTTCTATAACGTATTATTCTTCCTTCACAACCTTTTGTTGTAACTAAAGAAGTGAGCTGTGACTAATGAAAGCTCATACTCTGCCAAAAATGTGTTAGTCTTTAAGGAGCTACTGCCCTCTTACTCTTTCCTACGGTTACAGACAGACTAACATGATTACCCATCTCGATCTATCAACATTTTTTTAAACATCATGCATTGCATATGATGTTTGCAAACTAAACTCCAAATGTTATGAAAGTTATTTATTTCATTTATACCCTAATTTCCTTCATGGAGGCTTGTGATATCCTTCCTTTCACCATTTTATTCTCACAACAGCCCTGCAAGGTAGTTTAGGCTGAGTGTGTATGATTGGCCAAAAGACACCCAGCAGGCCTCCGCAGCAGTGTGGAGATTTGAACCAGCATCAGCCTGATCCTAGTCTGACCACTACACCATTCTGGCTTTCATGAAGGCCTGGAAAATTTCTAGACATTTCCATCTCTTGGTATATGAAATTTAAAAATTTTCAGCAAAATGTCAAATCATCATATGAAAATCTAAATATATTCTGTTTCATGTAATTTAGAAGAAGAAGAACAGTTGGTTCTTATTTGCCGATTTTCTCTACCCAAAGGAGGGTCAAAGCAGCTTACAGTCGCCTTCCCTTTCCTCTCCCCAC
This sequence comes from Paroedura picta, assembly GCF_049243985.1. NCBI lineage: Eukaryota > Metazoa > Chordata > Lepidosauria > Squamata > Gekkonidae > Paroedura > Paroedura picta. The sequence continues at coordinate 134,840,278 of NC_135370.1, forward strand.
AACAGACACCCTGTGGGGTGGGTAAGGCTGAGAGAGCCCTAATATCACTGCTTGGTTAGAACAGTTTTATCAGTGCCGTGGCGAGCATGTGGGGGAGCGGGGAATCGAACCCGGCACGCCAGATTAGTAGTCCGCACTCCTAACCGCTACACCAAACTGGCTCTTTAATTGACAGGACTGCTAAGGCATTTAGCTCATCATTAATTTCAGTTTGCTGAAACTTCTTTCAGCTGATGCAATTGGAACGGGAATTGTCAACGACAGCTGCAAAGCCACCACTGTATTTTTCAATGCAGAGAATGAAACACAAGGTAGGACAAAGTCTCCACTGGGGGCAAATAGTCAGGCAGCATCCTGTCCAGTGTCTTCTTCAGCTTCTCCAATAAGTCTTCCACATCAACTACAGGGTCGGAAATTCAGTCCAATCTCTAACATATTTATGTAGATCATGAAGAGATGTAAACCTGAAGGTAAATGTTTGTAGAAAAACAAATCTTTTCTCTATTTCCTCCAGGATAGTCTTAAGTAGAGGTTTGAAGAATGCTTGCTCAAACTTTGCTGCAGGTTCTAATAACTTTGGTGTATCTCTTGCTGACATTCTGTGTCTTAACAACCTTTGTAAAGTATTTCCTAACTTCCTTGCACGGTCTCTGTGTTGGGTACGCAGCCAGGATATGGAGCTGCTGCTTTGCTTTCTGCTTGTTTAAAGCCTGACTGTAAACACTCGTTGAAGCCACAGATTCAGCCAGTGGAATAATACTGGAGAAATCAATGCTTTTGCACTACACAGCAAGGCTGATTTTGTTGACCTGAAATGTTATACTATGTGTATAACAATAACGCAAACCTATATGTACAAAGGTGGCTATTTTCCCCCTGAGCATACTCATCTTGATCAAGATGCATACCACAAGAAGGCTCCTCTAAAGCATTAACTAGTTGCAGCAAATAGCGGCCGCGACTGACCGCGGCCGCCGTTGACGCGGCGGGGGCGCCCAGGAGTGGCGCTGACCCACCTGCGTCAGCAGGCCACGCCGCGGCGCGCGGGAGAAGGGCGGGGCCGCCGGCTTTAAAAAGCCACGTGGAGGCGGACCCGTCCTCTTTCCTCTTGGACCCGCGCCTGGACAGTTACCCTCCCTCCCTCCCTGTTATTTCATTGTTCGTCGCAGTCGTGAGGCGCGTCATGCAAGGTGGGGAGCCTGTTGGCGGGGAGCCCGGCTGCGCACGGGACTCCCCGGAGTAGGGGGTCTCGCTAAAGAGACCGGCCAGAACCGGGCGCGGCCTACCCGGCTGGGAGGCCAGGGGCCCGGGGCCAAGCGAGAGGGTGAGGGCCCTATGTAGGCGGACGCCTGTGGGGCCCTCAAAGGTCGCTTCCCAGGGACGCCGCGGCTGAAGGCATCCCATCCTCCCGGCTGGGAGTGAGGTGTGGAGCCGGAATGCCGCAGTGAAGGGAGTCAGCCGGCCGGCTGACGAGGAAGGGGCTCCCCTACCTGCATGCAGGCCAACCCTCCCAGTTGGAGGGCCTTTGGGTTAATAAACGGCTGCGGCCAATTTGTTGCCAAGATTGGGTCTGAGTCGTTACTGGATTAGTCGCCCCCTGCTAGTCAACAGCAGCAAACTGATTTGACAACATTCTAGATCAGAGACAGAGCTTTGAGAGTCAGTTGCGGCAAATGCTGTAAGGTCACTTCCCACTACTTTGTTGCTCCAGAAATAAAGGAATTGGATGTAACACTCTCTAAAACTCATTTGCTTGGTCAGAACTGTCTGCATCATGCAGCAATGCAAGATTCCAGTGGAGGGGAGAGCAAGGTACAAAGAGAGCCTAAGGACTTTGCCGCCCTTAGAACAATGACTTGCACACCTTTACCTTGTCCCCTCATATTGGCCCCATTATCATAACACTGGCTACAAATACCAGACACCAACATCCATTCTTTTCTATTACCTTCTCCCAACACAGTGCTTGCAAGACACTTTCTTATAGTGTCTGTGACATGCAGAGATCCCCAAAATCCTTCTTGTTCACCACTGAGAACTTTTCTAGTTTAATCACTGTAGTCCATTTAAGCATAACCAAGAACAAGTGACAGCTGTTCCTGTTCTAAGATATTTGGGGTTCAGTCTATTGTGATGCTGAAACATTTAGCTTTTTAATAATAATATATATGTCACAGCATGTGCAAACGAAGACGCTCATTTGGCATGTCCTAGCTTAGATAATGAGCATCGACCCCCCCCCCTTCAGCACACTGTGTATTTTCACTCAAAAGAGTGTCATATTTGGGGACAATCTGAAAGTACCTTGAACAGTTATTCTCCGAAGGCCATGTTGTTCTTAGTTAAGGCAACGAATCAAATCTAGAAGGTGCAGCAGCACTTGACACCATTGTTGCTTTCCTAGATGCTGCGATCTAAGCAGGTCTTTGTTAATTGTAGGATTCAATTTCACACCATCTTCCAGCTCCTTTCAAGCAGAATAATTGCACAGGGGCGAGCTTGAGATCTTATATACATACAGTACCCCTTTCTGTCTTTGAATCCTCCTGGACTTGGCAACTCAAAGGGTTGTTGTCAATGGTGTTTCATCAGATTGGAGGGAGGTGAGTAGCGGGGTACCTCAGGGCTCAGGGCTCAGTGCTCGGTTCGGTACTTTTTAACATATTTATTAATGATCTAGATGAGGGGGTGGAGAGACTACTCATTAAGTTTGCAGATGACACCAAATTGGGAGGACTGGCAAATACTCCCGAAGATAGAGACAGAGTTCAACGAGATCTGAACACAATGGGAAAATGGGAAAATGAGAACAAGATGCAATTTAATAAAGATAAGTGTAAAGTTCTGCATCTGGGTCAGAAAAATGAAAAGCATGCCTACTGGATGGGGGATACGCTTCTAGGTAGCACTGTGTGTGAACGAGAACAATATAGTCTAGATGTCAGGAAAAAAAAATTCACAGTTAGAGTAGTTCAGCAGTGGAATAGGCTGCCTAACGAGGTGGTGAGTTCCCCTTCACTGGCAGTCTTCAAGCAAAGGTTGGATACACACTTTTCTTGGATGCTTTAGGATGCTTTGGGCTGATCCTGCGTTGAGCAGGGGGTTGGACTAGATGGCTTGTATGGCCCCTTCCAACTCTATGATTCTGTGGTTCTGTGATGATTTGCTACCATTGTCAAAAAAATTGTCCTGACAGTCTGACTCTCAGATGGTATGTGGGACGCATACCTGCTCCGGAGAGACTTGGTCATGGCTCCCACCCCCTCAAACACACTCACACACACACAGACTCCCTGCCCTTCCCCCTTCCCTTTCCCCCCTTTACCACCAAATGGGTCACCAAAGTCCCATTAGTACTATTATGTTGGTTTCCCTCCCTCTATCAGGAACTTCCCTACAATGTATGTTTTCCCTCATGGTGCCCTCAACCTCTGAAAACTTATGTTTTACTTCCCCAAACCCCTGGGCCTTCCATAGTTAGAAATACTGACTAATACATGCATCAAGGGAGGTATCAAGATCTCTCTGTTTAGGCATGTGTTGTTCCAGGTGCTTTCAAGAGGAAGTAGCTTAACTGTCTGAATATTCCAGAAAACATTAATCAAGATTCTTTTGTCTGCCCTTACAAACCTACAGCCATGAATAATAACACAGATTTGCAGGAGAATAAGTAAAGCTCTTAGAATCTGCCTAATAATACAATGGCAATTAAATGATAAAACTAGGAAGCACTATCTACCCATTTCTAAGCATTGCCCTTAGGCCTGAGACTCCCCTGCTACCGCTACTAAGTCAGTCATCTGCAACCAGACACTCTCCTATACTCTGTTAGACCACCCTGGTACTCTTTCCCCATATTCCTTACAATCAAAAGTTTGAAATGTCCTGTAATACAGTGGTCCCCAACCCCCGGTCCGGGGACTGGTACCGGGCCGCGGCTCCTCCTTGTCCCCAGCTGCTGCCTCAGGGGCTGCCCTGCCACTCTGCCGCCGGCTCACCTTTGGTGCTCTCCAGCAGCCACCATGGCTGGGGCTCCCCCTCGTCGTGGCACTGCACAGCTGCTGTTGGCAGCACCCCCCAATGGATGGCGAGAAGTCAGGTGCACCAGCGGGAAAGCAAGTGGAGCAGGGGCTCAGGCGGCAGTGGTGATGTCCCTCGGCAAAAGACTACCCTCCCCCCGGGCCTCAGTAAAATTGTCAAGTGTTGACTGGTCCCCGGTGATAAAAAGGTTGGGGACTACTGCTGTAATATCTTGGATGCTTTCACCAATGAGGTCTCAGAACTCAGCTGGAGTAATCACAGTGCAACCCAAATTCCACCAATGGGCAGCTAGGTCATGTACTTTTGGCCCAATGCGTTATTGGATCTTTATTCTCTTCATGTGACAGCACTGACATAGGGGCTGATGTGGGTAACAGTCAGCGGCAATGAGTGACATTGGGGAGTTGTTGGCAGCTTGCTGCTCTCAGGCCTCCACTAAAGGAGCCCCAGAGTGCCAAAAGTCAAGGACACCCAACAAAGATACTAGACAGTAGAATCATAGAATCACAGAGTTGGAAGGGACCTCCTGGGCCATCCAGTCCAATCCCCTGCACCATGCAGGACTCCCCCAACCCTATTACTGACACTATAACCTGCCACCACCTTAAATCTTCACATGGCTATCCAGCCTCTGTTTAAAAATTTCCAAAGATGGAGAACCCCCCCCCCCCCCCGAGGAAGCCTGTTCCACTGAGAAACAGCTCTATCAGGAACTTCTTCCAGCTGTTTAGACATAATTTCTTTATTATTATCAGATCCCCTCTCAGTCGTCTCCTCTCCAGGCTAAAGAGACCAAGTTCCCCCAACTTTTGCTCATATGTCTTGGTCTCCAAACCCCTCACCATCTTTGTTGCCTCCTCTGGACATGCTCCAGTTTGTCTACATCCTTCTTCAACTGGGGTGCCCAAAACTGAACACAGCAGATTCAGGACAAACAAAACATACTTCATGCAATGCATAAATAGGCTGTGAGACTCACTGCCACATGGGATAAAGGTAAAGGTAAAGGTATCCCCTGTGCAAGCACCGAGTCATGTCTGACCCTTGGGGTGACGCCCTCTAGCGTTTTCATGGCAGACTCAATACGGGGTGGTTTGCCAGTGCCTTCCCCAGTCATGACCGTTTACCCCCCAGCAGCAAGCTGGGTACTCATTTTACCGACCTCGGAAGGATGGAAGGCTGAGTCAACCTTGAGCCGGCTGCTGGGATCGAACTCCCAACCTCATGGGCAAAGCTTTCAGGCGGCTGCCTTATCACTCTGCGCCACAAGAGGCTCTGCCACATGGGATAGAGATGGCCATTTGGTTAAATGGTTTTAAAAGGGAATTAGATTCATGGAGGATAGGCCCATCACTGGCTATTCGTCATGGCTACATGGACTTCTGAATGCCAGTAATTGCAAGAACAGAGGACTTGTGTATCTTACATCTAGTTATCCATTGTGGTGAGAAAGGATGCTGGACTAAATGGACTACTGTCTAATCCACCAGAAATGTTCTTTTGATCTGAAATGCAGATTCTTTTGGCTGACATTTTATCTTCTAGAGATCTGACAGGCCTAAAGATTTTATGATTTATGTTGTTCTAGTGTACTATATTTATGTCAGTTTTTGCTGTTTACCCATTTAGAAAGTTTGGCTCCTTAGAGGAAGACAATATAAATGGCAAAAAGAATGGATCTTCTCCTGGTCCCACACCAATTGAACTTAACTTAGGGCCATTCCGCAAAACTTAAATGTAGCCGAAGTCTTACCTTTTGTAAATGCTATTAATTTAACGTTCTGCATGACGTCGTAAACAAACCACAAAACTCCCGCCAAACTCCCACGACAATTGGAATTTTATAGCGCTCAGGGGGAAATCCACAAATGTGGATTCCCCCTGAAAAAATCACTACACTTCTGAGGACAAGCCGCAACACATCAGTGAAAGACATGCACCCATCGGGGGGGGGAATTTTTTTTTGTACTTGAAGAGCGTGTAAATGATTAAGCGCCAGCTCCTACACCAGCAAAAAAGGTCTTTCTGAGACATTGAAAGAACAAATATTTGTTGCTACTGGTGTTTTCATGTTTTTAAAAAAACAGTTTTTAAAGGGAAAGGGGCTTTTTGGGAGCATGAACACAACAGTTCATTGGCTGTTCTGTTTGACTGATGGCCAGGGGCGGGAAGAGGCACGGAAAAATATGGCCTCCTTTGTTGTGATTCCGGCGAGACTGGAAACCTGTGAGGAATGAATAAACCACTACTGTAACTTCAATATTCTGCTAGAATGAAGGTATGTGGAATGACGGAATTCCACTATTAAATATAGTGTTTCTGCATACTGCAAACATTTAGCGACATTGGTTCTTGTGTGGAATGGTCCTTAGAATTCATTTTAAAGCCAATACAACTACAGACAACATCTGCTACTTTTTAGAGATCATCCCTGCTATAACATGCAAAATGATAGGTTTGCCCAGAATCTGGAACAATCCATTAGGATTTTGAATGGATCAGACTGCAGAGGGCCTATTTAGCTCTGATGCCCTACCTTTGTAGCTGGGATGCAAGGGATTAGGCTTGGGACAATTCAATGCTTGTGTTCTACCACTCATGTTCTACTATGATCTGGCTGGGGTTGGGGAAGCAAGGTATTGTTGTAGCAAAGTAATTAATAAAGAGCGCTATAAAACTCTTACTTATATTGTAATCAAATATGGCCAAAGGCATTTAGGGTTGGAAGAAAATGAAACCAACATATAATAATTCTTACTTCCTTAGTGTTAATTGTAAAGTAAAATTAATTTAATGGTATATTCTGTCATGGGATGGCAGGTCTTTTGAACAATTTTCCCATATCAGCAGTAACAGTGGGGTTTCCCTGAGAAGCAATATTTGTTTCTACCTGAGCAGTTTCTTTAGACCAGGGATAGTCAACCTGTGGTCCTCCCGATGTTCATGGACTACAATTCCCATGAGCCCCTGCCAGAAAACACTGGCAGGGGCTCATGGGAATTGTAGTCCATGAACATCTGGAGGACCACAGGTTGACTACCCCTGCTTTAGACAGCTGCAAGAAGTTGAGTATGTCATCTTAGAAAGATCCAGTTCAAGTTGCATGACTGTTCCTTTATTGCATGCAAATCACATTTGTAAATTCCTGGCAAACACCACTTCCCTGGTAAACACTACATCAGGTTCCCTAGTAATTACCTGGTAAACACCACTTCCAAATATTGATATTCTAATCCCATGGCAACCTGAACTTCCATAAAATCTCATTTACAAGAGAGGAGGGCTCAAAATAAAGACTTTCATTGAGTAATAGAGGGTGTAATTGTACTAAATAGTTATAATGTCAGTGACATAACGTAACATTATCTGGCATCATTCTTGCATGCTTTATTAATTTCCTAATAATCAGGATTATATTAATTTGATCGATTATTCATTTAGAATTATAATCTTCAATCCCAAAGACAATCAAGCAAGTAATAACAGTAGCTTGTTTTTGTCATATACCCAAAGCCTAGGTATGTGTCTACAGTCAAGGGGGCTCTTCCAACCTCCCTTCACCTCTCCCTTAGTCCTTCTGCCCTCCGAGGTCACACCTGTTATGGTTAGCTCTGTTTAATATTGAAAGGAATACAAGCAACCTTGGCTGGCTCTTTGCATCTGGATGCATAAACATTTGAAGACTTGTTTCACTTTGTGCTCTAGGTAAAATAGCCTTTTCATGGGAACACCTTTTGGTGCACAAATTCCAATTAAGGGGGCTAGGAGTTGTGGGTATATCTATTCCTTGAGTACATTATAAGTTATCTTCAGCAATGATCCTCTGTGATGGCAAGACCTGTAGTTGCTTCTTAGAACCTAATGAAACTACATTTGGACTTTTTTCTCTTTGAAAGCTGGTGTCTCTGTTGGACCGTTTATGCACTGGGAACTTCACAGCCCCAGCTCCTGCGAAGGAGCACAAATTGGGTGTAGATGAGGTACACCAGGCCAAATGCTCCCCCATATGGGTGCAGGAAGAGGTAGTTCAAACTGCCATGACTAAAACTCCAGCCTGGAGCACAGCATGAAACCTTCAGCGCATAAACGGTCTTGTGCATAAACAGTGCATAAACAGTACATAAACACATGTACACCAATGACTTCATGCACACGCATGAAGTCATTGGTGTACATGCGTAATGACAGTTTTATTCTTCCTTAACATGTACTTGAGAACCAGTCCCCTCCCCATTTTTAAGAGGAGTGCTGGGTCACATGTTAAATGTGAGTTGTATTTCACTGAACCCAATTCACATTTAGTATACTCTCTAATCAAACCCTTATTTTAACTCTATATTGCTGATAAATGCTAAATTAATAGTGGGAAACTCTTCCCATTGATTTCAATTGGATATATTAAATTTCTCAATTCCTAAGTTTCCATTACTAATCCATAAATTTAATAGCAGAATTTTGTTTTGGTGACTTACAGTGGAATTCGTATTTCCTTCATATTGGATTACAGTGAATTGTTCAGTAAGAGCCAGGAGTTGCCTAACATAGGTAGTAATGACCCATAATAATCTTTAGTTCTTATCTTTATTGGTTGCAAACTATACATGCTTTGAAAGATTGTAAAATTATCTATGCAGAGGAAGCTACTTCTTGGAAAGGACTAGAATCAACGTGCTTTCAATGTTTAAAGTATCTCATCCTAGTGTCACTTAGGAATCCTTTCCTGGAAGCAATTAAACAGCCCATTATTGGCTCTTACCTGTCAAAGTAGTCAGAATTTCTTTAAATGTGCAAATTAATTTACATTTCAGAACAGTTTTGATAGACACTGTCACTGCCAAATTTTCTTCTATGCCTTCTGTATGCTAGAACAGCAGGCTGCCACCTATCAATAAAACCTTCTGCCTGGGAGTTTTATGCCTCCTACAGTTTCTGTTGTTGGCCTACCTAACAGAGTTCTCAGTAGCTTAGTAAATATTGTATCTAATTTGTTTTTGGGTTTTTTTGCTTTTTATTTGCTTGGGAAACAACAGGAAAAAAGTAAATCATTAGGGAGAGAGAAAAACAGAAGACCTTTGCTGAGAAGTGAAAAGTTTCCTATGTTAGATGTTATTTTTGCAAGATTTTCTTCCACATATGATGGGAACTTCAGTGCATTGGAAATTACTTTAAAATCCTAAAACATAACCGCTCCATCACAGAACACCCTATGAACCTGGGGTCAATAGATCCAGACTAATTTTACAATTCTCCATGGTTCAGATGGAGGGGATAAGGTGCAGGCAGGGAGCCCAGTCAAGATGTTCTCAAATGCTGCCATTGGCCTCAACCAAATGCCTGGTGGAAGAGTGCCATTTTACAGCCCCTTCAAAACTTTGCCAGTTCTGAAAAGGCCTGGATCTCTGTAGGCAGCTCATTCCACCAGGCTGCAGCCAGGGCCAAAAATGCCCTGGCTCTGGTTGAGGCCAGCTACACTTCTTTGGGGCCAGGGACCACTAGCAGGTTGGCATTTGGTGATTGGAGAGCTCTTTGGGGGACATACTGCTTCCGACTGAGCAGTGATATCAGCGCTCTCTCAGCCTTACCCACCCCACAGGGTGTCTGTTGTGGGGAGAGGAATGGGAAGGCGACTGTAAGCTGCTTTGAGCCTCCTTCAGGTAGGGAAAAGCGGCATATAAGAACCAACTCTTCTTCTTCTACTAGGAAAAGCAGTCTCTCAGATGTTCAGGTCCTAGACTGCACAGGGCCTGCATATCTAAGCTATGATTTACAGCTATGAGTGAATAGGTAATATCAGAATTATCAATTCCACAACCCTAATGATAGGGAAGGTAAGTAATGGAGCAGAATTTTTTCTGAAGTTATTATTGGTTCCTCATAGGCTTGGACACCCCTCATAGGGCTTCTGAGTAGAGGGGGGCAGCTGGACATGCCCTAGGCCTAGTTAGGACCTTCAAAAGGCTTGCGGGAGGAGCACAAAGACAACAGATTAGCTCTAGCTCCCAACTCAGAAAGGAGTAGAGCAAGAGGAGAGGAGAGGAGAGGAGGGGAGGGGAGGGGAGGGGAGGGGAGGGGAGGAGATGTAATAGAGTGGTACTCAACCTCTGTCCCTCTCTGTCTGAGGCCAAGGCGATTCAGGTGGGTGGGATCACTTCCTTCAGGCTTTGTTAGCATTTGTTTACTAGTCAGAACCAAGTATCATTATATTTTGCTCTCTTGCCTTAATTCTATTCCTGGTGCCATTGCGTTCAAACATTGTTCTGCTGCTCCAACCAACACGACTACCTACATGAATCTATCTGAATACCCAAAGATCTTACCTTGGTGAAGCAATAGTATACACTGGCCTCTCTCTCCATGCACAAGAGGTAGAATTTTCCTCCATTCCTTTCTGCAGTTCCTGCAGTTCTCTGTGACCCCTCCAGAAATATTATTCCCAAAGCCATATAATCCATGTGAAGGAATAGGTGCACAAGCTGGAAGACTAGAGGAAGAACCGTAGGGTGAAATGGTTGTCCTTTATCTTCTGCAAGTACAGCTCCACTGAGAAAAGTGGTCCATTTTGTCTTGTTGCCTTACCTCACTTTCAGCCCAGTGACCTGTGTTGTCATTCCTCCATACGGCTCCTGTGAGCTGCAAGGGGATGTAAAAATGGAGACAAATGTGGGAAGTCTCCTAGGGATGCCAACCTCCATGTGGGGCCTGGGGATCCCCCAGAATTACAGCTCATCTTCAGACTACAGAGATTAGTTCCCCTGGAGAAAATTGATTCTTTGGAAAGTGTGCTGTATGACATTGTACCCCACTGAGGTCCCTGTCCTTCCCAAGCTCCATCCTCAAATCTCTGGGAGTTTCCCAGCTTGGATCTGGCCACTGAACTTGGCAACGCCATACAACTTCCATACAGGCTACTGAAGGTGAATTTCATTGCTGTACTGACAAACCTATACAGATTTCCACTTCATTTCAGGAGCAGTTAAAAGTACTACTCTCCAACATGAAGCCACCTATCATTAAGAATTTCCCTGGAGGGCCTTCTCCAAGGCCCTGGCCTAGAGGGCCTTCTTCCCATCTTTTGAAGTGACCAGAGTGTTGGCCTGTGTTATCTTCTGCTTTTTGAGAGAGGTTTCTCTCCCAATCTGTCTATCAGTCTGTTTGCTATCTTCCACACGGGTAGGATTCTAGATTATTAGCTGATCCTTTCAGGTTTAAACTGTTGTCATGTATCATTTGTTGTTGTTGTTGTTGTTAGGTGTGAAGTCATGTCCGACCCATCCAACCCCATGGACAATGATCCTCCAGGCTTTCCTGTGTCATGTATCATAGTTTCTAATATCTGGCATGATTATGGTCATTTGTGTATTTTAAGCCAATCCATTTTGTAAACTGCTTTCCCTGATAGTAAAAGTGGGTTTTAAAGAATAACTAACTAAAGAGATAAATTTGCCAAGGGGAAGGGGGTAAGGCCAAATTAGATGGATAGATTTGCAAGAGATGAACCCAGGTTCTTCCAACCCATGTTGATTTCCTGGCAGTCATACAGCAGCTTTTTAAAAGACCAAAGTAATGTCTGTGCATAGGAGAATATCATGACTTGTAGAATAATCTTAGAGCTGTTTTTAAAAACATCATGAAGCCTTATAAAAATCAAGGAATACTGCTCATGAACAGATGCAGCCAAAATAAATTTTAAAAAATACAGAATTAGGGTGGCATTTTGAGTTGCTCTAGTAATGGCCTATGAATATGTGGTGGTAGAAGCCACATATGTGGTGGTGGAGGCCACCAGGAGTAGATGACAAGGGGAAACTAGAACTACCCTTTTGCCTTGAGTCACCTTGCCCACTACCCTTTTTAATTCATTTATTTGATTTTTAGCCTGTCTCTCTTGAATAACTTGAGGCAGGTTACATGAGACATAAGAGCCTCTTGTGGCACAGAGTGGTAAGGAAGCCATCATGCTGTCTGAAGCTCTGCCCATAAGCCTGGGAGTTCAATCCCAGCAGCCGGTTCAAGGTTCATTCAGCCTTCCATCCTTCCGAGGTCGGTAAAATGAGTACCCAGCTTGCTGCTGGGGAGTAAAACGGTAATGACTGGGGAAGGCACTGGCAAACCACCCCGTATTGAGTCTGCTATGAAAACACTAGAGGGCCTCACTCCAAGGGTCAGACATGACTCAGTGCTTGCACAGGGGATACCTTTACCTTTTACATGAGACATAAAACTCATAAAAAACCTTACCCCATAAAAGACACATAACCCCAACAAACAAGACAGCTAAAAAAAAACCTCCTTTCCCCCTACCTACAGCCAACTCCCAGTAGAGGTCGCTTGATGGTACAGCATAGCATGGGGGGGGGCACCTAGATCTTAATCCTGGACTCAACCAAAGACCTAGCAGAAGAGCTCCATGTTGCAGACCCTGTGGAACTTTGACAGCTCCTTCAGGGCCCTCAGCCCTCTTGGGAGCTAATTCCATTAGGTTGGGGCCAGAATCAAAAAGCCCTGGCCTGGGTTGAGGCCAGGCATATTTCTCTAGGGCCAGGGACCTTTAACAGACTAGCACCCACAGAGCAAAGTGCCCTGTAGGGTATAAGGAGACAAGTGGTCCCTCAGATATGTAGAACCTAAGCTGCAAATGGCCTTAAAGGTCAAAACCTTGACCCTGATCTGGGCTGCAACCAGCAACCAATACAGCTTCCTCAGCACTGACTGCATATAGGCCCTCCATGGTAAACCAGTGAGGACCCTAGCACTTCCATTCTGTATCAGTTGGAGTTTCCAGGTCAAGGACTATCATAGCTGTTGAAGAGGGAGAGGGCTTGATATGGGTGAAATTGTTCAGTCTGAATCTAGACCTCCATGGTGCCAATTGCAATGGTGTTTCTCCCCAAGTCTTTAAGCACCTCTCCAGGCTCCCACTCCTGGGCAAAACTGCAGTTTTGAGTCAGGCTCCGCATCCACACTCATTTTAACTTTTGGTCTCTGGTTGCCTGCCCCCAAGCTCAATATACTCCTAGCACTGGCTGTTCCATGTTCATAGAATCATAGAATCATAGAGTTGGAAGGGGCCATACAGGCCATCTAGTCCAACCCCCTGCTCAACGCAGGATTAGCCCTAAGCATCCTAAAGCATCCAAGAAAAGTGTGTATCCAACCTTTGCTTGAAGACTTCCAGTGAGGGGGCGCTCACCACCTCCTTAGGCAGCCTATTCCACTGCTGAACGACTCTGACTGAGAAAAACTTTTTCCTGATATCTAGCCTATATCGTTGTACTTGAAGTTTAAACCCATTACTGCGTGTCCTTTCCTCTGCAGCCAGCAGAAACAGCATCCTGCCCTCCTCCAAGTGACAACCTTTCAAATACTTAAAGAGGGCTATCATGTCCCCTCTCAACCTCCTTTTCTCCAGGCTGAACATTCCCAAGTCCCTCAACCTATCTTCATAGGGCTTGGTCCCTTGGCCCCAGATCATCTTCGTCGCTCTCCTCTGTACCCTTTCAATTTTATCGATGTCCTTCTTGAAGTGAGGCCTCCAGAACTGCACACAGTACTCCAGGTGTGGTCTGACCAGTGCCATATACAATGGGACTATAACATCTTGTGATTTTGATGTGATGCCTCTGTTGATACAGCCCAAAATGGCATTTGCCTTTTTTACCGCTGCATCACACTGCCTGCTCATGTTTAGTTTACAATCCACAAGTACCCCAAGGTCTCGTTCACACACAGTGCTACCTAGAAGCGTATCCCCCATCCAGTAGGCATGCTTTTCATTTTTCTGACCCAGATGCAGAACTTTACACTTATCTTTATTAAATTGCATCTTGTTCTCATTTGCCCATTTTTCCATTGTGTTCAGATCTCGTTGAACTCTGTCTCTATCTTCCGGAGTATTTGCCAGTCCTCCCAATTTGGTGTCATCTGCAAACTTGATGAGTAGTCCCTCCACCCCCTCATCTAGATCATTAATAAATATGTTAAAAAGTACCGGGCCGAGCACCGAATCCTGAGGTACCCCGCTACTCACCTCTCTCCAGTCTGATGAAACACCATTGACAACAACTCTTTGAGTGCGGTTCTCTAACCAATTCCCTATCCACCTAACGATCTGAAAATCCAGATTGCAGTCCTTCAACTTATCCATCAGAACATCATGGGGAACCTTGTCAAAAGCTTTACTAAAATCCAAGTAAATGACATCAACCGAATTTCCCCGATCCAGCAAATCTGTTACTTGGTCAAAAAAGGAAACTAGGTTGGTCTGGCAGGACCTGTTGGAGATAAATCCATGCTGACTTCCTTGGATCACCAAATTGTCCTCCAGATGTTTGCAGATCGCTCCCTTTAATATCTGCTCCATTATCTTCCCCACAACAGAGGTCAGACTCACTGGTCTGTAGTTTCCCGGGTCATCCTTCCTCCCTTTTTTGAAGATCGGAATAACGTTTGCTCTTTTCCAGTCCTCCGGGACATCTCCAGTCCTTAAAGAGGTTCCGAAGATGATGGACAAGGGCTGTGCAAGTTCTCTGGAAAGTTCTTTGAGTACTCTCGGGTGCATTTCATCTGGACCAGGGGATTTGAACTCATCCAGTGCAGCTAAATGCCTCTCGACCACCTCTCTATCCATGTTAACCTGCCACCCAGACACTATCCTTTGGCTACAGCCATCTCTAGATGTGCCTAAACACTTTGACCTGTGGGAAAAAACAGATGTAAAATAGGCACTAAGCCTTTCTGCTTTCTCTGCATCTTCCGTTAGAGTTTGTCCAAGCGCACCCAACAGCGGGCCTATTGCCTCCTTTACTTTACGTTTGCTCCTCACGTAACTGAAAAATCTTTTCTTGTTACAATGGGCTTCCCTGGCCAATCTTAGCTCACTCTCAGCTTTGGCCTTTCTGATTGATCTACAGTGCCTAGTAACCTGTAGGTACTCTTCTTTAGAGCTCTGTCCTTCCCTCCATTTCCTGAACATTTTCCTTTTCTTTCTTAGTTCCTCTTGAAGTTCTCTGTTCATCCAAATAGGCTTCTTAGAGCTCCTGCAGTGTTTTCGTATTTCTGGAATAGTCATTGATTGAGCATGCAATAGCTCTTGTTTGAGTAGCGCCCACCCTTCACATGCTCCCTTCCCTTCCAGCATTCTTGTCCATGGTATGACACTCATCATGTCTCTGAGTTTATTAAAGTTTGCCCTACGAAAATCCAACATCCGCGTCTGGCTACAAGCTTCCTTGGCTCCCCATCTCAAAATGTTCTTCCTCATGTCTTCCCAAATCTGTTATGGCACCCACGATGGAATCCAAAAAGACACTTAATTTACCCCAAAATGGCAGGGCAGTAGCACACTGTTACCCTCCTGCTGGCATCATCTTCCTCCTTACCATGTCTAGGATGAGATAAAGGAGTGAATGGGCATGAGGGGGTAAGAAAGCAAACTGGGGGAAATGCAAGCACTGCCTCAATCTCTTTTTCATATTGTAATATTCTGTGCTGAGTTTCCCTACAGTAATACATGGTTGCCACAAGATAGTTTCTGGCTGTTATTGTGATGTTTTTGGCTGTTATTGTGATATTTCCTCTCTATCAGTTTGGTACCACAATGCCTGTTGTAAATCCCAATTATATGACAATAAAGTAATCTGGAATGATATGACTGCAATGTTTATTTATTACATAATGTAATATAATTTTTCTTTCTTACATTCTTCTTATCACATTCACTATTTTGCAAAAGACCTTGGCTTCTTGATCCTCTCCCATCCATACTTCACCCTGGTCTTTGCAGGATGTCAGCCTTGTCCTGCATGCTTGCCACTCTCTGGTGGAGAAATGGAGAGACGGAAAAGCATGCTTGAGTACTAAGGAGAAGGTCCACTTCCTCCTACTTCCTCCTCTTCCTCCTAGTTGTCTGAGTGTGTCTGAGGTTAACATCCTCTAAATGCTAACAGTGTCCTTCACTTATATATGGTATGGGAAAGGAAAAACAAACAAGCAATTTGGTCATCATCTGTTAAGATTTGCACTAAATAGGGTATGGAATAAGTATAAAGAAAAGTTATTAGACAAAATTCCACTATGGCTGTCAAGTGCATGAAGTGCTATCCAGGAGCCAAGTAGGCACCGAGGAATTAAGGCTCACATATAAAGAATTACTGATAGAATAGGTAGAAGATGGAAAGACTGAATTTAAACTAAAATCATTAGAACAATTACAGGAGGAAGGTAAATTAAAAGATCCAAACATCCTTACCTTTATTTTGCACTTCTATCAATCATACTATGGCACAGTTAAAATACAGATATATGTGTAATTCCAGGTGAGTTCCAGACCTCTCCTGAGTAGGAATGCCAGCCCCCAGGTTGAGCCTAGAGAGTTCATCTCCTGTCTACAGGGATCATTTTCCCCCCGAGAAAACCGATACTTTGGAGTAGTTCGCTCTGACTACTTATTACTTAACCCTCTTCCTGTCCATTGCTTCTCGGCTGTTATTTGCCTCTTCCAGGCAAAACGTAACAGTGACTGAATATTTTTCTCCTGCAGGGAGAGTTCCAATGGCGGCGGGGGGGGGGGTATTTGCCTTGGGAAAACAGCAGTGGAAGGGTTTCTCCACTCAGTCATTGCAGATTAGTTCTGAAATTCTGCATTTTTTAGACAAGCAGCTGTTTCATGACTAGCTCTACTCACCAAGCTACCATTTTGTGACTGGTAGCCCCCAAGGCTCTTCAAAAAATGAGGTTGTTCCCAAAAATGTAATTCTGCTTTCCTCTTCTTCACATGAACAGGATTTATGGGGGGAAAACCCCCACCATCAATGCCTCTAAATATTTATTGGGTAGAAAGATGCACACTCGGGAGTGGAGACATACATGCATAAAAATAAATAACCTACCTGTCATTACTTTATAAATCTTTGCAAGACCTTGACTATAGGCAGTACAAGGAAGGGAGATATTCATCTTCTCAGCCCTACATAGAACGAAGTGGAGACACTCTTTTTAAGCAGTAACAGATGGGGAAGACTCCTGCCTGGCCTGACTGCACCCATTATCTTTGCATACTATACCAGATGCAGCATGATTGTGTTCTCATGGTGTGTGCCATTCTTGCAGTCATTTTTTTTATCATGGTTTAAGCTTGCTGAGGGATGCAGCATGATACCAGATGGAAGAAAAATAAAGGATGTGCTCACTGTCTCATACAAAGATATAGCAAAGCAGAGAGACAAAGTCTAGGGTAGGAGAGATAAAGCTCTATCCTAGGGACTGTTAAAAACACCCAGGGCCTAAGAAGCAGGATTATCGTACCATATGTCAGTATCACTCACAATACATTAAATGCATATGAGAATACAAGCCTAAGCTTGTTCCACAGGTATGGTTGTAAATGCATTTTGAAATCCGTTTTAAAATAAACAACTTAATAAATTGCCCACTTTTCCACTGTGTTTCTCAATGCCCCCTTTATCCTTCTGGCTGGGGAAAATGGCATTTTCCCATGGCTCTAAACACCAATTGAATCCAGAGCAGATGGCACACATGTGCTTGAGCTTTCTAAGCTCTCATCCCGTCTTTTTCATTTTGCACACACATTTGGGATGCATAATTAGGAAGACATGCACTATTTTAAAATATCTATAGGACTGCATACTAAACAATGAAACCAGGCCATGAGTTGTACTAATAGTTGTTAATGAACACAATCTTTGTGTAGTGTTTTATAAAGATGGTGTGCAGAGCATTTTATAAACTCAGATAAACTACCAACAAAAAATGCAAACTCCATCAAAGGGGAATACAGGTTTGAACAGAAACTCCCTAAAATCCCTTTCAATGGGGATTGTGGGGCCATGAAACACAAACCAGCGGGGTTCACAAATGAACCTTCTGGTTCTGTTTGGGGTTTGGCTGTGAACCACGAGCCAACATAAACCACATTTTTCTGATTCATGTCCATCCCTAATTGAGACTGGAAGGGGGCAGCCATGATGGAATTAGAAAAAATTCTCAAGTGTCAGGAAATGTAACTGGTGATGAAGATCAAGTTAATTCATGCTCAAGTATTTCCCATTACTACATGTGGGTGTGAAAATTGGATCTGAGGATGGGTGTTAACAATAAGGGGGAAAAGACATTAGGGGAAAAAGACATCTTGGAGGATATAACTCATAGGGTCACCATAAAGTGCATTTAACTCACATAAGCTGCTGTGATCTAGAATCCACTTCTTAGATGCAAATATACATGTGCATGTAAATGGAAGGTACAGCAGTGAAAGAGCAGGGAGACAAATGAAAGACAAAAGCAAGGGACAGCAAATGAATATATACTTGGGCTTTGAGGTTAAGCATTAAAAAGAAAAGACTTAAAGAAAACGTTAGCATCTGGTTCATCAAATGTTGTACAGTAACTCTACAGTCAGGGGACATTTATAATAATCTAAATGTGCTCAAGTGGGTGGAGATTTGTAAGAAGCCCAATAGTATTTTCATGGGGATGTAAGTGTTCAAATAAAAGAAAATTTGGACTGGTGATGGTGTAGGATCCTGTTGCAAGGTCTCAATTTTTCTTGGCGGAAACTGAGAAGCCCCACTGCTGAAGCAGTTTGAGAAATGGCATTAGGAGGGAGGGGCATGCTAGTCACACAAAACAGTCAAATGGAAAATAGGCCATTAATGAATCCACACAAGGAAAAGCTAAATGGGCCCAGTGGCCTCAATCCAGCAAGGGGAATCCACACACAGGAAAAGCATCAATGTGTCTATTCACTGGTTGAGCTGGAAAATTTGCACGTGGATCTGATATACAGAAAGGGGTTCTGTCTGCTGTTTTTGTTTGAAATCCCAAGGCAGTATACTGCCATGAGTTCTGCGTAGGCAAGCCTGTGCAATCTGTTCTTCTCTAGTCTGTTACCAGGCTTTGTTATTTATTTGTATCGTTCTAGCAACAGTTCTCATCACTCCAATCACTGCTGGGCCTCCAGTCACTCCAGTCACATGAGGCCAGAATGATATGACCTCCACTGGAGTTCACATGCAGCTGTTGGCTGTTGTGAATGACTACAAAAGTAGTTGGTATCTTATAATTTGTCATAGTTGAATTATGGGAGAAGAAGGGGGGGGGGTTATCTTGGGGTCTGCCCTGAATGCAGTTGATGCATATTTCCTGACAACATCTTGTTCATACAAGAGGAAGAGGAGGGACTTTGCTCAGGACTGAATGCAGAATCAGTGCTAACCTTGACACTTTGCTGCTCCTCACTTCTATTTCCTTCCCTCTTACACCAGCATATTTATGGGTGTAAATCAACTTACAATGATTTAAATTGCGCTAGTATTTGGAGTTATTTCATTGTGAGGCATTTAGTAGCTATCTAATCATTGCCAAGGGTCAGACATGACCCAGTGCTTGCACAGGTGATACCTTTACCTTTTAAAATCATTGTCCAACTAGCATACTATGAAAGAAGGATTTAGATTTGCAAATATGAGAGCATTTCAGTAATGGAACAAGGTATCCAAGGAGGTTGTAAAGATTTTGTGAATGTTTCATGAAGATTTTTGAGAAGAAGTTGAAGTGCCTTTGTGGGGGACTGTTTTAGGGCTACTCAGTTTGTGAGGCATCAAGCTAATTATTATGGCCTCTGAGCGATCAGAGATCAGTTACCTAAGAGAAATGGCTGTTTTCAAGGCTGGATTCTATGACATCATCTCATTGAAGTCCCTCTACTCCCTGAATCCTGCTCTCCCCAGACTTTACCCCCAAATCTCCACTAATTTTCCAGCCTGAAGTTGGCAAACGTATGACTCAACTATTGGGATATTTGGCTAATATATCAGAGTTTTGTCCAGTCATACACTTAATACTGAGTGCAGTAAATAAATCTCACAAGAAGAATATTGCAAAAAAAGAAAAGAAAAAGTAAACCTACATTTATTCAAGTAGATCTAATTCACATTCAGGTTGCAGTCAAAAGAAGAGAAAGGAGCCTAATCTAAAGAGTACTTTTCCTATCTCAAAACATTCCTTTTCCAGCATCATGTGTACGGGAGTGTGAGGGTACTGTATCCACAGAAGAGATATGCTGCTCCACGGAAGGCCACAGGGAAAGAACAAGAGGAGAAAGTGAGAGAGGAGAGGTCTAAGGTCAGATCTCAGGTTAAGGCAGGGGTAGTCAACCTGTGGTCCTCCAGATGTCCATGAACTACAATTCTCATGAGCCCCTGCCATGGACATCTGGAGGACCACAGGTTGACTACCCCTGGGTTAAGACAAAGAGAGGCATCCCATTCAAGGAGATAACACCTATACATGCTTAAGAGTAATGTGGCACCCCCGATGTCCAGGCATGCTGAACTGCTCACTCCAGTATCAACAACTCTCAGTCTCTATATTCTCAAGTTTATCAAGGCCATGGAATGTTTCCTCATCATTAGGAGTTCTGGGCAGAATGGAGAACTGCACAGAAGTTTTGCAGTGGCATTCTTTCCAATAAACAGCATGCTGTTACTTGTGAAAGGGGGTGGGAGGCAAAGAATGGTATGTATATTTCACCGGATGTGACTGTTCATATCCTCACATATAAGGGCATAGTTCCGATTGTCACAGAACGTCTGGTGGAAAAGAATTTTTTTTAAAAGCATTCCCATTACGTCTGTATTTTTTTTTTCTTCCAGCAAACTATTGGCCTACACATTTCCCCAAAAGATGAAGATACTTTGCTTGTATAATCATGCCTTGGCTGATAGAAGGTTTCCTGTAAAAATCTGTAAATCATCAGGACTGATTTTTTTTAAATGAAGGATATTTAGTGAGATTGTTTAAGCCTGATGCGTTTAGAGCTCCTTATTTGTTGTTTGTGCCTTAAAATTCATCTCTGTCGTACTGTGACACAGATCCATGTTAGTACAGCTGTTGTGCTGGGCTGAAAGCTACCAGTAGATGAGGAATTGGCAGGCGCAGGGAGTGACTCCTGACGATGTGATGGCTACCCGCCCCCTCTGGCCCACAGATGCATTTGTTCGGGCTTCCGCAAAATGTTGTTTTCCTAACGTGCTAGCTGAATTCTATTATTTACAAGTGTAAGAATTTTAATGGCTCATAGAAGAACAACAGAAAAATAAAGGCCATGGCTCTGATTTAATTCTAGCTCCACACTGTCAGCTGCAACTAATTAGCATTGCCAGACTTGCTGCATAAAGGCCAAACCAGCAACCCTTATATATCCAGTGGCTGACTTCAGCCAGGGCTCACTGGTTGAGGCCCTTCTAATTGGATTCCACAGATGTGAGGAAGCTGGATTACCCTCATGCATTTGCTTCAGCAGCTTTTTATAGAAAAAAGAGAAGGGGTTCTTCTGAGGTTGAAATTATACGTATACAAGTGAGAACCCACAAGGACTTGCTGGGGGCATTTCACTTCTCCCTCTCTTTCCCTTTTCTGAAAGTCCCCATATTCATTTACATTTTCCCACGTCCTTCTCTCTTTCTAGGGATGCCAGCCTCTGGATGCTTGAAGTCTCCCAGCAAATCTTCCAGCTACAGAGATCAATTTCCCTTAGGGTTGATGGATACAAACTGGGAAATCTCTAGATATTTGGGCATAGAATCTTGCAATGCTGAGATTTGGGGAGGGAAGCAGCCTCAGCAGACAATCATGTCATAAAGTTCACCCTCTAAAGCAGTGGTCCCCAACCTTTTATCGGCTGGGGACCGGCAGGGCGACGGCACATGCGTGCTGCGTGGCCGAAATTGCACATGCGTGGCACTTTCGCACATGCATGCATGCGTGAAAGTGCCGCACACGTGCGATTTCGGCCGCACAGCGTGCATGTGCGCATGCGCAGCCCCAGCCGTACATGTGCGATGCGCGGTGCGGCCATGATTCCTTCTCCCCCCCTCCCGCAGTAAGAAGCTTCCTGGGCCGCAAGCTTGCGGCCTGGGAAGTTTTTTACTGCGGGGGGGCGGGGAGAGGGAACCGCGGCCCGGCGCCATGGCCTTCACCCTGGCCGCGGACCGCAGGTTGGGGACCACTGCTCTAAAGCAGCCATTTTCCTCAGGGGAACTAATCTCTGTTATTGGGAGAGCGGTTGTTCTGGATAATCTCCAGCCCCCACCTGATGTGGGCAATCTTCCTAGAGAAAATGGCTGTTTTGAAGAGTTGAGTCTTCTTTGTTCTGTCCCTCTAAGGCAGTGGTTCCCATACTTTTTGGGGCTGCTGCCCCCTTGGCTCCCAGGCCACATCCCTAGTGCCCCCTCCCCCACATATATGAACACAAACCTCTTTCCTGGTGTTAGGTCTACTGCAAATTCAAAACATGCTATATTGCCTACACTTATTTTTGGGTTGTTGTGCAGTGACCATATTTTAGTCTGAAAATATATATAAGTGTTTGTAAAAGTCATTTGTAAAAGATCCTTTGGGTCCTTATTGAGGAGAAACACAAATGGGGAAAGGAAGAGAGAGAGAAGCAAACAATGGAAAATCCCATAGCCAGGAGCAAGCAGGAGAACGCTTTTGCAGCCACCCAAAGATGGAGATTTTTGGGGAAGGGCTGCCAATCCTGGGTTAAGAAATTCATGAAATACTGGGGAGAAGCCTGAGAAGGACAGCATCTGAGGAGAGGAAGGAGCTCAGCAGGAACTTGGTTGTATCCAGCCCACCTTCTGAAACTGTTGTTTTATTCAGGAAGCTAAGCAGGATTGACCCTGGTCAGCACTGGGTGGGATAAAAAAGTAAAGATGTATTTATTTTCTTTAAACTGCACAAAGCATGTAGCCTGTCAATATATCATGTGTTCAAATATATTGTTCAATATCAATTACCAGTATTTAGGGGAAGTGTAGGAGGATGGCCCCAAGAGTCCTATATTTTGCCATGGGCCCCTGGCTCTCTCTCCACAGAATAGCTTCATATACACATATGATTTTCTAGCGGCCTTAGCAGCTTTCCCACCCCCAACTTGGTACTGAACTTATCCTCCCCCCCCCCGACCATTGCAAATGGAATCAGATTATTTTGGGGAAGTTATGTAAAAATCGTAGGGACACAATTTGTTTGTTGTTCTACTTGTTCCCAAGGCACAAAATGCCTGTCTCAGGTATGGGGTGGAGTGGGTGGAAGCAACAGCAGCAGGTAATATCTGGGGCGGAGCCACAATTGCTGACTATGTGAGTTTGGGGGGAGTGGGCGCGAGGCATGGCACTTGTTCTCATTTGGGGGCAAATATCTATCATAGAAGAGCCTCTTGTGGCGCAGGGTGGTAAGGCAGCAGACATGCAGTCTGAAGCTCTGCCCATGAGGCTGGGAGTTCAATCCCAGCAGCTGGCTCAAGATTGACTCAGCCTTCCATCCTTCCGAGGTCAGTAAAATGAGTACCCAGCTTGCTGGGGGGTAAACGGTAATGACTGGGGAAGGCACTGGCAAGCCACCCCGTATTGAGTCTGCCATGAAAACGCTAGAGGGTGTCACCCCAAGGCTCAGACATGACCTGGTGCTTGCACAGGGGATTCCTTTACCTTTTACCTATCTACCATAGAGTTTTACCCAAAAGCCAGAGCAATGCCTCCAATGTTCTGAAATAATTTCTGTGTAGCTATATGCCCAAATCCCCCCGCTGCCAGCCCACTTCCACCGGGTGACTCTATCCAAGAGGCTACATTTAGCTGGCCACGTAATGGTATTCTAGCATGATGCAGATTTTCTGAATCCTGCAGGATATGAGGGGGGAAGTAGCAGGTCCACTGGTTCTGCTCATAACTTCCTAGCATTGATTGTTCCTTGAACACACGCATTGTGTGTACAAATTAAATCAGGCTTTTATATATACCTGCCTTGATAGTGTGGATGCCAAAGGATCACTGCATGAACACCACTACATATCACACCCTTTGCTTATTGTGATATAGTACAATATTCCAGACATTTCCAATCTTGGTAGTTGTGGAAGGGAACTATGAAGGGCACACACATGAAGAAAATGTATATAAAGGCATCTCTAAAACTTTCCCAGGAGGTTAAATTGGGATTCCCCAAGATGGGATTGTTCCTGGTTTACAGGCACAGCAGAAGTGTATGGCCTCGAAGGATGAACTGTATTCTAGATTTTTATAGAATACAGACAGCACACACGCACACACGCACACACAGAAGAAGGGAGAGAGAGAGCTTCGTGAAATACATGCTCAATGCACAAAGAAAAATTATTATGTTGAAACTGGGCATTGGGCTTACATATTGAAACATATTAATATATTTTCCCCTTTTAAATGACTGTTCAATATTTAGTTCATTTGAGTTTACTGAATTCTTACCTACTTGTGTATTGAAGCTGAACCCCCCAGAAGATTTGGAAATCTTTCTTTTACCTGAGCCTGAAAGACTGCTGGGAACATAAGGGAAACTCAAGAAACCACACTGGATTTTGCACAGAATTTTTCTCCCCCCTCCCTCTGTTTATTAGGACTGACTCATTTTTGTCTTTTTATCAGCTAAGAAAAAAAATCTCCCTCAGCTGATGAGTCAGCTATGATGAACGTGTTGTGTTCTGAATGCGTAAATAGTCTTGGACAGAGCATGCAGTCAGTGGGTGATTTACAGAAATAGTTTATTAAAACCTGTATATCACCTGCCAGTGACCTTCCTCCATGGTTTATTGGTCTATATGTAAGATAACCTTGTCTCACTGTTAAAGTTATGTTTACTATGTTACAAAACAAACTATCCAAAATATACCACTGTTTGACACAAATATAGAATTTAAGCTCATCAGGATTTAAACTCCATATATTACCATAACTTGTTTCATGAGAGATAAGTAGGTCCACATTTTGTGGGATGGCAAACCCTCTAACCTGGAAATTTTCCCCCTCAAGTCCAGAGAGCCAAATCTTTTCAAAAGCATAAGCTCACCCTTGAAACATGTGAGGTAATAATCAAGTGCAGAAACACTGAACATTTGCCAATGCTTTCACCTCACTATCAAACGAGCACAATCAGGCCCTACGCATCTGGAAGCAGGACCAAGGTTTCCAGGGCCAAGACAGACTAGAACCCGGGTGACTCTCATTTTAAGAATGGTGTCATTGGAGCTATACACAGTGGAAACAATATAAATGAGTGAAGTCAAAAAGACAACGAGCTATGCTACACTATCTGTTCCAACAGTCCACAGAATTTGTAGAGATCTTGAACAGGACAAGATCAGCAACGCAAGATGAAAACGTTACTTGGAAAAGAACACTCTGTGTGAGAGATGAAACAAATATACTTCAAGAGAGAGAACCTGGCTCTGGTGTCTTCCTGGTGATATGGAAGGGTGGCAACCATCTCTTGTTCTTCTCTTTCCGCTCACAACAGTGACCAGAAAACATAGCAGATTAATTCCCCCATAGACACAAGCACACATTTGTACTCGATTAGTGGAAGTTTTCCAAGAGGATTTGATGTGGCTGCATGGTAATTATCTTCCTCAGGGCAGCCTGTCCCAGTGCTAGACCATTGCGGAACCCGGTTCAAACATGTAAGTTTAAGCACACATTGCTGCCCTTGTTTCTTTCTGTCACTTCTTTTGATTGCTGGCTTTTGATTGCAATAATTGCAGTGGAAAACCAAACGAAAATAGGATCCTTGTTTCCAAGGAAAATTTCATGTTCAGTCCTTTCTTTCAGGCAGAGGGAATTCCTCTAGCTCCTTTTATAAGAATGTAAGGCAAATATGTTAATGCATCATGTTTATCCTTCCCTCAGTGACCTGAAGTAAACTGAAACAGTGATTAATGGAAGGACATGTCAGCACAACCTTTACCAAGTTGATTGCCTCACTTATTTCTTTTCTTTTCCACAAAGTCAATTTTTAAAAAATGATTTACTGCCAGGTATATTGTCTTATAACTTCCCTCTTTCATTTAGAAAAAAAAATAAGGATCTCCTCAGTAAAATAAGTTTGATAAGCACATTCTTATTCTACACCATATAAACTGATTTTGTGCACACGCATAGTGCTCTACACATGGCCACTGAATTCACATCTAGCACAGTAGAGAAATTAGGCAAGAGAACTTGGACAAAATGGATGAGAAAAAGTCATGGATGAATAAGCTAAAAATATTTGTATATGATTATTCGGAAAGCTATTGTGCCTCCTATATAGCATTTTTTTTAATTTAAAAAATTGCCCTGGGTGCCTCAGGTTAGAAACATGATAAATATAAACAAATACACATATAATTCAGGGATCTCCAAACTTTTTGAGCCTGTGTGCACCTTTGAAATTCTGATACACAGTGTTGGGCATGACCACAAAATGACTACCATGGGAAGCAAAGCCAGTAGCAAAATGTTAGGGAGTAAGAGTGTACAACTCTAACAGTAACTCTGTTTAAAAGGATGTCTTTTAAAATTAACATGTTGTTTCAGACCCTTCTGCTCTGCTAGTAGCTGCTGCCAATGCAACTTCTCTTATTAGAAATCTGTACAACCAGGCAAAGACCCAATGGCCAATTGAAACTCTTTGTGGCAAACCCCCCATCTGGCCATGACCACTTAAAAAAAAACTTGGTGGGCATCAGAAAACATTTGCTGGGCACCAGAAAAGCTGTCGGCAGTCACCCACAGATATCATGTTGGGAACCTAATATAAATACATTCCTGAGTGAAGCAGTAATAAAAGAATATCTCTGAGGCAGATTCTGCATGGTGGTAGCTGTGCTGGGCCACCACTGGTGCATAGCTGTGGGGACACATTTCACCAGCCTACCACTGAAATGTGTCCCCCTGGGAGATACAGCCATTGGTATACTTCTATTATTAATATTAGCAGAAATGTTTGGGGGAAATTATATAAATAAGCAGGCAGATTTCCTGTCCCATAGTAGGTGGTAGTTGGCAACATATGAATTAATCTCCACCATGGTGGCAAAATAGAAGACTTTCCAGTTGCTTTGGCAGTTTTCACTTGCAGTTTGAGTCCCAACATTGTGCATATCCTTAGAGGCTCCTACTATTTGTTCACAGGATCACAGGAGGAGAGAGGAGTTGCAGCACTTTCCCTGGTCTTGTGTCCATGGTTTGGCTAGCATCCTGATTTAGATAAATGTAGCAGGAGAAGCACAGCCTCAAGGCCATAAAAAGGGTCTCCTTCCCATTTTCTGCTGTTATTAAAGGCATAGGAGCAGGATCATTCAAAAGCTGGCAACATTATGGATGAAGCCATCAAGCATCCATATTAAAAAGTAGATAAATCTCAATCATTTTCAGGAGCATTTGGCTTTATCACGGCTTCATGGTTTACAGAGTGATTTCTCCCCATTATCTCAGAATCATGGTTTGTTTTTGCCTTTTTAAGAAATGTAGCATGACCTCAGACAGCACACTGTAAAACTAACTAACAAATAAAATTTATGGAGTTTGAGGTATTTTTGCATCATTAAATTAATCTTTTTTGTATCAGTGAAATTTCTTTTTTATTTGCTTTGACTTAAGGGTGAAAGTCACAGTATATCTTTAGTTCTGTGCAAATATTTTTGAAGTCAATGAAAACACCCTATAACTAAATCCTAAAAATAACAACTCAATGGTTAAATAAACCCCTTTCTCTATAGCAGTGAACAGACAACCTCCAATGTCAAAGGGCTCTAGTGAGATCAAAATAAGACTGTTGCAAAATCTTGGTTCTTTAAATATGTTGCATATTAAATTTACTTGAAGCATTTTAATGAAAAACACCAATGGGCTGGAAGCTTTGGAATGCCAACCATGATGTAGAGCTGCTTGTGGATTTGTGTGCCCATTTTCCAGCATGCTGAGTGAAATGTCATCTATTGTATTCTATAGTATCAAAGATCATGACATATTTCCATATGTGCATCCCATGACAACCCTTTGAAGTAAGGTGACGCAAAACAATTTAACTGTCTATACCCATCAAGAATTCAAAACATGGCAATAAAGAAATTCACATTTCTGGCACATCTCCATTCTTATTTTTCCACCAATTTTGACTTCATCTGCTCATCATTCCTCCACTGTTTAAAACTGTAGTTAGGCAAGAAGAAGATTCTCCATAGGCTAGTGCACCCATTCCTCTTTAGGAGAAGGCTGCATATATATAGATATGTAAAGACGACCACCCAGAGTGGTCTTGGCTCATATGCACAGAGTGTTTGCCTATGAACAAATTTCTAGCAGTTTGCAAAGGACTGTTGGAATTCTCTGAATTGTTTCCAAACCTTTGCTGCATAGTAAGCCTAGAGGCACAAATTCCTGCCCAAGCTCCTGCTTAAGAATTCCTAATGAACTCCATCCATCCTTCTCAGCCATGAGACTCTTTACATGGAAGCAATCAATAACAATCCACATCTTTCATATTATAAATGGAATCGTTGCCCTCCCCCCTTTTCAAAGCCAATGTAAAAAACCTAATTTTAACAGGATGTTTCATATTTGTTTTCTAATTTATTACTGCCTTTCTTTTCAAAAGTGGGTGGGATAGAATCCCCCCTCTCTCCGCTGATTTTGAAGGCAAATAAAATGCTGACTAGTAGACAGCCAAAGCAAATACCAGAACACATGTTGCTATTTATTGGCCCTGTTAACAGAGGCAGTCTGGCCTCCTGGGGGCACTGCTGGGCAAAGAGCACTGTGTGTATGTGGAGGGGGGCAGTCAGTGTACATGCAACATTGGGGGCTGCCTGGGCAATTAGCTCATCAGAACAGCCCCCTCCCAGTGTCGTGCTGTGTCAGCTGGATATTCACAGTCACTGAGGTTTCTTCACTATATATTCATATTAAAGTGTACTGTTGCTACATTGTTGTGCACTGCTTTGACTTCTCTTGTCTTGGTTTTAGGGCTTGTTTGCTGCCAGATCTCAGGACCCATGATGAGGCAGACCTGTTGGGTGAGGCCATTGCCTCCCCCCACCCCCATCCACAGACAGTGACACCAGGCCATGCTAGTCCCCAATGGTCTGCCATCATCCTTGGGAGAAGCTCCTGTGCCCAGCTGACCAGGGCCAATGCCTCTACAGGGCCTCTACAGGGCCTAAGCAGGGAGGGACCCAATCTTCCTGGACCAACCTCAATTCCTGGTGGAAGAGATTCATCTTACAGGCCCTGTGGAATGCTGACAGTTCTGTCAGGGCCCTTTGATCTTCTAGGAGCGCATTCCAACAGGTTGTGGCCAGGACCAAAAAGGCCCTGGCTCTGATCGAGGCCAGGTGTGCCTCCTGGGGACCAGGGATAACCAGCAGATTCATACCTGCATGAGGCATAAGATAAGTAGTCCCTCAGATATGCAGGGCCCAGGCTGTGGATGGCTTTGAAGGTAAGAATCAAAACCTTGAGCCTGATCCAGAAGCTAATTGGCAGCCAATGCAGCTGCCTCAGCATAGGCTGGACATGGGCCCTCCAAGATGATCTCGTGAGGTCCCTAACAGCCACATTTATACCAACTGCAATTTCTGAGTCAGAGACAAGGGAAGGCCCACAGACTGAGTTACAGAAGTCTAACCTGGAAGTGACCATTGCATGGATTACTGTGTCCTAAGGATAAGTATTAGCATAGCTTGGAGCAGATGGTAAAACACCACTTCATAATATGTGCCTCCATAGTCCAAGAGGCATCAAAGATCACCCCCAAATTCCCGGCCTCAGATACAGCCATAAGCTGCACCCCATCCAGTTAGGGAAAACATGCTTCCTGTGGGGGAGAGTATTGCCCCCTGAGGCACCCCACAAGGGAGTGCAAAAGAGTTGGACAACTCTTCCCCACTGCCACCCTCTGTGCCCAGTTCTGGAGAAAGGAGATCAGTCACTGTAAGGCTGGTCTCCTAATCCCTGCTTGGGTGAGGCGGTGGGTTATCAACTCGTGGTCAATCACATCAAATGCAGCAAACAGATCTAAAAGCATGAGCATATTCAAACCGCTGGAGATCATCTGTTCAGATGACTTGTTCAACCGGACTAGATGGCCTGAATGGCCCCTTCCAACTCTATGATTCTATGATTCTATGATATGAATATTTATTATACATTTGAAAGTGCTTCAGTTTTGCTCCAAATATTTGAGGCTGGAAGGTTATGGCGTTTTAAATAGATGATTAAGGTGGTTTGCCCTTTTCTGAAAAAAAACATTGCTTGACCTGCGGGACCCCACTAGCTACTGCCCAGTCTTGCATGTCTGGGAAAGGTAGTTGAGAGGGCCACCATGGACCAGCTCCTGGTATTATTGGAGGAAACTTCGGTCATGGAACCATACTAGTTGGGCTTCCGTCCTGGCCATGGGGTGGAGACTGAACAAGCCATCTGGACAGATGATCTCCAGTGGTTTGGATATCCTCATGCTTTT
Source organism: Paroedura picta (assembly GCF_049243985.1). Lineage (NCBI taxonomy): Eukaryota > Metazoa > Chordata > Lepidosauria > Squamata > Gekkonidae > Paroedura > Paroedura picta. Next base: position 134,870,656 of record NC_135370.1, read on the forward strand.
AGATCTGTTTGCTGCATTTAGATCTGTTTGCTGCATTTGATGTGGTTGACCACAAGTTGATAACCCACCGCCTCACCCAAACAGGGATTAGGGGACCTTAATTCATATACTATATTCCTGTGTTCTTAGTTTAGCTCATGTGCATCAGACTGTAAATGCCTTCTGGATCAGGTTCAAGGTTCTGGTTGTGACCTTCAAGGCCATCCGTGGTCTAGACCCAGTATATATGAGGGACCGCCTTTCGCCCTATATCCCCCACAGGGCTTTACGCTCTGTGGGGCATAATCTATTGGTTGTCCCCGGCCCCAAGGAAGCCTGCCTGGCCTCAACCAGGGTCAGGGCCTTCTCAGTCCTGGCCCCAACCTGGTGGAATGAGCTCCCGGAAGAGCTGAGGACCCTGCGGGAATTACCAGCATTCCACAGGGCCTGTAAGATGGAGCTCTTCCGCCAGCCTTATGGTTGAGGCTGGGCGGTAAGGAAGATCAGGCCCCCCCCTCACAAATTGGTGGTAGAGAGTATCATCTCCCTCTGTAGTTGAGGATGCGGAGACTAGATGAGTAAGACTATGCCATCATTGTTGTTACCGTGACCAATTGGTCACTAACTATTGTAATTTTATTGTTATCATTGGATTTTAGGCGATGGGGTTATGTAAGCCGCCTCGAGCCGTCGGGGGGAGGCGGGATATAAATACAACAATAACAACAACAACAATAATAACAACAACAACAATAACAACAACAACAATAATAATGTCGGAAGACAGCAGAATTGGCTCCTTAAATGCAATTTCTTTTTAAAAATGGCTTAATGAATGATTACTTTGGTGTAGACTACCTGTCCCATATTATGGTGTTAACAGAGCTCCAGGACAGAAGGAAGTGGCTCATGTGTACAGGGTGTATTCACTGATTCTTTTTATCCAAATTATTTTCTGGCCTAGAAGATGAATAGCCAGAAGAAGTTGTAGCCCAAGGCGGGTTTTTTTGTTTTTACGATTTATATTCCACACTTTCTAGAATCTACTCAAAGAAGCCAGCACAGTTTCTTTATCTATATCTTTATGTAGTACTCTCCTCTAAACACAAGCTGATTTGATAAAAAGTATTATGAATCCTTCCTGGTAGGTCTGTGACACATAGCTTGTTGGTATCCTTGGAGATGACCTCTAGACTTGGTTAACCAAAGTCTTCCCCATTTTGACAATCGTCCAAGCAAGAAAATATTCTAGCTGCATTTCAGAGGCATCTACTTTCTTGGAAGAACACAACACAACAACAGAGAATGAAAGCAATAAATGAATGCAACGGCAAGCAATATTTGCAAGCAGATAAAAAAGAATCCTGGAATAAGCAAGAGGAGATGAAGGCAGATAAAGAAGGATGTTTGTGGTCTGGCCAGCCTGTCTCCTGCTTTATCTGGGCTAATGGCCAATGAGGAGGAGGATGAGTTCCATCTAGGAAAGAGTATGTGTGGTCAGGGGAGTTAAACTTCAAAAGTCGAGAACATCAAACTTTCATATAGTCCATTGGGCTGTCAAAGTCAGTACTGGCTGGCTGGCAGCCTGTTGCCTAATTATGACCCAATGCTATGTCTCCATTTTAAGTTGTCCCTCCCCCTGGGTGCTTTTAAATAAAATGAAAGGTATCTAGAGATAATATTATGTCTCTTATCTACTTGAGCCAAAAATGAGCCATCAAACAGACAGCATATCTTTATCCGACCCTTTTCAGCTTTCCCCCTTTCCTTCCCTCCTTTGGAAAATTCTGTGCGGTCCCAGACACTGAGTTAGGCCAGTTGCATGGTGGGGAACCTACAAAGACTTATATTTGGTACCCCACTTTCTCCTGTGTCCCCTTCACCACATTCCTTCCTCTTTTCTTCCTCCTGGCAACTCCTATATCCTCATCGTTCCATGCTTCCTTTTCTCCTTCCCACCACCCAACCATGAAACTTTTTTCAGCCCCCACATCTTTAGCTGTATGAATGATTTATTTACTTCATTTATACCCTGACTTTTTCTGCCATGGAGACTCAATGCAGGTTATAGCATTCTCCTGTCTATTCTATCCCCACAGCAACTCTGTAAAGTACATGAGGCTGAGAATGTATAACTGGCCCCAGTGCAGAATAGGGATTCAAACCTGGAACTCCCAGATTCTGGTCCAAAAGTCTAACTACTACACCACACTAGCTTTTGTGGTGTGTCTGCTGTTCAACAGTAGCAAGCAGGCAGGCCTGGATGAGTCATGCAAGCCATCTGGTAGCAGATTGCCTGGTAGTGCTGCTGGGCTTAGCCTCAGAAGTCTTCCCTCAGCTCAAATAGCTCCTGCCTTTTACTGACAGAAACCAAAGCTGGAAGGCTAGCACTACAAGTGTGGTTGCTTAACAATGGCCACCAAGGGCATATGCTACTTAAAGCTACACATAGTGCTATAATTTGGGGGGTTTTGATTCCCTGCTTATGTTTAGACTTTGTATTTTTCTGAAAATTTGGGGCATTTCATGGATTTGTCTCATTTGTTTGTTAGATATATTAACAGAGAATTAGAGACTGTCAAGAGAGGACCTACAACTTCCTCCCTGCCCCCGACCATTGGCCACACTGCCAGGCCTGCCAAGGCTCCAGGACACCCCCTGATGATTACAGCCAGGTAAGTCACAGCTCCCAGCCACCACCCCACTCTAATGGCAATAGTGATGGGCCCGCTGTGCTTCCCAGCTACCCCTGCCATCAACAACACTGCTGGCCTATCAAGAGAAGGAGGAGATTGGTGCATTTTAACAATTTCAGATTGTTCTGCAAACTTGAGTGGCCCCCAAGTTTGCAGTAGAATCTTATTTCTATTTCTGTGATCCCAATCCATGGATGCAGTTATCTGTAGTGGGCCATAGTTGACATTATTTGTACTGCTCTGCCTCTGTTCTCAGTTTCTTGGATTGCTAAATGCTTCCCTCTACCTGTCTGCTTATTAAAACAGGAGGATCCTTTTACAATCTGTCTGGAACTGAAAGGACGGATCTCTTGGATGAGGGCTACAGACTTTCATCTCAATTGGATGAAAAACAAAATAGTGGAAAGAAAAACAAATTAATAGCACAAATGAATATACATATTGATGGATATTACAAAAGTGAATTATAGATTTTTGGGAAAGGGATGAAAAACTTTTTTGGGCATATTCCCAATAATTTCCTGTTTTGGCACGCAGTCAGCCATGAAAGTGATTAAATAAATACATCACAAAATGTCACAGCGAGGAGCGGTATATAAATCAAATGAATAAAATAAATACTCTTCATTCTGTTGGCAGAGTAATTAACACAGCAAAATTGCACAACCTGATTAAATAATTGATAATGGTTTATTTAGAAACTAATATACTTTATAAAAAAGGAAAGGTACAGAGATAGGTTCCTAACTACATCTCTAGTTGAGAGAGTGGGAGACTGAGGTGTGAAACTTCCAAGAAGAAGGAGAAAATTGCCCTAAGAAACCTGCCCATATGGAGACAGACAAGGAAAGAAGAAGAAGAAGAAGAAGAAGAAGAAGAAGGAGAAGAAGAAGAAGAAGAAGAAGAAGAAGAGTTGGTTCCTATATGCCACTTATCCCTACCTGAAGGAGTCTCAAAGTGGCTTACATTTGCCTTCCCTTTTCTCTCCCCACAAACAGACACCTGTGAGGTACGTGAGGCTGAGAGCCTTGATATTATTGCTTGATCACAACAGCTTTATCAGTGCTGTGGCGAGTCCAAGATTACCCAGCTGGGTGCATATGGAGGAGCGCGGAATCAAACCCGGCTCACCAGATAAGAAGTTCAGCAGTGGAATAGGCTGGCTAAGGAGGTGGTGAGCTCCCCCTCACTGGCAGCCTTCAAGCAAAGGTTGGATACACACTTTTCTTCGATGTTTTAGGATGCTTTGGGCTGATCCTGCGTTGAGCAGGGGGTTGGACTAGATGGCCTGTATGGCCCCTTCCAACTCTATGATTCTATGATTCTAAGTCTGCACTCCTAACCGCTACACCAAACTGGCATGACATTTCACAGGAGAGAGAAGGTGATGTTGTCTTCTTACTGCCCCCTTTAGTATTTTCTCCTTTTCTTTGTATACTAGACATTACCTTTTCCAACACATTTTTATACAATGATGCTCAACTAATTTAAAGCATGGAGTAAGCATGGAGTAATGGAGTAGTCAACTAATTTAAAGCATGGAGTATGATAATTAATCATACTAAAAGTTAGGTAAAGTGATTAATGAATCATTCTTATCCATTGTTCCTCTATGTAAAGTAGCTTTTGGTCAGTCAATCAGTTGCTAAGGGTGATGACTCTGGGGTAGTACAGCTTGGGAGGGTGGAACATGTCTGGGTGTCCAAGTTGGAATAGTGCTAATCAGGGTGCAGCCAGCAACTTGCTGCACCCTGATTGGCCCTGCCCCTATAGCTCCCACCCTCCCTCCCTGGACACTAGCCATGTTCCTCTCAGCCACGCCAAAGACAGAGAGAGACACGCAGAGCTCTGCCAGACCAAACACGAGCCCTCATTTCCTCCTATAGCTACTGCTGCAAGGGAGGCAGAGAGAGACACAGAGAGAGCTGCCCCAAGCTGCTGACCAGCTCTGATTCCCTCCTAAGAAGGGGCCCTAATTATGTGCTATGGCTCCTGCTGCCATGGAGAGAGCCGCCCCTGCTGCGAGGGAGGGAGAGAGAGACAGATAGAGAAAGCTGTCCCAAACTGCACACCAGCCCTGCTTCCCTTCTAAGAAGAGCCTTAATTACCTGCTATGCCTCCTGCTGTGAGGCACACAGATAGACACCAAGGGAGAGGAAGAGAGAGACACAGAGAGAGAGAGAGATCTGCATTTTCTGGTGTCCCCTGGGTCCTAGCGCCCATTGCATTCCTGGTTGTAATAGGCTTTCTTGCTAGTTAGTAAATATTTATGTGTGTCCACAGTGAATGCTGCTAACAGATGATTATCGGAAAAATTAGCCTACATGCTCACTGACATAGTTACAGTATCAGTGAATGTCTAGACCCGTGGTCTGCAACTTTTTTCAGGCTATGGACCGGCGGCTGCGGGGAGGGCGATAGCCCGGCCGTGCATATGCGCATGTGCGGCCGGGTCACGCATGCGCATTTGCGCAGGAGTGCCACGCATGCACGTTTGTGGCCAGGCTTTGATTTCAATGTTTCCTAAATACATTATACTTTCTTGAGTTTAACTGCCAGTTTTGTTTTCCAGAACCCAGGGGTATACTACCAAGTGCCCAGATTCCTGCTCCAAACCCACTAAGCAAGGGATCATTCCACTCTTTAGAACTATATTCCTTTCAACTTGGCAGGGAATCCCTTCTCTCACTAGAAGTTTCATCCCTTTTCCTGGTCTTCACTGATCCGCCCACTACTTCTTGCCATCCTTCCTGGTTCTCTGTCCATCTTAAACTTTCTTCAGTTAAAGCTAAACTTTTCTCAGTCAGGGCTTAACTCCCACGCAATCTGTACTAAACTAAATTCTCTTCAGCAGTTAGTTCTCAAGACTTTCTGCTCAACTGATGTTAATCAATCAAATCCCTTGGAGCAGCCTGTTACTCAATGTTCTCTGGCTCTGGGAGGTATTACCCCTTCACAATATCTTTAACCGCTCCTATGGAGCAGATAAAATAAAGCCCTAAGGGCTAATGGGGAGTAGTTAGGGCGGGCCCTGTCCAGGATAAAATCTTGGAGGGGCGAATCAGGAGCAGTAAAGCAGAGCTGAACGGAGCCTGCCCCAGGGCCTGGCAGAAGGCCGCAACCCCACCCCCCTGCTGCTGCCGCCACGACTATCCACTCCACCTACAGCACCTTACCCCCATCTTCCTGTCAACCCTACCCCGTCCCCTATCATGTCACCTACCTGACTCCTTTCCTGCCTTCCTTCCTCCCAGCATTCCCTTTGTCCTTCCCTTCCTCCCAGCATTCCTCCCTATTTCATATCTGCCTCTTTCTCACTCCCTGTTCTCTCCCTCTTCTTCTATCTGTTTCTATCTTCCTCCCTTTCTTTCTGTCTTTCTCTGTCTCTCTTTCTCCCTTTCCTCCTTCCTTCGCCCCATCCGTCCACCCACCCACCATGCTAGCGCCCACTGTATTCTGCCCACAACGGGCTTAATATCTAGTATTTTTATAAAGCACTTATGAGCTTTCAAAGCTCAGTCTGTCACAGGAACCCATCCTGATTTTCATACTCATGTTTCGTACCCATCCTGATTTTTGTACGTATGTTTCATACCCATCTAATTTTTGAATGCATCTTTTTTCTTTCTCAAAATATTAACAAATGTTTTTTGGAGAAATTGTAAAGCAAATTCTATTAACTATTTTTAGGGTTCATTTATAGCCACATGTATAATCCTATATTGAAACAATGGAATATGTTTGTGTGTATGTGAAAGAGAGAGAGAGAGAGAGAGAGAGAGAGAGAGAGAGCAATATAACTAAGATGTCATTAGGTTCTTCATGTCCCACTTAGCTCCAAGGTTCAATAGTTTCAAAGAAACAATAAACAAACAAACAAATCTCCTGTTGTCCTTAAAGTAGAAAGAAAACATAGTTCCTCCCTACCTCTGAAATATTAATAAACGAATAGCGTAAATTGTCCTGGAATACTCTCTCGGCTGTCATTGTACTGCTAACTTCTGCAAACCTACATTGGGAAGGGAATAACTGGCTGTTGCTGTTCAGATAGTTATTTTTGAGAAAGATACAAAATTTAGCACCTTTTATTACTTTTATTTTTTTTACAGTTTTTGAATTTTCGCATGTGATATCTGTAACCGCTCGGTGAGCGGTATCATATTTGGTTAAGGACTACATGGGTGGAGAGTGGGTGGGTCTAGTCTGGGTGAGGGCCCAATCCGAAGGTGTGAAATGCCTTCCGATTGGACCCTCACCAGGACAGAGAAGAGTTCTAGCCAGTCGGAAGGCGCAAAGCCAGTCGGAAGGCCCAATCACTGGGCCTAAATTCTGACAGGGCCCGCTCACCCAGGGGCAATCTGGAGACATCACTGAAAAAATGGAGACAGAAGGAGCAGGGTGGACACCTGTGTACTGTGACTACCCCATGTGCATTAGGGCAGGGGGACATTTTGGTGTCTCTGGCCTAATTCACACAAGAAGGGAAATGATGCAGAACTGGGAGGAATTAATTGCCATGTAATCTCCCCCTAAGAAGAGTCTCCAGTCTGAATTCCCCTTTACATATCTGAAGACATGGTTCTGAAAACCTCATCTATGCCACAGTTCCCAAAGGTCAGTCTTCTCCCATGCTCAATGAACATTCCAAACCACAGGTTTGTGACACCCATATCTCCACACCCATGCCCTCATTTGTCACCACGCCACCACAATCTCCCACACAATACACACACATTCAACCCCATTCTCTTACAGACTGGACAGCTCCTCCCCTTCCTCTTCCCACTGCCAAGCTCTAGCACCCATTTTATTTGTGGATACAACGGGCTTTGCCCCTAGTTATCCTATAAGAAGGCTGATTGGGTCAATAATCAATCAGTTGCTAAGGGTGATGACTCTGGGGTAGTACACCTTAGTAAAGTCCAAGAACCGTGGATATTAAAAACAATTTCTACATCAATCAGTTTCTTTACATTGGTGGCTATTGGGATAGATCCGACTACATTATTCCATCAGGGTTGACACATTCCTCAGGCACAAAAGAGCCTCTGCTGATGCAAAGCACTCTTGCCTCAAAGTGTTATGCATCAGCAGAAGGTACCTTGCACCAGAAGAATGCACAGGCACTGATGGAATGGCATGGTAAGATCCAACAGCAGCAGAAAATCTAGATTTTTATATCTCCTTTTGATTTTGTAGTTTTGCATATTTTACCAAACACTACATTTTTGTCAACTTTTAAGTCAATCTGGATTGTGACTGATAGCATACTGAGCAAGTGATTAGTAAGTGGCACACTGGGACACAGCAATGGAAAATTATTAGAGCCCCCAAATTATTAGAGCTCCATATAGAAGATGGAGCAGAGTACTTTTCTTTGGCCCGGATGGTCGGACCAGGACCAGTGGGTTGAAATTAATTCAAAAGTATTTTCGGTTAAACATCTGGAAGAAATTCCTGACAGTTAGAGCAGTTCCTCAGTGGAACAGGCTTCCTTGGGAAGTGGGGGCTTCTCATTTGGAAGTTTTTAAGCAGAGGCTAGATAGTCATCTGACAGAAATGCTGATTTTATGAACATAGGCAGATTGTGAGTGGGTGGGCAGGAAGGGATGTGTCAGTGTTTGTCTCTTGTGGACCTTCCCTGCATACCCAGGGAATTGCTGATCGCCACTGTGGGATGGTAGGTGAATTTTCTCTAGGCCAGGCTGGATTTGGAGATTTTTGGTGAGGGGATCACTTGGGCGTGTAATTGGGGCCACCTTGGGTAGGCAGGTAGTTGTGAGTTCCTATATTGTGCAGGGGGTTGGACTAGATGACCCTGGAGATCCCTTCCAACTCTATGATTCCCTGATAGGAACTGCTCTCTCTCTCTCTCTCTTTGAGCAGGTTTAATCCAAGTTCAGAATGGCACAATATGATTCCTATTAGCAAAATATCCTACCTTTTGTGTGATACAGAAAGTACTCTTAGTTTCCCACTGATGTCATTTAAAAAGTATCACCACATCCGCTTGTAAGCTACAAGCTAGAATGGAAAATAAGGCACAATGGAGTGGGGATAATATGGTCATTTTAGTAGCTGACCCAGTACATTCTGTACTTTGATAGAAAATGACTATATTCTGTCTTTCTTAGGTTACATATTTAGGAATATTTCTCCTGAGTCTGTCTACATATGTTCCATATTACAAAATAAGTATTTCACAACTGAGTGTGTAAAATATCAGAGTGACTAAGGATCCAGAGACCCATGACTGACAAGGCAGTCCTATCATGCTGAGACGCCAGGGAGAGGCATTTGACTGGGGCTAAGGCCAGCACTGTGAAGCTGCAGTCCTGTGCTCAGGCAGGACACGACAAAAGCCAGGGAAACAAAAAACAATGAAGCAAGATTGATAGAACGATACCAGCTAGATATCAGGAAAAATTATTTCAGAGCCCAAGTAGTTCAGTAGTGGAATAGACTGTCTAAGGAGGTGGTGAGCTTCCCCTTACGGGTGGTCTTTAAGCAGCAACTGAACAAATACTTATGGATGCTTTAGGCTGATCCTGCATTGAGCAGGAAATTGGACTAAATGGCCTGTATGGACTCTATAATTCTAGGGCTCTGGAGAGGAGGCACATAAATTTCATAAAATAAATGTCTCTCCCATTGAAACCAATGGAATTTGAAAAGTTAATTGCACTCATCTTTAGCTAGGGCAGAGTCTGCATTTACTTTGTTTATTCCATTGTAAATCCTGTTGAATTCAGATTGATTTGAACTCGGGTCTTCCTCTCCCCCCCCTCACCATTGAAACAGGAAAGTGCATGTGGTTAGGGTAGTTCAGAAGTTGGGTGGAGCCAAGCCTCTTTCTTTCTTTTCTTGAAGGGGGGGGGGAAGAGGAGTCAAGCAGGAAGCCTCTTTCTTTTCTTGGAGGGAGGGGAGAGGATCAAAGAAGGCAGAGGAGGGAGAAAAAAATCCAAGACCGACAGAAGTTGAGAGAAATTAGGGGTTCTCCTTTAAAGCAAGCTTGTCACATGGCCACCTTTGGCCAATCAGGGCATCTCTACCACAGAGGAGAGCCCAGATTCAAATAGCCTGCTTTCTCAATCCAAATCTTAAAATATTGAGGTTTAAAAGCACTAAGATATTGCACAATAAAGGTAGGGTCACTCTGGATCAATCCTTCTTGCTGCAGAAGGAAAATTTAAATCACCCAAAATGAAAATGGAAATCACATTCTGTGTAGATGGCAGGGACTGATTGGACCTGGGATTGGAATAAAAGCTCCATGCAGTTTACACCTATGAATGGTGTCCATTTCTTCTTCATAAAATTTAGAAATTTTACTTTCTTTATAGATTTCTGATCTGAAGATATGGGCTGTCCAGTGGAATGCCAAAGCTTTTAGATGTCTTGAAGTTATTGACCTGCCTGGCTGACAATTTCATTTATCAAATGGTAGATGAACCCACAAGAGGTTCAGCCATACTGGACTTAATACTGACCAACAGGCAGGAGTTGGTGGATGAGGTGAAGGAGGTGGAGATCTGAACACAATGGGAAATGGGCAAATGAGAACAAGATGCAATTTAATAAAGATAAGTGTAAAGTTCTGCATCTGGGTAAAAAAAATGAAAAGCATGCCTACTGGATGGGGGATACGCTTCTAGGTAACACTGTGTGTGAACGAGACCTTGGGGTACTTGTGGATTATAAACTAAACATGACCAGGCAGTGTGATGCAGCAGTAAAAAAGGCAAATGCCATTTTGGGCTGTATCAACAGAGGCATTACATCAAAATCACAAGATGTCATAGTCCCATTGTATACAGCACTGGTCAGACCACACTTGGAGTACTGTGTGCAGTTCTGGAGGCCTCACTTCAAGAAGGACGTAGATAAAATTGAAAGGGTACAGAGGAGAGCGATGAAGATGATCTGGGGCCAAGGGACCAAGCCCTGTGAAGATAGGTTGAGGGACTTGGGAATGTTCAGCCTGGAGAAAAGGAGGTTGAGAGGGGACATGATAGCCCTCTTTAAGTATTTGAAAGGTTGTCACTTGGAGGAGGGCAGGATGCTGTTCCCGTTAGCTGCAGAGGAGACGACACACAGTAATGGGTTTAAACTTCAAGTACAACGATATAGGCTAGATATCAGGAAAAAAAATTTCACAGTCAGAGTAGTTCAGCAGTGGAATAGGCTGCCTAAGGAGGTGGTGAGCTCCCCCTCACTGGCAGTCTTCAAGCAAAGGTTGGATACACACTTTTCTTGGATGCTTTAGGATGCTTAGGGCTAATCCTGCATTGAGCAGGGGGTTGGACTACATGGCCTGTATGCCCCCTTCCAACTCTATGATTCTATTGTTATTATTAAAAACTCTGATCTTGATATAGGTCACAGTATCTGGGTTTCATGTGTGTATGCGTGTGATACGCTATTAAGTTACTTCCTATTTATAGAGACCCCATGAAGTAATGACCTCCAAAATATCCTGTCATTAACAACCTTATTCTTGCAAACTGAGGCCATGGCTTTCTTTATTGAGTAGCTGATTTCCTAACCTTATCTAAAAATCTACCCTATTCTTCAAGAATCTAAACATTTTTATATTATTAAAAATAATAATATTGTGATTTAACCATAATAATAAAAATGATTACTTATAAGCATTAAAGCTGTGCAAATTACCATTGACTGAGGGTAAGATATACTCTAAATCAGTAGTTCAGAATTAGCATCTCAGTAATACCACTGTGCGTTTTATAACAACTTTTTTTATTGTGAAATGTTCCTTTGGACTTACAAAAAAGGAAAATACTTGGCTTTTTTGTTGTTCTTTTAAAATATGGGCCCCAGACTTTTGGAAACACTCCACTATGAATCAGAGGAACAAGAATCTTTACAGTGCCACCCCCTCTTTGCGGAGTCCGAAGAACTCCAGAGCACAGTATGATACACATGTCGGCACATCAGATACACTATTTTAGGTGCGCCAAGGGCAATCTGAGAACATTCGTGGTCTTGGCGAAACTTTGTAGATCATGTCTCAGCCTGACCTGCAATTTTAACCTTTTAGAACTACAGCAGAAACTGCTTGTAGCCTATTCCTGTCACTGAGCAGCATGGAAGATTCAACTACATCAAAGAACCCTTTTACAAAGATATGAAAATCAACACCCCTTCCAAGGAATAGGAAAGGAGGAGAGAGAGACACAACATATTTGCTGGGTTGGTTTTCAAAGTCACACACTGTTTGTTGAAGAGGTTCTCCTCTGCCTACCCTCTCTGATCTGAACTTGGTGTTTGTTTGGACAAACTGTAAAGCTACAGGGCTAGACATCAAGAATGTTTCACTGTAACTTATGTGGCCTATCCAGTAAAAGAATCTTTGATATAATTTGCCAAGGGGAAAAAAAACTCACCTGTGTATTTACGGGGGGAAATGTCATCTTAGTTTGAGAGGCTGGGATTCAGCACTTTCAGAGAGGAGGGGAAAATAAAACCACAAGTGGGATTAAATCTTAGCCTTAATCATTTATATAGATAGTAGGTTCAGTTCAAGGAAGCAAAGGCTATTTGAAATCAAATCTATTCAAAAGACTCATGCCTTTTATTTTTAATCCCCCTCCCCTGTGACCTACCTTGAATGGTGTTTGGAAAACTCAGGGGCATGTATTCAAATAAAAGCAATCTCCACAAAGTCTATGGTAAATATGATTAATACAACATGAAATTTCAGATAGAGACCCTTTTATAAATGCTACAGCAAGGTACAATATCTGATTTGTTAAGAAATCTGGTAACTCCTTTATGCTGCAAATTATATTTTTTTAGAATAATTAGTTCAGTATCAAGTTGACTTTACCTTTAAGGTGAAATCTGGTGTCCTTTGCTGGTATTTCTGCTATGTTGAGGGAAATAATATTTTTCTTCTTAATCTAAGCAATTTATGTATACTCAAAATCTTGGTCAATATGCATATTATTCAAAAATTTGTATAGAATTATTAGGTTAAATTCAATTATGAAAGTCTATGATTTTATATAAGAGCACAAGCCTTACTTGTGTACACTACCCTGAGCCTCAGGGGAGGGTGGCATAGAAATACAATAAACTAATTAATAACTTAATTAACTAAAATAAATAAACATGTACATGGTTTCACCAGAACATATCTCCTTGCTCAACTAAATGAGGTTGACTTGGATAAATAGTCATGAATCAACAAAAGTATATATTATATATTTCTTGAATGATACATGAGCCAACAAATAATAGGGCTTTCATGAATACGAAGAATGATCATAAAAGTCTAGCAAAAATAATATTACAAACAGTCCTACATGTACCAAATGAAACACTCAGGCAGAAAAGGTAATCTGAAGGAAAATACATTGTGATATCAGAGAAGATATAAGTTCTTAGTTTTGGATTCTGGGCTCTCCAGTGATCCTTAAATATTTTTTTTAAAACTTCAGAAGTATACTCTTTTCAAGTTTATTCTCTCTAGTCTTATTACATGGAAATTTCACCTGCACATTTGAATTCCTTGTTTGCATCGCAATTAGGGTTGCCAGCTGCCCTGGGCCATCCTATCCCTTAATAAAGTCTTCATGTGTGGAAATGGGCAGCTGCAGTTTATCATGGCATAGATGTCAATAATATCACCAGGCAAATAAGCCACCATTAAGGGAACATGATTTTTTTATCAGGCACTTGAAAAACCTATCTATACTTCTTAATATTATGCATATGTTACTGCTGTCGACATTCTTTTTTGTCTGCTGGGGGAGCAAGCACCACCCTATTCCCTCCATCAAGCACAGGCATCTGATTCCTTAGATTTCAGCCTTTATTTTGACCTGAAGGAAGTGTGAATTGGATCCCAACATGAAGGGAGAGATGGCATATATCAGATACTCATGGAGCTGAGTATGTGCGTGAGCTCCTGATTTCAAACATGGGATGGTGAGCCTCACACTTGCAGCCCTCCATATGGGATAGCCCTCCTGTGTTTTGCTCCTGCCATGTCACACCTTTTTTCCTCCATACGAGGCATCGGCTAAGGCAGAAGAGAGAGCAATGCGAACTTTACATTCCACTCTTCTGCTTGTCAATCATCCGAAGCAACCAACCCCTTCTTAGCAGTGGTTTAGTGGACTATAAAGTTCCCCCAAGGTCCAAAATGAATTTTTTTTTAAGGATACTTATGTGTAGGGTTGTGCAATTCGGCTGCCGAAGCGGCCGTTCCTGCCCGTAGCAGCCAGTAGCAGCCAGTAGCATCCAGCACTGTGGCAGCCAGCGCCGTGCTGCAGGGAGGCGGGGAGACATGGGCGGTGGTGCAGTGGAGCTCTGCACCTGCAAGTGTGCGTTGACCAGTGTGCCGGTACCATTTCATAGTGCCAAACCCATGTGCATGAGTTGCCATGGCCATTAAGGTGTGTGTGCAGGGGTGGGAAGGATTGTGTGCACAAAGAACAGAATACATACACATAGCACTGATGCCCAATAGACGGCAAAAGATCTCCGACATGAAATCCCACCCACCAGAAAAAAATTAATAGATGTGTCTTGTGGGTTGCTGCCGCCTGCTCCCACTATATACACATGCCGTTTTATGAGAACATGTAATTGTTTTTCATTAACACCAGAAAGCCTGATTGTGCACTTGGTGTACCTGTGTAATTCTATAATATTTTTCTCATTAGCTGGTTCATAGGTGCACGGATGTACTTACACATTTCTCCACATGCAACACAATTGTTTTTTTTTAATCCTGTGGTCAAGAAATGGGGAGAGGGAGGTGGATGCGAGGTAAGGACAATGCTTTCAATACTGTCACATGTTTCCCCTCCATAGGGGATTGCTCCTGGTTGCTCAGCAACTGGATGCGAGATAAAAAAATGGCAAATCTATTTTAGAGATGAGATTTCCCACATCCTGAGGCAAATCTGTCCAAAATTTGAGCCAGACCCCAGACAGCCTTGGGATGTGGACGATGTCATTGAGGGGGGGGCTCTAAAACCCGCCAGCAAGTGGAGGCTATTGATGGGCTGATTCCTCATGTGGCAACGGTCTGGAAATTTTATGCTGACTGCTACTATTAGTAAAAGTTTTTCTCAGAATTCATGCTGAGTCCAATTCTGAGGAATTTCAGAGTTGTTCTCTGCCAACATTAAGGAGAATGGGAATGTGGAAAAATCCTTTCTGCTGCTGGAATCCTTTTGCCTAGAAGAAACCTTTGGGTGATAGTTTGATCTGTAATATCTCTGCAGTGCTTCCCAGGTGAGCTGTGGCACACAAGCAGCCTGCTGTGGAGAGGGGAAGCGTGAGAGTGCTTTTGAAACTCAGTGACAAGCCTTAAATAATGAACGGCTGCCTAGGTAAGAGGACAGTGAATCAGGTAGAAATTTGTTGGTAGCCTAGGCCCCCAACTAAGTTCACCAGTAATTAACTGAGAGAGGTTCAACTGTGTAGCCACTGAGAGAGGAACACTAGAGTAATATTTTATATGTATTTTTTAAAATGAGGAAATAAGTCAGAAGACCCAAGAAGCCCACTGAAGAACATCAGGCTACTCTGTCTCTTCCCAGTGGAAGCTGGGGCCTTTTCAGCATTCATCCATAACTCTAAAGAGTGTTAATTTAAAAGTGGATTTACAATACCTTTTGCTGAATCATCACTGCTCTAATGCTAATCAAAGCTTTGCCACAGCAGGAAAACATGACCTCAGTGGCATCTGTGAAGAGAAGGTAGTGTCTTATGGTTTGCAAAGAAATACCAGAGGATTTCTCCAGGTATCACTTATGCTTTGGCAATGGATCACCTTTACAACAGGGCTGCATATAAGATAGGTTGTTATTTTGGCCTATATCCTTCACAGAAGAAGGATAATAACTCTCTGCAATCTCTGTGAGAAATTATAGCAAGGCTCTCACAGATTTATAGCAGTGCATATATCCCCAGAGAGTTTCCCCAGCTGTAAGCTGTTCTTTAGGTGGCATATACATTTTTTTAAAATAGAGAGATATAGTACAGATGTTGGTTCCACCTCTCTTGCTTAACTGAATAAGCTGTTACAAAGAGGCCTTCTCAGTTTTCTGCATGCCTACTTAGACTTGTGGTTTTTCAGGCATGGTTATGGTTGGTCCCTGAAATTACATCCACTTCTGGTTGTGATTTGGACTTTCAACAGGATGCTGTGTTTCTCAACAGACACCCTACCTGTCTTTGCTAGCAGCTGCAGGTGTCATGGACAGCATTGATAAGTGGTCTGCTATTTTTGAGTTGAGCAGAATACCCTCAAAATTTATTGGCAGGTGTTCATCAAAGAACTACTGTATTTGTAGCTAGATTTCTCTTTACAGTAATGAAAATATGGACCACAACAGATGCTAATCCTTAGATTCTAACCTTAAACTGTACTACAGCTAGCTAGAAGTGAATCAATTGAAACTAAACCATGAAAAGACCGAGGTAATGTTGGCTGGGAGGGAAGAGTCCTTGAAGGAATTTGTTCTACTCATTTTTGATGAGGTTCAACTGATTGACTGATTAAGTTAAAAGTAGGGTTCCCAGGCAGGGGATGGGAGATGGGCTTACTTGGAGTGGGGAGTTTCTTCCCACACTTCGGCATGATGCCCAAGTGACTTCCAGTGAGAAGTAGGCAAGGAAGTAATCATAGAATCAGAGTTGGAAGGGATCTCATGGGTCATCTAGTTCAACCCCCTGCACTACGCAGGACACTCACAACTCTATCGCTCACCCATTGTAAACTATTCCCCCCTTGAACCTTCACAGAATCAGCCTCCCGTCAGATGACTATCCAGCCTCTGTTTAAAAATTTCCAAAGATGGAGAACTCACAACCTCCCAAGGAAGCCTGTTCAACTGAAAAACTGCTCTGTCAGGAACTTCTGGATGTTTAGATGGAATTTCTTTTGAATTAATTTCATCCCATTTGTTCTGGTCCATCTCTCCATCCTCTGCTCCATCCTCTACATGGCAGCCTTTTAAATACTTGAAGGTAGCTATCAGATCCCCTCTCAGCCGTTTCCTCTCCAGGCTAAGCAAAACTAATGGAGGCATGTTGAGGACATCGGGGCAATGCTCCAGTTTTGGGGGAAAACTTTATGGCAGAATTTGCTTCTACCATAGAGTTTTTACCCCAATACAAGCGGGTTGCCCTGACATCCGTAGCATGCCTTTATCTCTTACCAGTCCCTAGTTAAAAGTCTTGGGGCTATAGTTGATCCAGCTTTTTTACTGGAGAAGTGAGGTAATGCAGCTACAAAGATTGCCAAAAACTACCAAGTGAACTTAGCTTGTGTGTTGGCCCCTTATCTTGATACAGCTGACCTGACCACCTGGATACATGCCACAGTAAAAGCAAGTTGTGACCACTGTAACTTACTAACCTTTGGTCTCCCCTGAAAATCAACCAGGAAATTCCAGCTGGTCCAGAATGACACAGCCCAGCTATTATCAGAAACTAGATGGAACATACATATGCCTCCCATTCTGCTAGCACTCCTTTGACTGGCTATGTATTCCCAGAAATTGGCTATGACATTCAGAGCCCTTTGTGGCCTGGGCCCCTTTTATTTGCGGAACCACCTTTCTCCTTACGTTCTGCCATGACAACTTTACTCATGTCAGCAGTAGCTTCTGCAGGTGCCAACTTGCAAGTGGGTAAAAACAACAATCGCCTGTACATGTGCTTTCTCTGTTGTGGCTCTCCCCTTGGGAGAGGAGATCAGGAGGACGAGTTCAGAAAGCTCCCTGTCTCCTGGCTTTCTGAAAACTATGCAAAACTAAACTATTCTGAAACTCTTTTCTGCACAGTTTGCAACTGTACAAAATGTTTGACAAACTTACTTGGACGAATGATTAGAGAGTGTGGTCTATACTGCAGTGTATTGCTCATTGTAGGTAGGATCCTATTATGTAATGTTTGTCCCACTTAATGTGTCATATTAATATGCAGTGTGTCTGTTCCTTCTGGTGGTCCTAGACTTCTAAAATCCTAGTGCATTGGTTTGTGAATGTGCCATTTTGTTGATTATACTGACTTATTATATGTAATTTACCTTTGTGTTACAGTGAGAAAGGTGGCCTATAAGTAATATTAAAAAAATAATTAAAACAATGATACAAAAAGCATATACACAAAAATGGACCACATACACAAAAATGGACTATTTATCTGGCATTTATTTTGCAGATTGTTAAATTGCAGCCAACAAACAATTATCCGAAGACTTTTTCTAAGGGTTTTTGTATAATGAAATACCATGATAATCACTAGCTCAATCGAATGCAAGAACAAGATTAAAGTTAATCTTTCTTCTGTCTTGCTTTCAAATTGGTTATTCTATAGTAGTCCATAGAGAAAAATTCTAAGAGTCACAGATATCAGTCCACTCGCTTGGGGTTACAAAAATGAACTGGAGTAATTTCTCATTTCAATCTGCCAGTTTATCCTGGTTAAATGAGCTACCTTGACCAAGCTCTAAACTGAAAATGTCACATCTTGATTAATCACATTTGGAATGATGGTGTTATTCCATATTTTAATTCTGCCTCTTTTCTGATATCAAACTAAACAGGAGAGCTCATACCACAGGCAAATTTCAGGATTTCTGATGAATCAGGTATTATTCTAGAGAAAATTGTGAGTAATGATAACATTGTCTAGACAAAAATATGCTCGTTTTTCCCCCTTTAAACCAAAATAAAGCCCAAAGTTTAGAACAGCATTAAGGGTTTGACTGAAACCAGTAAACGCCAAAAATGCCAAAATAAGAACAGTTGCATTTGAATGTATGTTTAAATAATGATTTATCTTAAAATGCAAGTGTTAAGGCCTTACTGTAATTGCAGATTTTATTAGGGATGTGCATTCAGCTATATCTGAGCTCAACAAATAGCTGAAAATGGTATTTATTGGTATTTTCTAGCTATTATTTCAGCCAGATATACATTTGGGTACTTTTTCAGCTATCCAAAATGGCCAGTTATATGAAATAATTGGGATTTTTTTTGGGGGGGGGAGTGGGTTGCTGGATAATTGAAGGACATTTAAAGAGATTGCAGTCCTTTAAATTCCTTCAGAGTTCCTTGCACCTTGGAGATGGAATTAAAGGGACTGTAATCCTTCTCTCCATTGAAACCAATGAAGGATCGAGGTACTTTCATTGGGGGCCCAAAGAAATGGACCAGCTTGTCCAATCTTTTCAAAACTTCGGGAATTTTTAAAGGAAAGGCACCAACAGCATTTCTGCAAATTTGGTGCATCTAACTCAACAAACAGCCTTCAAATACCCCCAAATTGATTCTCCATTATATACCATGGTGACTATTAAACATAGTGGAGACCCCAAAATTTGGATTTTCTTAAAAAAAACAAATTCAAATACCATACCAGTATTGGGATTTGAGAATATTGGAAAATACTAATATTTCTCAGATCCAATATATCTGAACATGAAAAATACCATTTTACACACTCTCTAATATCAATACTTCCTAAGAAATATTGCTTTACTCTAGAAATGTCAACATATATTTTACCTGAGCAGTGGTAAAGCTGCCTCCTTTTGTTCCGTTCTGATGTCACACCAAATATCATTCCATTGGCAAATTTCATATTTGGGTAAATTTTGGATGGAATTTGAGTTACAATCCACTTTCTATGTAAAAATAATTTAAAAAGAAACTCATAGGAATCAAAATCTAATATAATACAACCATCATTAAGATTAATATAAAATATTCCTTAGAGAGAGATGATTCTTATCTGAGTGTCTGTAGTGCTGCCAATCTCCTGGTGGAGCCTCAAGTGTTCCTGGAATTATAACTGATCTTATTTATTTCCTTTATACGCCATCCTTCTTTCCAGTGGGGACCCAAACTGGTTTACATCCTTCTCCTGCCCTTTATTATATCCTCACAACATACCTTCCCCAAGGCCTGCAAAAGGGAGCTCCTCCACCAGGCATTTGGTTGAGGTAGACCTAAACCACTGCTTCCCATTGGCCTCCAAGCCTCCCTCCTACAATGACCACTACAAATTCGCCCAACCCACTGGGCCTCAGAAAGACCGTTTATGCACTGGAAACTTCACTGCCCCAGTTTCCATGCAGGAACACAAATCGGGGGCGAATGAGGTGCACTGGGCCAAATGCTCCCCCATGTGAGTGCAGGTAGAGGTGGGGCAACCTGCCACGACTAAAACTCCAGCCTGCAGCCCGGCATGAAACCTCCAGTGCATAAAGGGTCAAAGAGTTGAACTGATGTTCTTTGCAGTTTCCACCATTCTTTAATGTTATTGTTGTTATTATGTTAATTATTGTTGTTATCACCTCGTTATTACTACAAACGAGCTACCTGTATCATTTCTTGTTTCATGTAAACCACCCTGAGCCTTGGGGGGGGGGGGGATGTTATATAAATCCAATAAAATAAAATAAAAAAATAAAAATACCTCTGATCACTGTTTGGCTGATAGTATGTGACTGGCCCAAACTCAAATAGCAGGTATCCATGGCTGAGTAGGGATTTGAACTTGGGTCTCCTCATTGCCTGAACCTAGGGCAACACTCTGGGCAGTTTCGCACGTTGAAAAAAAAAGTGTTACACTAGCAAAATGGTGCAACGCTAAAAAACTAACATGCCTCCGACCATTCCTCACCTTCTGGCTCTCTGCCGCCTTTTTGCGCTTCTTAGCACTTGGCACACCTGCTTGAAATGGCAGAAGAGCGCAACATGCTTTTCACATGACTCTCCTCTGCCTGTCAATCAAGCCAGGCAGCCAATTATCTCCATGTTTTAAAGGGCCCGCAGTGCCCGCTAATTTTTATAAAGTAAACTTTGTTGAGACTCCTACACATCTGATCATAGATCCATAGCACTTTTTAAAAAAATACCACCCCTTTCTGAATCATGAGCCTTGAATCTTTTAAAAATTAATCTCGAAGCCGATTTTTTTTTGGGGGGGGGACTTTAGAGAGGCATGCTTTGTATTTTAACTGGGGGGGGGGATTTTTATTTATTTTCTTTTGCTTTGCCTGAATGATTTAATACATCCTTGGGAGAAAGCAGAGGGAGGTGGGTGTAAGGGTGGGAACTGGAGGCAGAAGTACTGGTACTTCACCTCCACACATTTCCTTAGTGTGTGATTGCTGGTTGGTCTCCTCTAGTTTGCTCTTTTTAGCTGGGGGGATCCACTTTATTCAATTCCCCAGCTAGCATTTTAAAATGGAGGATGTAGCTACTGGTTTGCTGCTTGGATGCTAGATGTTGGCGACTTCGTGCAAAATGCCAAAAATATGGCGTTTGTATTACACTATATTTATCTGGTGTTGAATGGCCCTCTGAAGCCACTACACCTCAATGACTGTTTACGCTAGGAGGTAATTAAGTATGTTTAATTCATATAGATTCTTTTACTTGCATAGTACTCAGTGCTCTTAAGAGCATAGAGCATCCAGGAATTACTGGTGAAAGGTAGTGTTACATTGGGAAAAGAACTCCTCATAGTCCAAAAAACCTAAAGATATTTTGAGTTGTTAGTTCAAGTGGGTCAAATTCTCCACATACACACCCTTTTCTTTCTGTTTAAACTGGTGTTTGACTAGTTTCAACATTCTGTACTTCAGTAGGCAATGAACATACTCAATTGTCACCAAGCAATTTTTGTTTTTTATTTGACAAACTATTTGAGGGAAGTTTCCAAGAAAGCAGAAAGCCCTGCTTTGTTTGTGGGTGGCCCCATATTGCTTCCCTCCTGATAGGGATTGGACCATGAACATATCTATTACAGGGTATGATGACATCTTGGACATCTAAAATGTCCAAATTCAGAATTTGACACCTGCATGTTAGACCACCCTAGATTTTCTATATATTTCTGGAGACTTTAGAATATATATAGATATATATACCTTAACCATATAATGGCAACCTTGTTCTCATTATTCAATATGCATCTGTCTTCCAGCCTATGCATCTGTCTCTCGGTCTTCCAGTCTAAAATCAAAGCTAAATATTGCCTCATTGTATATTGTCAGGATCTAATTTATTTGCTTGAACTTTCAATGGAATTTGAACAATTTTTAATTAAGTCTGTTAGAAGTTTTGCCTGAGGACAGGCTGTGTAAAAAGTCTTCAGGGTTTAGTCCACTATTCCTGTGTGGCTGTGTTTACATCGAAGGGTTCTCATAACCATATGTTTTTATTTAATTCTATAAAGAATGCATATCTGTAAATATATATTATATTATCTGCTTTGCCACTGGACAGAATTATATAATTTTACAATTATTTTATTATTAAGATCATGCCTGTGTATTCTGTAATATACCGAGAATGAATTCTTACTTCTTTACTGGAAGTACAGTAAAGTCAACAGGAAATAACATCCTCTGACTTCCTTAACATTTACTTCATCTGTCTTTTGATTTGAGCATTAATAACATACTACAGATAATGAAGACAACTCACTTATATCCATCAACAGTGCTTTCAGGGAACACAACAGCAAACAGTTATCTCTTGTGAACAGTCTTGGCTCTAGATTTGGATCTTTTGCAGAATCCAACTAGGTGCATTAGAAATCAGAACCAGTAATCAAGAACAATGTAACTAGTTCTGTATACCTAAGGGGTGTATGTTAGGCTTTTATTGACTAAGCAGATACTCCCTCATTATAGTGATCCATGCAACAGCCACTTCCAGATTAGACTTCTGTAACTCGTTCTATGTAGGCCTTCCCCTATCTCTGACCCAGATATTGCAGTTGGTACACATGCAGCTGCTAGGGTCCTCCCAAGTTCATCTTGGAGTGCGCATGTCCAGCCGATGCTGAGGCAGCTGCATTGGCTGCCAGTTGATTTCTGGATCTGGGTCAAGGGTTTGGTTCTTACCTTTAAGGCCATCTGTGGCCTGGGCCCCATTTATCTGAGGGATCGCTTGTCTCCTTATGCCCTCTGCAGGGTTGTCCACTTTGTGGGTATGAATCTGCTGGTGGTCCCTGGCCCCCAGGAGGCTTGACTGGCCTCGACCAGGGCCAGAGCCTTTTCGGTCCTGGCCCTGATCTGGTGGAAGTAGCTCTTGGAAGAGCTGAAGGTCCTGACAGAGCTGTCAACATTCCTCACTGCCTGTAAAATGGAGCTCTTCTGTCAGGCATTTGATTGAGGCCAGGCCAGGAAGATCGCGTCCCTCCCTATATAGACCCTGTAGAGGCCTGTAGGGATATAGCCTTTGGCATCTGGGCATGGATTCTTCTCCTGAGGATAATAGTGGATATTGGGAATTGATTGGGGGAGGGTTTTTAAAAAATTGTTTTCCGACCATTGAGATTTATTGTCATTTTATTATAGTGTACTGAATTTTTGTAAACTGGCTATAAACTGCCATGAGCTGGACTGGCTTTGTGAGTGGCGGGGGGAAATCTAAATACATAAATGCACAAATAGTGCACAGAAGCCTTTATTGATTAAGCAGAAACTCCCCCTTCGAGGAATGTGATATTGCATGGGGGCTGCAGTCCAAGCTCCCACTGGGCTCATAAAAACATTTGCACGTACCCAAAGTAGATTTTTGAATGTGAATCACAGTTACTGCTCCCTTTTAGTACTGAAAAATGGGATTGAGAAATCCAGTGTATATTGATTTTTTGGGAATGAGTCAAAACTGACATGAGTGTATTTTCAGTAGATATGCTTATAGTAAGGGAGTTCTGTATATGGTTCAAAATCATGACTCACCAAGTCTGGGCTAATCTTCAGAGTGTTGGCTGGAATTTGGCCATGCACTAAATCAGACCTTCTCAGCCAGGGTTTCGTGAAACCCTGGGTTCTTGACGACTCTGGAAGGGTTTCCTGAATGGGTGGAAGTTAATTAATTTTTATATGTATTTTAAAATTGTTAAATGTTTATTGGGTGATATAAGCATATATGGTCATGTTGATCCCACTCCCCCCCAAATGACCTGTGATGGGCCTGGAGTGGGTGGTAAGGGGAGAGGACCTCGATGGGCATGTACCTAGCTATACTTACCAACCATATTCTGCATGATCGCACTACTTCTGGAATTTCTTGAAGCTCGAAGTATGTTTCAGGAATGTGTCAAAGGTAAAAAAAGTTAAGCCGGCTACACTAAATCATTTGTAAGACTAGTTTGGTATGTTGAAATTCACCATCAACAAATTCACCATCAACAAAGTTACACCCCTCTAAGTCTATTGACTTTAGCAGACATTGAGGGGTATAATTCTACTTAGGATTGCACATTAAATGACATGTTGATATAAATATGTTTTAAAAGTCACAACACTTAATGGTTAATCAACTGTGCTCTTCAATTAATCCTTATTGTGAAAAGGTCATTTTTGTCTTTATTCTATTGTGGCTACTTTGTTTGACTGGAATGGTTTCACATTCAAGACTGAAATTCAGTGGGACTTTAGTGTTCTCCAAAGTGATCCTTCTTCATGAAGAATATATCTTCTTACCTCAGAATGGCTGGGGTACATTTCATAGTGGAGCTTAGTGAAATCTAGTACAGTTATTTTTTTTCATTGTTAAAAGTATGCAATAACTTCTAGACACATGAAAACTGAACATTAAAGCAATGCACATCATAGCACAGTGTAAACTCTTCTCCAAGCTCTTGCACAAGCATTTCTGGAACAGTACTAGTGACTCCCTTTCATTCATGATGTATTGGATCCCTCCAGTTCTGATATAGTGAATCCAAATGTCTACCAGCAATTTTGCTAGTTATTCAGATCTTGAACACCAAACCTTTTAATGTTGTCCAGCTGAGTATTCAGGCAATTTATTTATGTATAACATATAATCCAGCCCTCTTTTAATGTGATCAAAGTGCAACAGTATTGACCTTGGACAATTTCCCATATAAGCAGTCTATAGGGCCAGCCAAACTACTCAGTTGCAGCATGAGAACTGTGTCATATGCTTTAAGATAACTGATGTTACACATTATCAACAAAACTTAGAACGGCCTGTTTCCCTGTTTAAAGGACCTGGTACTTTTTCTGCAGCTACATAGTCAGCTTTTATGGTAAAATATACTTTCGGCTAGCTACATTAGTGAAAGGCGTCATTAGTATGACCGTTTACGCACTGGGAGCTTCACTGCCCCAGCTCCCATGCAGGAGCACAAATTGTGGGCAGATGAGGCACACCAGGCCTAATGCTCCCCCATGTGGGTGCAGGAAGAGGTGGGGCAACCTGCCATGGCTAAAACTCCAGCCTGCACCCAGGCATGAAACCTCCAGTGCATAAACGGTCTATGCAAGCTTTGTCAAGTCGACGTCACAGTTCTTATTCCCATAGGAAATTCTTTTGCAGGCGCCTTTTTATATTACAGTCTGCAGGATTAACTTTATTGGTCTATATAGTATTTATAGGAACTACCATGGCATTTCAGGCACACCACTGTTCAAGCTAGTTTCCAAATGCATTGAGGAAAACAAGTGTTCCTGCAATTTTTTCCAGCATGATGCAGTTCTAAAGAGCAATTTTCTAATTGTGGCAACTTTGAATGTCAATGCAATGTGGAAAATCTACCAAGGTCACCTTCATATAAATCAGTTTTATATTCTAACCCCAAATGTGAACATGTTCTAGCTTCCTTCCCTTTTGACCAGCAAACAACAGGGAGAGATAACACATGTCAAGGAAATTGAAACAATGATGGAAAAACTAGAAATAAAAAATTAACTGTACTGTAGTATCTGCCAAAAGGTTAGCACAGGGAGAGATAGGCCATTTTCAAAAATGAAATCAGGTATTTCTCTAATCCTAATGTGAACTGGAGACTCATTGACTTGCGGGAAGGGACTTTGGGCTCAAGGAAGATGCGCACACATTTCCATTGGCTTAATAACTCCGCAGGTGTGTAGGTGCAGCATGGGAGAGGGGAAAAAGAGGCTGGGCTTCTCGTATGAGGTATCTTTTAAGGTGCCCTGGGCCCACAACTCCCATGTCACAGGTGTGGCATGCCATTGCTGCGCCTGCCCCACGTGCTACCAAGCTTGGCACCCCAGTGTGTTCTCTTTACCAGCTGGCTCCTCCACAGCATCAATGGCAGCTGGAGATAAGCCTGCTGAGCCCTCCCACCTGAACAATCTCTGCCTGACACCCTGGAGACCTGCTACCAGTCTCAGTAGCCAATGCTGACTTTGATGGACTGAGGAGCTGAGGCAGATCATGGGCCTGAGGGCTAACCTCCACTGCCTTTGCCTCTAGTCCTAAATAAAACAAAGTTTGAGTCCAGTAATGCCTTTTAAACTAGCAAAGATTCATTCTTGGGGCCTTTTCGCACAGGGATCTTTGTTGCAAATTGTTTGCGGAATGAAAAATCGCCATTTAAAATAGTGGAATTCGTCGTTATGCATACCTGCCTTTGTAGTGGAATCAGTTGAGTTTTTTAGCGTTTCCCACAGGCTTCCGGTCTCGGCAGAAATCGCTAGAAAGGAAGCGCTATTGCCAAGCTCGTCCCGCCCCTGGCCGTCAAGCAGCCAATGGGCAGCCGTTAGCATGCTCCCAAACAGCCCCTTTCCCTTTAAGAAAGGTTTTTTAAAAAAAAAAAACGACCCATAGCAATGAATCTAGGTAGATTCGTTGCTACGGAGAGACCCATCCAGCTGCCTAATGTGAGCTGTCGTTTGATTGTATGATCATTTGCACGCTGCCTCGAGTGATAAAAAAAAAATCCCCCCCCCCTCTCACGGGCACGATTTTCGGCTGAATTTATTTGTAAAAAATAAAGGGACTTTATTTCAGCAAACGGGCTTTTCAGTTGTTTGTGCTTAGTGACTAAAGGTGAAGGACTGAAGCCAGGGAAGCCTCTAAACAGAAAGAGGCTCGCCGGTGCGTTTATCCCCGCTCGCTCGGAGAAAAAAAAATGGCGATCGCTTCGCCGGAAGTTTGGAGGAGAGAGCCAGGGGGAGGGACTTTGAAGAACCAGCAACAATGGTAACGCACAGATCTTTAGCGCTACTGTTGCAGATTGGTTGCAGGAGTGTATCGCTATCCGGAGGGTGAATCCACTTTTCTGGATTCCCCTGAAAGCGCCACAACGAAGCGCTTTTTGCTGATTGGTTTCAGGATTGTTGCAGATTGTCTACGACGTCGTGGGTTATGTCAAATTAGTAGCGTTTCCAAATAGCAACCATTCTGCTACTTTGAAGCCGTGCGAAATGGCCCTTGGTATATGCTTTTCTTCACATGCACACAAAAGAAATGTGGTTTAAACCTTTAAGGCCATCCGCAGTATGAGCCATACATATCTGAGGGACCGTCTGTCTCCCTATGCCCCCTGCAGAGCTCTGTGCTTTGTGTATACTAATAAACTGGGGATCCCCGGCTTGCATGAAGCTTGCCTAGCCTTGACCACAGCCCTTCCGATCAAGGCCCCTACCTGCTGGAATGAGATCCTGGACCAGGTGAGGGCCCTGTCAGAGCTATCACAGTTCCACAGTGCCTGCAAGATGGAGCTCTTCCACCAGGCATGTCCTGCCCACCACCAAAGGGGCTTGCTGCATGTACAGGAGGGCCACGGTGACTCTGGGTGCCCCTCACCCTCAACACCCACCCTAGCAGGCAGAGGATGGCAGAGCATGGCTGCATCTGGTTCAGATGCCATGGACCAAAGGCAGGGTGTGGCACTCCCATACAATAATGCACCACCTGATGGCTAATTGGGCAAGTGAAAACCTCTTCTTCCTTCCCTCCAGATCAATGGGGAGGACTCATGGCACCTGTGCCACTGCCCACAAGGAAGGTGTCAGGTGGTGGGGCAGGCCCAACATTTCTCAGCTGCCCCAGGCTAGGTAGGCCACTGATCTCCACTGGTGTCATGGATGCTTGCTGTATGACATTGGGCCATTCACACTGTCTCCATCTAACCTACCTCATAGGGTTGTTGTAAGCATAAACTGGAGAGGAGAAAGAAATAAGTCACTTTTGGCCCCCCCTTGGGGAGAAAGCTGGGGTATTATTGAATGAATTAAACAATAATATTTAGTAATAAAATAGCTCTGTCCTCAGTGGAGCAAAAATATAGCAAGTGACAATCTAGCAAAAAACACCACCAAAACGTGACCCCAACCTCTCTAAAATGTTTGCAGAACTAAAGCAATGCAATGCAATATATTCTACTATGAAAAGGTGATGTTCAAAATGAATACAATCTGCTATAGTATTTGGTTTCTTGTACTGAAATGTCCACATGAATCAATTGACAGCTTATCTAATTTAAGCAGGATACTGAATTGTACCATGTCAAGCAGAGGTCAAAGAAGTGGCCGAAATGTATTTTCAAATCAGGGTCAAGAGCAGTGCTATTGATGCATCTGAAACTCCATTAATCACTTTCATTCCATAGTCACAAAATATCCAACAAGAGTAGCAGGTGTCAAACATTTCCTAGGGCTTGTGAGGTCTAATTCAAGGAACTATTTCTATAAATAGAAACTTGTATTATTTCTTTGTGGAAGTAGATAATTCAAATAGCTAATATTCCTGTAGCTAATCTGTGGCTGAAACAGAAGAAAACATCTGGTTTCCACAATGTTTTAAAGACACTCATAAAAATCTCCATGCATTAAAAAACAGTTGTACAGCATCAGATCTTTAGTATGCTAATCCATAATAGTTACCTTGCTAGATCAAACAAAGTTCATCTGATGCAACATTCGGGCTTGTGGACCATAGATGACAATTATGACCTTCCATTTTGTTGAACTGCAGCATCTGTAACTGAAATATGCCACATTTGATTACAGGGCTCCATTTTTCCTGGGCCAGCTATGATTGCCAGCTTTGGAACTAACCACAGCCATTCTGAAGATGTTGGTTTATTTATTTATTTGTTTATTATATTTATATACCACCCTCCCCAAAGACTCAGGGTGGTTTACATAGGAACAAAGAACAATACATCAAACAGTTTATAAACAAGTGAATACCTTACAATAATAATACTAATAGTTGTAACCATATAACAATATAACAGTATAAACAATATAAACAATACAACAGTGCAACAATACAAACAGGTCCAGAGCATTGGTGGAATTCTGAGGGGGGGCAGGGGGGGCAATGGGGGAGCAGGGGCCCTTCAATTGCTATTGATTACGTCTGGTCTCAACCAAATGCCTGGTGGAGGAGCTCCTTTTTGCAGGCCCTGCAGAATTGTTTAAGCTCCATCATGGCCCTGATCTCCTCCGGGAGCTCATTCCACCAGGTGGGGGCCAGAACAGAGAATTCTCTGGCCCCACTCAAGACCAGGCGGACTTATTTAGGGCTAGGGATCCTTAGCTGGTTGGTGGCGGTGGAGCGCAGAGCTCTTTTGGGGGCATAGGCGGGGAGGCAATCCCTCAGGTACACTGGGCCCTGCTCGCATATGGCCTTAAAGGTAATTACCAGAACCTTTAGTCTGAACCTTTAGTTATGCCATGAAAGGTCTTAGGTACATATACACATATAGAAGAAGAAGAGTTGGTTTTTATATGCCGCTGTTCTCTATCAGGATTCTTAAAGTGGCTCACAATCACTTTCCCTTTCCTCTTCCTACAACAGACACTCTTTGAGGTGGGTGAGGCTGAGAGAGCCCTGATATTACTGCTTGGTCAGAACAGCTTTATCAGTGCTGTGGTGAGCCCAATGCCACCCAGCTGGCTGCATGTGGAGGAGAAGCAGGGCACCAAACCCAGCTTACCAGATTAGAATTCTGTGCTCCTAACCACTACACCAAATATGACTTCTGTTAAAGGTACAGGCTGTTTATTGTGGCCAGCAGGTATTCCATAGACAATGGGTATTTGCTGATAGATTTTGTCTCCATGACTTTGTATGGACCTTCAAGCAGAGTAACTTAGGGATGGTAAAGCAGAATTTTATTTTGAAATACTGGTTTTGGCTCATTGAATGCGTTATGCTGCTGCCTGGAGGTACTAATCTAATAAAAATGGGAGGGAAATTAATGGCAGTTTTACATCCATTATTTTTTGCAAGTTTTTTCCTGCTCAAACAAATTGGTTCACCAGACAAAAGATTGCTGAGTTGTCCTGTGATGTTAGACTCCTCCCAGCAACAATGTAAGAAATGGGAGTGTTTCTTCAAACAGGCTGTATCAAATAATTATGGATACGATACTTAATATCAACAGAAGGGTGGCTTCCTCCCCTTTTAAGATTTGCCTGAACCGGAACTAATTGCTTACTTATAAGAAAAAGTAGGGTAGCAGTAGCAATTGTGTGTGGATTGAAGTGTTTACATAGCATGCCCAAACTGAATTAGCATATTAAGGGAAAGATATAGTCTATCATATAGGTTTGCAGTGGGAGTGTTTGATCCTCTTGGCATTGCAATCCAAGATTCTACAATATGTGCCAAACCTTTAGGCAAAGGCGTAACTATCAGTTCTGCAGATTGTGCAGCTGTGCTTGAAATAGGATCCATATATCTTTGGATCAAATATTGTTATCTGACCACCCTGCCCCAGGAAAGTCCTCTACTAAACCACCATTCAGCTCAGGAACATTGCTGCTACCTAAATTTATCTCTCTCCTCCCACTCCTTCTTTCCTTCCTTCCATTCATTGGGTTTGTTAAGGTAACCTTGCAGGTCAGAAGGAACTATGAGTGATCAGGGCTTAATTTGACTCTGGTTTCTCTACTGTTTATTACCACAAGCTGGTAGGAATGTTTTTGCTCAGGCAAGTGTACATCAGAACTGGACTCCTCTAGTATATTTGCATCTAAAACTAAAGAAAAAATGCTTTCTCTAAGTTCTAGCTCATGCAATCATATTTTGTTTTAGGAGGTGTAGGCTTTAATGGGTTACGTGGGACCTTTGGCCCCTGGCATATGGCAGCTTTTGCACATATAAAAAGCAAAAAAATGCAAAGTTGTGTCAATGACCAGTCTTCCATTCTTCCCATTCCTGTTCACAAAGGATTTTGAAAATTATGGCCACATTTAATCTTAAACCAGGGAGGATGAAGAATCTCTGTTTAGGAAGCTTGAGAAACAGGAAGGATGAGGAGAAAACCAACATATTTTTAGAGTGCAACTATAAATTAAACGTGTGTTTATTATATGTATAGCAATAAAGAAACATTTAACTAAGCAAGTAACCATTAACCACAATCAATCTTTATTTCCCTACAGACAGTTTCAAAATGTCATAATGAGCCATAGAAAGCTGGGGTGGGGTGGGGGGAATGTCTTAAGCAAAAAGAAATGTTTCTCAAAGGAAAACATTAGTAAATACGGTAACAGAGAAACATTAAAAGCAGGGGTTTGTTTCTTACAATCCAAATAATTCACTTTTGGAAGCCTGAATTAGCTGTGCAGTAATAAAACCAATAAATGACACCCAAGGGACGATCTGGATAACTACCGTAGGTTTAAAATGATCTAATGAAATTGGAGGCAAGCTACTATGTTTAGACATTGTACTGATCCACAGAAACTTTCCGGCCACCATTAAATACCACGGACGTTATGGTATGCTCCAGGGGGGAAAAAACAAAGTGAAAATTTTGGAATTTTTGGGCTGGATGGAAGCAAAGAACTCCAAATATATAACTTCTAGTCAAGAAAATCGTAGGTCACTGATACATTTTCATGCTTCATGAAAGTTACCTCACCGCAATATTTGGGTTTTCAGCAGAATAAGAGTGGTTATGGGCTGGATCTTGAAAGTTACTTCAGCTGGCACCAGCACATTCTCCCAGTGCCAAGGGAGTTTTCTGCTAATGCAAAAGCTTCCTTCATGGGTAGAAGCACCACTTGTGCTGGCAGAAGGCCCCTGGTGAGAGATAAACACACAGCACTAGAAGGACTGGCAGTACCCACCCAATTTTATGCTGTTGCATTGTGCTGAATCACGACATTTTTGCAAGAAGAACCTGTGATACTGAAAGGTGGGCATATGGCGATCTTAGATGTAATAGTGGCCATAGAGTGGAAAGGATTGTTTGCAGGGCATGTAGTCTGATAGGAGAGGAAACAGGAAGTGAAAAGGAGATCTGGCTTGGTGAGTTGTTGGGATTATGTAAGAAATGCAAGAAATGAATCTGGAATTTACATTGTACAGAGCATTTTCTGGATTTCAGCCCCCCCCCACGCCCCCAAATCTCTCTCAACTTTAGAAATGTTATCAACTCATATCATTCACTCCCAACTTTTGAAAGCAAAGGTAGTTTTACCTTTGATATGCTTATGTAGATGGTCCACAGCTCTCCTGTTCTATGAACATAGCTCCCCATTCATGGAAAAACTACAGATAGAGATGTAATTGGTGTCTGGACAACATATATAGGAGGGGGTGGCAATTTCTTTTTGGAAGTGTATGTTGTGATTGCTCTTATGTTCACTTACTTGGTACAAAAGACAATCTAAAAATAAGAAAGAGATTTTAAAACACAGTATCTGTAGTAAAGACCATATAAACATACTGTAAAATGTTTTCCGGTTTCTACCGGCAGGTCCATGGAATCATTTGATAAAACAGATTCAAATTTTAAAAAGCTGTATGAAAAAGAACTATCTTGAAAGCCATATAGAAAACCACTACAAATGGTACACTCAGTCTGCCTCATGACAAAGAGTTTCATCAAAATTGTTTGAGTCATTATTGATGAGTATGGACAAGGCAGATGGAGGCCACTGCCACTGCCATTCCTTTTTACTTCAACGGGTCACTCTAAGTGAACCTTCAGTCATGTTTCAGTATGATGCTTGTTACGTTGAATTGGTTGTTCAGTGTTTTCATTTGCTGTGCTTTGTTGTGCAAGCCTCCCTCCTTCAACCATCACTGCAGACTCGCCCACCCCACTGGGCCATCAGTGTTTACTTATTGTTCTCCACAATGTTCTATGGTTCATAATGTTGTTGCCAGTTGAATTCCGGATCAGACTAAAGGTCCTGGTAATTACCTTCAAGGCCATACGCAGTCAGGGCCCAGTGTACCTGAGGGATCGCCTCCCTGCCTACGCCCCCAAAAGAGCCTTGCGCTCCACTGCTACCAACCAGCTAAAGGTCCCTGGCCCTAAAGAAGTCCGCCTGGTCTCAACCAGGGCCAGAGCATTCTCTGTTCTGGCCCCCACCTGGTGGAACGAGCTCCCGGAGAAGATCAGGGCCCTGACGGAGCTTAAACAGTTCCGCAGGGCCTGCAAGGAGGAGCTCTTCCGCCAGGCATTCGGTTGAGACCAGATATATATAACCAATAGCGACCAAAGGGCCCCTGCTCCCCGCCCCTCTCAGAACACCACCTATACACTCTGGACCCGTTTGTATGTTGCAACGTTGTATTGTTTATTGGTTATACAATTATAATGTTATATGTTTCCAATTATCAGTTATTATTGCACCGTTACCCAAATATTTTATAAGACTGTTCCATGTATTGTTCTTGTGTTATTATGTAAACCGCCCTGGCCCCCGGGGAGGGCGGTAGATAAATATAACAAATAAACAAATAAACAAATAAACAAATAAACAAATAAACAAACAAACAAATAAACAAATAAACAAATAAACAAATAAACAAATAAACAAATATGACTGTATTATTATAAACTGAATTATTTGTACTGTTCCTGTTTGATGTGAACCGTCCTGAGCCTTCAGGGATGGAGGTATATAAATATAATAAATAAATAAATATTAGTAAAAAAAGTTCCCAGTTTGGCCTTGTATTAGACTTTTCATAGGAGATTTTGCTATCGTTGCAAATACCTTACACCAATTTTTTCACAGGGAGGCCTTAACTGTTGAGTGTATTCACACAGAGGTGGGAAGGGCAGGACAACAAGTGGTCCTGAAGAATAATATTTAATTTGAAACATGATGTTGGGCAAAGAGAAGCTCTTTAATAATAACCCTGGGGACAGAACAACATGCAGATACTTCTAGGAGGCATATCAAAGGACCAAATAGGGAACTGGAGATCAACTATATGAAATAAGGACACGCCTCCTACAATTGTGCGTGGGGTCGTTCTTCTGACATGCTTCTATGTAACTTTTGTTGTCATCCATGCTTCCTAATCATACGTCATTCTTTTACAAACTTTGCCCAACCTAGATTTGTGTTCATGTTCTTTCTAGACCAATAATGTTATCACCTACATTTTAATCTATGATAAAGTTTTCTTTATGCTCACCAATAAAAATGATCTCTAATAACCAGGTACTGCATTGAAAATTAATTGCAAAGGGAATCAGAATATCCATTAATTCAGATCATAATAACAACCATGTCAATACTGTATATCAGGAATCAGATTAACCAGTATCATTTTTGATATTAAAAAAGGCAAAAAAGAGTACTTGTTTGAAATACAGTTGATAAAATCCAACTTGGAAGTAAGAGAATTTTTATACAAGTCTAAATAAATGCATTTGTTTTAGTCTGGGAAGGATGAACGGAAGACAAGTTCAAGGCAAATCCATAGCCTTGCTTATACTGATATTGTTTTGCATCACAAAATGTTTATGTCGCCAGGCCAAGAATTTTTAATATGCTTTTAAGAGATTTGTGTGTACAGAACAAAATCTGACTTTGTATGGGGTCAGTACAAAAAAGCTTCATTATGACCCATTATGCACGGGGGTTTTAGCGCACATTCGGGGTGGAATGGCGGCGACTAAAATCACGGATAACGCACGGAGCCGGCTGCAACCGGCTGCAGCTTTGGTGCATGCCGCCGAAAAAGCCGCATCAGTGAAACGCGGAAGAAAGCGCAGCTTCCGGGTGAGCGGGGCGCAACCAGAAGCGGCGCCCGGATCGGCGCGTGCATAATCGGTTACTCTGGGTTTTGCCGCCGTCGCGCCCCGCCCCGTGCATAACCGGTATGCATCGCGTCTTCCCCCTCCGCGTTTTCCACGTGACCCGAAATCGCCGTTTCGGCGGCCGTGCATAATGGGCCGTAGACAGCCACAGAACAGCTGGGCCCCCAACCGACAGTTGCCGCAGACTGTGTGAACATCATTTTATGCCATTACTGCTTCATGTTCTAACATTCTTCTGTGTAGATCTTAATCTCCACAAGGGGATGCATTTACCAAGGGCAAGAAGAAGGGATTAGGAGCGTTACACCCTTCCCAGCCCACTAAATTCAATAAACATGGAAAAGGTGAAATTCTGCTTAGGATGGCATTGGTATTCTGCTTTAACCTCTTTTCTTTAAACAGAAAGAAGTTGTCTGTGGTTAAGTCAGCACTGGTATTTTGTCTTTGACATTTATTGTGGCATTAATTTGTCCAAGAGTACAATTAATATTAAAGTTTGGAAAGTCACATTGTAAATGGCAAGGTTTTTTTTCTCATACAAGCCCAAGCAATTCCCCACTCTGAAGAGGAGGAAATGGCTACTTGGGGAGGGGGCAGTCTCATACCCCATTGAAGTCCTCCTCCTCAAACCTTGCTTTCCCCAGGGTCCATCCCCCAATCTCCAGGAGTTGCCTAACCTAAAATTGGCAATCCTACTTAGGAGGAATCGGGAGTGAGACACTAAACCAGAGGACATAACTCCTGGAGAGGGACAGTGGCCATGCCGCCATGTGATCACCAGCTCATCAACGTTATAACTACATGTGGAGGAAATGGTCTTCTGTCCCATGATTTAGAAAGATAGTGTGGGATTGTTTGGCTGTCTTGGGGCCCAGCTCCTCCCTGTCCTACAATGGCCCAGAGGGGGTAAACAATGCCCTGGACAGCATCGTGATGCTTTGCCACACTGCAGAGCAGACCAATGCATTTATTTTTATTTTGTGTCCTGCAAAATAAAGACCCCCTCATGCCCTGCATGCCCCTCCCATGCAGAATTAATCCCCCCGAGGGGACATGCAGCGCTGTAGCAACATAATGGTGGTGGCTCAGCGCAGCCGCCACCATGCCGCCACCATGCCAAATCAGCCTCAGAGCAGCTACACTGAGGAATGACAAATGTAGTACATTTACCTAATCCAAATCACTCATTAGTTTGTTTGACACGGTACAGAAATGGGATATTTAAATCCACACTATCCAGTGGTTATGGTGAACCTATGAAGAGACTTGACATTTAAGGATGGATAAATGTATTGTGGCACATTTACGTTCTAGATAACACTGTGTGTGAATGAGACCTTGGGGTACTTGTGGATTGTAAACTAAACATGAGCAGGCAGTGTGATGCAGCGGTAAAAAAGGCAAATGCCATTTTGGGCTGTATCAACAGGGGCATCACATCAAAATCACAAGATGTCATAGTCCCATTGTATACGGCACTGGTCAGACCACACCTGGAGTACTGTGTGCAGTTCTGGAGGCCTCCCTTCAAGAAGAACGTCGATAAAATTGAAAGGGTACAGAGGAGAGCGACGAAGAAGATCTTGGGCCAAGGGACCAAGCCCTATGAAGATAGGTTGAGGGACTTGGGAATGTTCAGCCTGGAGAAAAGGAGGTTGAGAGGGGACATGATAGCCCTCTTTAAGTATTTGAAAGGTTGTCACTTGGAGGAGGGCAGGATGCTGTTTCTGTTGGCTGCAGAGGAGAGGACACGCAGTAATGGGTTTAAACTACAACAATATAGGCTAGATATCAGGAAAATATTTTTCACAGTCAGAGTAGTTCAGCAGTGGAATAGGCTGCCTAAGGAGGTGGTGAACTCCCCCTCACTGACAGTCTTCAAACAAAGGTTGGATACACACTTTTCTTGGATGCTTTAGGATGCTTTGGGCTGATCCTGCGTTGAGCAGGGGGTTGGACTAGATGGCCTGCATGGCCCCTTCCAACTCTATGGTTCTATGATTCTATGATTCTACAATCATTAGAATCATAGAGTTGGAAGAGATCTCCTGGGTCATCTAGCCCAATGGTCCCCAACCTGCGGGCCACGGCCCGGTGCTGGGCCGCGAAGGCCATGGCGCTGGGCCGCAGCTCCCTCTCCCCACCCCCCCCCACAGTAAAAAACTTCCCAGGCCGCAAGCTTGCGGCCCGGGAAGCTTCTTACTGCGGGAGGGCGGGGAGAGGGAATCAGGGCCGGGCCGCGCATCGCTCCATCCTCTATATGGCAGCTTTTTAAATACTTGAAGATGGTTATCAAATCCCCTGTCAGTCGTCTCCTCTCCAGTCTCAACAGGCCAAGCTCCCCCAACCTTTCTTCATATGTCTTGGTCTCCAAACCCCTCACAATATTTGTTGCCCTTCTCTGCACACACTGCAGTTTGTCTACATCCCTCTGCCCAAAACTGAACACAGTACTCCAAGTGAGGCTGAACCAGAGCACAGTAAAGCGGTACCATCACCTCCCATGATCTGGACACGATACTCCGTTTGATACAGCCCAAAATCCCATTTGCCTTTTTAGCCACCAAGTCACACTGCTGACTCATGTTCAATGTATGGTCTACTAAGAGTCCTAGATCCTTTTTGCACATACTATTCATGAGGTAGAACAGTTTTAAAGTTGCATTTTCATACACCTTTGTCTCCATACATATGAAAAAATTTAATCCTGACACCCAGAAGCGTATGCCATAATAGTTTGTTGTTTTCCACAGGAGGATAGGCGTGTGCTGCTTCCTCACAGCTGTTGCAGCTGCTAATACAGGAGAGCATCAATGAGGCTTCCATGTGGTAGGATTCTGTGTTGTTTCACTGATCAGGTTTTATTTTTAACTCAGCAATTGAATATTCTTATTTGTTGACAAATAGTAGTGAAAAGTGAAAAGCCAACATGGTGTAGTGGTTAAGAGTGGTAACCTCTAATCTGGAGAACCACTCCTCCTCCACATGCAGCCAGCTGGGTGATCTTGGAGCAATCACCATTCTCCCAGAGCTCTCTCAGCCTCACCTACCTCACAGGGTGCCATTTGTGCGGAGAGGAAAGGAAGTTGATTGTTAGCCACTTTGAGACTCATTTGGGTAGTGAAAAGTGGGATACTAAAAACAGTTCTTCTCTTCTTATGTATTATTAGTGTCTACTTTTTCAAAAAGTCTCTGGCCCCTTTTATTACGGAGAGAGAGAGAGAGAGAGAGAGAGAGAGAGAGAGAGAGAGAGAGAGAGAGAGAACTTTTTCCTCATATCTTTACAACAAAAGTGGACAGAGGCTTAGGGTTTTGGGGAATTGAGCAAACCTGATCCAAGATCTGTTTTACTCTTATAGCAATATAATGATATTCAGTTACAGAGATTTTTGAAGAGCCTCTAAGTGATAGAGAGGGGAGAGGAATTTGCCACTGTGTAAGAAAAA
This sequence comes from Paroedura picta, assembly GCF_049243985.1. Lineage (NCBI taxonomy): Eukaryota > Metazoa > Chordata > Lepidosauria > Squamata > Gekkonidae > Paroedura > Paroedura picta. The sequence goes on from NC_135370.1 coordinate 134,908,595, forward strand.
AGCATGGATGTGTGTCATGGAAAAATCTTCATAGCAACCAGCTAGGTTTTGTTGCAATCTTTCCAAACATTTGCAGTAAAGCAGGAAAGACAAGAGAAAAGCCAGGGATATCCTAGGAGGTGCACAAATGCACCACAGTACTAGAGGGAAGCAGGAAACATTTCATGTCCCAATGGCCAATAACTTGTGCAGAAACAGCCTTGGTCTTGAAGGTGTTACAAGTCTCTTTGTTGCTTTGGCTTCAGCAAATGGATAAGACTTCTCCCCTATGAAAAGATCATGTCTTGAAGTGCTCATTGAGGATATTCACTTGTATGCATTGCATTCTGATATGAAGGGAGCAATAGGCTTACCACATGCCTGCTAAGAGCAGGCAAACTTCCAGTAATTCTTCCCAATGCACATCAGTAGTGGCTTATCCTAGTAGCACATGTAGCATGTGCTATGGGCCCCATGGTTCCAGGGGTCCCATGTGATGCCTTCTCCCCCATGGATGAGTATAGTCTTCAATTCCAGAAAGGAGGAAAACCATCAACAGGTGATTCAGCTGGGCAGGAGAAAAAACTGATAAGGCCTTCTGAATTGAGCACCAAGTAGCCTGCCAAAAAATCTCAGGTACAGAGAGCTTGTGCATGTGCTTCTGGTGCTGAAAGGAAGACCCAGATGCAGCAGCATGCGCTGCCTCACTGGCTTTGACTAAGTTAAGGAACTGTACTGTCTGCTCCAGCTGCGTAAGCTGCTGAGGAGGAGGTTCCACCATGCCTAATGCTGGCCATTGGGTTCCTGGTGACTGCACTGCAAGGGGAGGAGGCAGCAGAGCAGGAGTGAGTTGGGCTGGCTGGATTGGGGAGGGGAGTTGTTTCAATCAGTGGAGGAAAGATGTATGCCATTTAAGGAGTGCACCATGAACCCCCATGTTGGCTAGACCAGTGGTTCGCAATGTTTATTAGGCTGCGGACCGGTGTGGGGGGAGGGTGATCTGGCTGCTGCACATGCCATGCATGCACATTTGAGGCTGCACATGCGCGAAAGTGCAGCATATGCGCGTTTGCACTGACGGCCGCGCTTCCTTCTCCTCCCCTCCCACAAAAAGAAGCTTCCCGGGCCGCAAACTTGTGGCCTGGGAAGTTTCTCACTGCAGGGGGGGCGGGGAGAGGGAGCTGCGGCCTGGTGCTGGGGCCTTCGCGGCCCGGTGCTTGGGGACCACCGGGCTAGACAGTGGGCTAACAGCCCTTTATTGACTTGTCAAATGCTGCCATCAGATCTTTAAACTGCTCCAGCGGTATAAATAAAAGCTTACGGGTTAAGTGGGAGGAGAGTGGGCAGGCGCCATCCATGATTAAAACTTGGAGGAGTGAATCAGGAGCCGCTTCCCTCTGCTCGCAGCCACCGACATGAGCAGGTAGCAAGGGCCATGCGGCCACCGCCACAATGGCTGCTACAACCACACATGCACGGGGTTTCGCGCCTGCGCAGTTGTGTGTGCCGTCACCCTGCCGCCAGCCTGGCCCCCAAGGCCTTCCCGTGCTGCTGCCCGCGAGTGAAGCCCACGGCAGCTAAAGCGGTCGAGCCGGAGCCCTGCCACCGCCCTGCACAGGCCTTGCCGCCCATGCTGCAACTCCGATACCGACTGTGCATGCATGCACTTCCGCCCCGCCCTGGTTACGCGCGCTGTTGCACCAGTGCCCCCGCAGCCCCCAGACGTCACTACAAGCGACCCGAGGGATCGGCCGCTACAGCCTGCAAACCCGCCCCAGGTGAGTCCGCCCGCCAAGAATGGGGGGAGGCTCCCAAAGGGACTACCAGGGTTCACCGCCCTGCTCTGCCCATTTTTAAAAATGGGCTTTACGTTTTCCCAACTACATAGTAATGGTCTTCCTGGAAGATATATGACTGTAAAAGGTAACAGTATATCACACTGAATATTGCTTGATTCAATAGATATGCGAATCTAGACATTGCTGAATACTCTGGCCTTAAACCAGCAAATCACTTAGAGGCTAGGCAGGTTTCTTTCCTCCTACAGAAGCACAAATAACACCAAGTGTAGTGCCCAAGATGGGTTGATATTCACAGGGTGTTGGATGTCTAATTTCTGTTTGTGCTTTTGGGGGGGAAATTATCCTGTTAAGCATATGCTTATCTTTAAATTCCTGAGTAACTCTATTACGCTTGCCTAAATTTGTAGTCACTCAAAATAATTAAATCCACACAGTTAGCACATGCTGGATTGCAGCCAGAGAGCGCAGTGCCCTGCAGATTCTAGTTCTAGATTGTTTATGAACACTTAAATTCAAGATGTTGCATAGTCCCCGGACTATGCGGTGTTTCTATTGTTTAGTATAATCTACTTGAGACCATCTCAACTAGTTCCAGCATAACATTGGACTGTGTGCTTATACAAATGCACTGGAGCCACCTCCAAAGTAAATGAAGGGCCACCCAAGTGATAATCAAGGAAATATGTTGACATGAAGTTAGCAGAGAGATAGTTGAGGGAAGAAAAATCAATGGCATGCACCACACTGAATCACAAAGATGGCTGATGACTCATGTTTAGTTATTAATGCAAACTCAGAGATAACGTATTTGACAAGACCACACGGTTGTGTGCACAGAAACTAAGAATGTTATTCAATACTAGGAATATCAGATGGGCCTTTTAAAAAGCTCACTGAAATCAGCCAAGGGTGGGAATTGAAAGCCGGCTACATTATCACCAACAAGGAGTCAAACAATGAAGCATTGTGGGCATGCTGTAGGCAAAGTTTAACATGTGAGGAAGACATCAGGCAAACTGAGCCAAATAAATCTTTTCCCGTGTAACTCACTTTTAAGCCCTGTTTATTTTGTGTGTGTGTGTGTGTTTAAAGTCATATGGAGAAGAAAGTAATGTTCATGAGAGTTAATAAAGTGAACCATGAAGAAAATATGCATTGAGAAAGGTAGCATATAAAGTAAGTAAGTAAATAAAAGCACAGTCAGGGTTTGTCTTAATGGCTTATTGGAATGGGAGATGCAGACAGGATAGCATACTCTTTCATTCATCTCCCCACACTCTATTCAGACACAATCGTTGCAGCCTGCAGGCTGAGAGATACCACTGGGCCCAGGGTACGGTCTGAAGACACATGATGAAAGTATCTTACTGAAGTTAAACAAGTCTGGGTCTGTCAGTAACTAGATGGGAAACCTCTTGGGAATCCTAGGTAAGCAACCTTGTATTCCATGAAGAAAGAACAGTGAGGTATCAAGTAAAAAAAGCATGAGGGTACAGAGCAGTACAGAGCAGGCAGGACTTACTCTAAATCAGCGGTCCCCAACCTTTTCCAGGTTGAAAACTGCTTCCGGGGATGGGGGAGAGCAGGCGGCCTGGGTGCCGCGCATGCACGGAGCTACCGCACGTGCGCATTTACGCACACTGGCAGGGCGCAAATGCGCATGTGCACCCATGGGGTGCAAACACGCATGTACGGCAGTTACGAGCATGCACGTTTGCATCCGCCAGCATGCCAGTGGCCGTGCCTGCCTCTCCAACCCCCTCCCGCAGCGAGAAGCTAGCCAGGCCATGAACTAAGCGGCCGCTTTGCTCGCTGCCTGGCGAGCTTCTTGCTGCGGGGTGGGGAAGAGACAGGCGCGGCCGGCAGTGGTCCGGTACCAAGGCCTTCGCAGCCCAGTGCCGGGCCGCAGACCGTGGGTTGGGGACCACTGCTCTAAATGATAAAAATTCCTTGGAAATGTATAAGCTATCACTTATTGATATAAATCTGCATTTTACCCTAATAATTTGACCTCAGGACATCACATATTCTCATCCTCAATTTTTTCCACTTCTGTGAGTCTGAGTACTACAATGGCTATCAACACAAACCATCAATGTTCCCCTTAATCCATGTTCCCCTTAATTTACTTAATTTCCTGCTTTCTCTTGTACTGTCCTCTGATCTCCATATGGTGACCAATCATATAGTGAAAAGAGGAAGAGGTTTAGCAAGCTCCTGTTTGTCTGCCGACATGAATGGTTGGTGAGAATACATATCTCCATTTGATGTCAAGGTTCACAAGTTCCACATGCTGGTCTGGCACACACACACAAATGCACACACACACAGCTCCTGAATTTGCACTGGTTGTATACTGTGTTTTTAGGACCTGTAAGATGATCAATATTTTGTCTGGAAACAGGCATATCTATGTTGGCCTTTTGGAAAATATACATAAAAGAAGCTTGGCTGTCTCAATTACTGAGTAATCAAACCAAAATGCATTAGGTATTTCCCCCCATCTTTTAGTTATAACTGTGGAATGACACAGTAGGTGTGATGACAGATTTAATGCCTCTCTGTCCTCCCTCTGCTCCCCAGAATGCTAGTGATTCAGATATTCCACATGGCATTTTGTGTGCAATCATTATTAGATACATACATTCCTACTGAAAAGTAAGAACTTTGCTTTGCGGGAAGAGTGTGCACATTGTTTTCATTTACACACTTGGACACAGATTTCATGAATCAGTGCCACCTAGCTGGGAGATCCTCAGAATTCACTGCCAAGCTATGACAACAAAGTTTTTCATTAAGTGATTAGGATGCAGTATACTCACAGAAGTTTGATCTTGCAACACGGGTCATCTGCATCATATTGTTAAGCTGAGGAAGATCCCAGTCTGAAAACATTTTCCCAAAATACCCATGACTCAGCCATATTGGTCAAAATCCAAAAGATTGAGTAAGGACTTCTTCTTCATTTTGATAGTACTCAGTTCCAACCTGGAAGCATAACTGAATGGTATTTTATCATAAATATCCAACCCAAGAAAGTATCTGGAGTGCTTTAAAAATGACAAAGAATTCCCTCTTGAGTTGAGGGATTGGGTCACTTTCAGTATAACAAAGACGTCTGTGTTAGTCTGAAGCAACAGAACAAAGTTTGATTCCAGTGGTACCATTAAGACCAACAAAGTTTAATACTGGGTATTAAAGACTTTGTTGTCTTTAAAATTGTTGTCTTTAAAATTAATGATAATAATAATAATTATTATTTAAGGACAACAATTAATGATAATAATTACATTTATTTTCTGCTCTATCTCAGTGAGGATTCCATTTAAAAAATCACAATAAAATCACATCAAAGTAAAATATAATATTTAAATATAACTATTAAGTTAAATATATTAAAATCTAAAACAAATTCAGTTGTCTGCCTAGTATTTGTCATGCTAGGAACAACAGAGAGAGGAATTTGGAGGATCATCCCAGCCCTAGCAGATGTATAATAAAGATTTGGTGGGAAGGCCTGTGTAATTCACTGCCCTGAGCCAATTCACTGGGAGGGTAGTATAAAAATCAAATAAATAAATAATAAATTCAAATATGACTTAATTTGGGCCTCAACCAAAGGTCTAGAGAGGAACAGCTCTGTTCTCATTTGGAAGAATGTTCCACCAGGATGACCTCGGGGCAATCTAATTTCCTTGGGGCTGAGGAGGTGGTCTTACAGTATGATGGTCCCCGACCATTTAGGATTTTAGGGGTAGTAACCAAAACCGTGCATCTGATTCAGTCTCCAACCTGGAGCCAGTCATACCAAAGATGCCACTTTGAACTGAATGCAGCTGGCTTCTCACTGGATCCTTGTTTCTTGTTCTAGTGGTCAAATATGACTACAAAGCTTCTGATTGACTATAAAACATAATGCTGAGTGATGCAAAAGCAGAGTGCTGCAGTGAGTGAAAGAAGTTCAGACACGTTAGGACAGCTTCCCAGCTTTCACACTTGCAGCAATGCTTCGGTGATCTACTATCTATTGTGCAAAGAAAGACTATTGTTTGTCATTATGTTCAATTCTTCTTTTTGGTAAGACTAATATGTACAATTAAGAGGAGCCTTTTTCAACCTCTTGATCATGGAAATATTCAGATCAAGCAACCCCAAAAGTGCTGCCAGATGGCCATGCCCCCCTGCTATGTGTCTGGAAATCACATGTCTACAGTGTGCATGGCATCACTTCACTTAATAAAATAAAAGGCTTGTTAAATAAGAAGTTAATTTCATTTTTGGGTGTGCAGTACCCTACCTGAGCAAAACAAGGAAGCATTCATCTCAGTAATTCTCCTCAGTGGAAATTATTTCTGTGATTTGGAGATCACTTGAACTTTGGGAGATCTCCAGGCACCACCTGGAGGTTGGAAATCCTAGCAAGTCCTTAGATTATATTTTTCCTGGGTTGGAAATGGCTGCCGGGGTATGTGGAAACCTGGGAAGAAATAAATTCTTGTGCAAGCTGTGCACTGTTCTAGCTTTGACAACAGGTGTAGTGGCTCTCAGCTAGGGATGCCAACTTCCAGGTGGGACCTGGGGATCCTCTGGAACTTCAACTCATCTCCAGACTACAGAGATCAGTTTCCCTGGAGAAAATGGCTGCTTTGGAGGGTAGACTTTGTGGCATTGGACACAGTCCTTTCCTGCTTGAATAGCTGGAACCCTTTACTTGCAGAAGCCTTCTTCAAGCGATTTTCTCTCAGCAGAGCTCTGAGAAGAAATTTTGAAAGTGGGAAAATGAGAGGAGCCAGTGAGGAGAGTGGGCAGGATGCTGTTCCCATTGGCTGCAGAGGAAAGGACACGCAGTAATGGGTTTAAACTACAAGTACAACAATATAGGCTTGATATCAGGGAAAAAAATCACAGTCAGAGTGGAATAGGCTGCCTAAGGAGGTGGTGAGCTCCCCCTCACTGGCAGTCTTCAAGCAAAGGTTGGATACACACTTTTCTTGGATGCTTTGGGATGATCCTGTGTTGAGCAGGAGGTTGGACTAGATGACCTGTATGGGCCCTTCCAACTCTATGATTCTATGAGTGCAGCTGATTCAGCACTTCCACTCCTTTTCTATTATGTTTGAATTCAACAAGGCCACTGCAGACCGGACAGATGGCCAGAAAGCTACTCTGACCTCTTGACTCTTTCCAAGGTTAGTTAATTAAAAAAAAAAAACTCCTCCCCAATGGGAGTAACCCATTACTAGTAACTCTGATTGAGAATGACTGATTAAGAGTATAGGACTTGAAACAGTGGCATTATTCAAATAGCAGCTATACAGTCTTGTTGGCACTGGATGGCAATGAGCACAGTATAGCTAAAGAAAAAACACCCTTCCATTGTTTGTGGTGATTTTCACTCTGAATATTTCCCAGTACTCCTAACCATTCGATTCAAGAAACCTCAGAAAAGGACTCATGTTTTCAAGATCTTTTTTCAGCTTTGTCTGAGAGGCCTTAACTTTTAAATTTATAATCCCTAGTTAAGTACAGAGTTCAGGCAAATTAGACTGTCACCTTACCATGATACCACATGAACATGAACAATACCACTGCCCGATTAAAAACTGGGCATGCTTCACATATGCCTGGGATGTGGTGTCAGTGAGACCGCTAAGACCTGAGGTGGTAGAATAGAAACTTCAGCCTATATGTGGTGTAGATAGAGTTTTAATATGCAAAGAGGTGTCAAGTACCAGGCTGCTTAAAAGAACAAAATAGTTTTATTGTGAAGAGAAACAACTTTGTGTAGAAAGGAGAAAGTGAGGAGATCTTACTGTCTGTCTCACTGTTGTCTGCATTCATTCTGTCCTGTTGTTCTGGAGGCAAGCAGGGAGGAAGTGTGCTCAAAGGAACAGGAAGTCTCCCAATGAACCACTTAGGACACTGGACACTGGTCCTTGACCCTAAGGAAGTGCGCCTGGCCTTGATCAGGATCAGGGCCTTTTCTGTCCTGACTCAGCCTGGTGGAATGAGCTCCTGGGAGAGCAGAGGGCTGTCACAGTTCCACGGGGCCTGCAAAACAGAGCTCTTCCACCAGGTCCTTGGTTGAGGCCAGTGCTAGCACTAGGAACAGCAAGATTTCACAGCAGGTTCAGTTGTATTACATCACCCCCCCCCCACACACACACACACCTCAATGGGGGGAATTTTTTAGGCTGCCAATCCTTTGTGGTTGTAGGGGGCTTACAGTGCTGGGTATAATGGGTTTTATATGGGGATTTTATTGGGGTTATATGTTGTAAACCTCCATGAGTCTTTGGAAAGCAGTGGAATATAAGCTATAACAATAATATGAAATATATCAGTTCCTGGCCTACATATGTTAGCTACTCATCTCCTTTAATACCCCCTGCAGGACACCCCCAAATTCTGTTCAATCATATACACTACAGATATTACATATCCCAACACTCCTTCTCAAGATTTAATCCTAGTCCTTCAGGTTCATCTTCTGTAAAGTTTACTGGGATTTCTCTTAGAAAACCCATCTGCATCCTGCTAATCTCTTCCTAGAGCCAGGTCTGTGAATATTCATGTTTGGTCATCAATACGAACTCCAATTTCTTCTTCTGCAGTCTTCTTTCACTATGCTGCTTGGTTGTTGGGCATATTCTCTATATCTTCCCATGTGGAAGGTTCTGCCACAGTCTCTAATTTAGTTGAATAGAAGAGTCTTTTTGGTGATGCTGGCTTATTTGTTCTATTCTCAGCTTCTGCATCCCCTTTGAGTTCTGATGGTTCTTCACGTGCAAATTTCAAGGTGGTCAGTTGCACTGCTTCTGGCTACTGTACTCTGTTTTCTTGCATTGGTGTGGATTATTTGAGCTCTTTAAGGCATTTGTCCCCAACCTTTTTATCACCGGGGACCGGTCAACACTTTACAATTTTGTTGAGGTCCGGGGGGGGGGTAGTCTTTTGCCGAGGGACAACACCACCGCATGAGCCCCCGCTCCACTTGCTTTCCTGCCAGCCCCCCTGACGTCCCACCACCCGCTGGAGGGTGCTGCCAGCAGCAGCTGCACAGTCCCACGCCAAGGGGGAGCCCCAGCCATGGCAGGGCAGCCCCCAAGGCAGCAGTCGGGGAGGAGGACAAGGAGGAACCACGGCCCGGTACCGACTGATCTACGCACCGGTACCGACTGATCTACGCACCGCTACCGGTCCCCGGACCGGAGGTTAGGGACCACTGCTTTAAGGTAGAGAAAGGTAGGGTATAAAACCCGACTCACTTTTGACATATATTGAACACATTTCAGTAAATACAATCACACAAGAACACATATCTATAAATCTATAGAGCAAGTTAAGTAAATGGTCCATTAACCTTGTCTTATTCAATTTTCAGCAAAATGAGCAGACAGTAAAGATATGTTTTTACATAGCTCACTGAGACAAATGAACTGTAAATGATTATGATACTTATTACAACCAAACTGCTACCAGCAGTCTGTTGCAAAAAAGTTATACAGTTGAACACATCAAAGTCCATAAGGAATAAAAAAAACAACAAAGGAAATATTCCAACTAACTGAAAAACAAGATGGATGAACTCAGCTTTATCTTAATCTAAATTGTCAATTTAGAAAGTTAATCCTTTACTAAAACATATCCACCAGAACAGACATACCCACCAGATATGTTAGTGGTGGTATTTGAGATGCTAGCAACTCTCCAGTATTTGCTGTTTCTAACTGAAACTACCCATGTAGTTTCAGTTACAAATCTCCAGGTGTATACTGGAGATATCTTTCTATTACAATGATCTTCAGACAATAGTGATTAGTTCCCTTGGGGAAAATGGCTGCTTAGGAGGGCATCATTGTATGGAGGCTAGAAGTGCCAGCCTTCCTAGTGGAGCCTGAGAATCCCCTAGAATTACATCTCTTCTCCAGACTATAGAGATCAATTTCCCTGGAGAAAATGGAAGCTTTGGAGAGTGGACTTAATGGCATTGTACCCCACTGAGGTCCCTGTCATCCCCAGGCTGCATCCAGAAGTTTCACATCTTGGAACTGGCATCCTTACCCTCCCACCTCTCATTGGTGTCCAGGGGGGACCTGAAAACTCTAATGGAGAGGCATCAAATAAATATTCTAAATAATTTTTCCCTCTTAAGTTTTGCTATCTCAGACAGGAAAGGAAAAAGCAGGAGGCTTATCAAGCTCTTGTTGTCTTCCATGTCTCCCTGGTGACCGGGCACTAAGTGTGGCTTAGGTGCATCACTAACTGTACAGTCTAGCTTCCATGGCTACTGCTGTTATCAGGAAATGGGTCATCATCATCCAGAAACACCAAAAGGTTTCAAAGGAGCTCCTGATCCATCTCCATTCATAATAGCAACAAGCAACATTCTCTTGCAAAACAAAACTTTTAAAGAAGGCCTGTTTCTGGCATACTTAAATCCAAAACATGTTGCAACAGGTCACATATGGGGAGAGAATGACAAACACTTAGTAGTATTACTGGAAATAGCCTTCAAATAATCATTCACAAATAATATATTAAAATTTGAACTCTGTTTCAAAAAAACCATGTGTCAGAGATGGTTCATTAGTACTTTCCGTTTTCTGAACTTGTCACTTACTGAGTTTATTCGTTTTCATCTAGATTATGGTGATGATATTGAGGGCTAACAGGAAAGGAGAAATTGGAAGCCCTTTTTAGAAATCTGTTTGTCTTCCTTTTATCTTTGCATGTACCACATGCTTCCCATCTGTTTTAGAAAATAGAGTGTAAAATGAGCTTCACAAAGCCAAGGAGGCTTCAGAGTTACGCTTCTAGAACTAAAACTTCTTAGGCTACATGACAGACTACTCTGAAAACAGAAGAGAGCTAGAAAAGAAATTTGTAATATGGCACAGGGATCTGTTTTGTGAGCTAAAAGGGAAAAAAATCCTCTGAGCTAATAAAAACCTATTGACAGGCAGGTGGGCATTTTGGGCACCAGTAATGACGCTGCACACCACTTTTATTGGCATAACCGGCCACAGCTTTATTAACCTGGAGTGTTGGTGGGGCATAGGGTAGAGCCTTTCCTGTGGTCAGCCGACCACACCCCATCCCGGTCCTCCTAGTGGCATCCCGGAATCCATCCCCTTCTCCCAGCCGGGAGCGAGGATTCCAAGCCACTAGGGTCCTTATCTGGGAAGTGTGTCCCCACCTGAGGTACCGCAAGGGGCGCACACCTCCTTTGGTCCAACCTCGGGCCACCCGGCCGCATGAACCACCAACCCTTTACCCCCAGGGTCGGGTGTTCACGCCCAGCCACCTCTTAAGAGGCCCCACCTGAGAGACGGGCACACTCCGTACTCCCCCAAAAAACTCTGGCTCTCCCTATGCCACCCCGCCAGCTGTGACATTTCGATAATTTCTGATCACAGTATGTATAACAATCAAACTAACCAAACATAGGCAACTTTTCTTTTTTTTTTTTTTTGCAAAGGGAGGGCGGGAGGGAAACCATCTGTCTCCTGCAGCTCCCAGGGGCTAATGAGGCGGGCTGGCGCATGTGGTGCTATTTATAGCCTGCCTCATCAGCCGCGCGCCGCACGCTCTGCGGCCTGCCGTCCTCGATGTGCTTTTGAACGTCATCCCCCCGCGTCCACCTGGTGCCGGCTCCCTTGCCCGTCAATAGACGGCCCAGGTAAGTCTCCGCCTTGTTTTATCAAAACCCCTTCAGAATGGCACTTGAGATGTTGTAAAAGTCAAACAGATTAAAAGGTTTTACTTAACACATGGGGAGTGGTCCATGGGAGGAGCCAAAAACTTTGAGGTAAAATCTGTAGTTGTGCAGTTATTAATTTTTAAATATAGGTTATAGCGACTTACAGAAGTTTAGTTTCTTAGTTCTTAAGTGGCTGTTGTGTCTGTGTTTTCCCAAACACTATTCCTTTTTGAGTTTCTTTAAACTCCACTAGTTTTCTGAAGGCAGATATCCTTTGTTAGTACCCAAACTCCTCTTCTCTGAAACACCAGTTTGCCTCTAACTCTTGAGGTGACTAAAGCAAAATCTTTACACTAGAGCAGGAAAATCCACAGAACTAATTTTCTTGTTTAATTGGGCAGGAATTTCCCCTCTCTCCTTAGAAAATATTCTCCCTTTCCTTTGGCCTGACTGGGAGTCTCAATCCACTACCCAAATCACTCTGCCAAATATTATTTCCAGTTTTCTTGTCTGCATAAAACTGCTTTTAGCTTAGGCCGAACCGAGACTCATTAGTCATAATATATTGTCTAACCAAAATCTTTTCAGATTAGATATTCAACAGCTAAAGTACAGAATGGTCTTGTCTTGATACAGGACTCTGTCAGAATCCCAATTTCCTCATAGGATTTATTCCCAGAATTCACACTACTCTCCTAGGATTTATTTCTCAGCTCTTGTAGACCAATCAGAGGGTTTGGAGCAGCCTGTCACTCAAGTTGTCTTGTTGTGTGAAGGTTTAACTCTTCACTTCCTGGTTCTCCGATATTTCAGCAATTTGAGGCTTGCTTTTAAAATGTTGTCCATTACATCTTGTATCATTGCTTTAATCTTCCTTTATAGTCCTTTATAGTCCAAGAGAGTAATCTGCTGTTCTGAGAACCAAACTGTCAGTCCTTTTCCATATCTCAGTGTTGCCACTCTTTCCTGGTGTGCTGAATCCCCAACTGATGTGGCACTCCTTTCACAAAAAAGCATTTATTTCAGGGAATCTTTCCTTGAATTCCAGTCTGACTCTCCCTATGTGTTCCACATTTCCTTTGAAAAGAGGTTGTACAGCTGTGTCATTATGTACTTTGTCAGTGATGGAACCTTTTTCTGTGCTACGTTCCTCCTCTTGATCCTAGTAACTCTCATATAACATCTGGTTTGCAGCAACACTACAAGAAGTCAGGCAGGTGCAAGACAAAAGATTTGATCTGTGCATCTAGGGATCCAAAAGTTGAGAGACTTGCTTGAATAGCTTTGACTGTTCTATGAATGTTTCCTGCATCTGTAGTGGACTGAATTCTGATTTATTGTTGTTTACCATTAACAATCTGCTGTATGTAGAAGTGTTCTGTTGATACATGAATTTCCCCCTTTCTAATTTTAACTCACTAATTCTTCAAACTAATTTTGGTTTTATTATGGAAACTGCAACTCATGGTTTGAGGTGAACATTCTGGGGCTTTCCGCACCGGGATCCTTGTAGCAAATTGTTTGCTGAACGAAAAATAGCCATTTAAAATAGTGCAATTCGTCATTATGCATACCTGACTTTGTAGTGGAATCCAGTTGCGTTTCTATCGTTTCCCACAAGCTTCCGGTCTCAGCAAAAATCGCTAGAAAGGAAGCGCTATTGCCGAGCTCGTCCCACCCCTGGCCGTCAAGCAGCCAATGGGCAGCCGTTAGCATGCTCCCAAACAGCCTTTGGAGAAACACCCATTGCAACACCCATTGCAACGAATATGTGTTGATTCGTTGCAACGGAGAGACCCATCAGCTGGCAGGTGTGTTTGAGCTGTCGTTTCATCGTTGCCACACTCCCTCCAAGTGAAAAAAAAAATCCCCCCCCCCCCTCACGGGCCCGATTTTCGGCCGAAAACAGTGTAAAAAATAAAGGGAAAATACATCAGCAAACGGGCTTCTCTGTTGTTTGTGCTTAGTGACTAAACAGCTCTGGGGAGGGACTGAAGCCGGGGAAGCCTCTAAACAGGCTTGCTGGTGGGTTGAACTTCGCTTGCTCGGAGAAAAAAAAATGGCGATCGCTTCGCCGGAAGATCAGAGGAGAGAGCCAGGGGGAGGGACTTTGTAGAAACCACAACAATGGTAACGCACAGAACTTTCCCGCTAGTGTTGCAGATTGGTTGCAGGAGTGTAGCGCTTTCCGGAGGGTGAATCCACTTTGGGGGATTTCCCTGAAAGCGCTACAAGGAAGCGCTTTTTGCAGATCGGTTTTAGGCGTGTGGCAGATTGTCAACGACATTGTGCATAAAGGCAAATCAGTAGCATTTTCAATTGGCAACCATTGTGCGATTTTGAAGGCGTGCGAAAAGCCCCTCTGTCTTCAAAGATGCTGTACAGTAAGACTTGAGGGAAGTTACAAAAGGGTTTAACAACATAAAATTAAGATACCTCCTTTACTTACATCTTTTGCTGTTTTCTTTAGGACTTCATTTGACTAATTTAGTAGTTATTGATCTGTAGTCATAATTTGTAATTATAAATTGGGGTCTTCTTAGTAATTGTGAATTTTTAAGAAGTGTGGATTTATTTATATTGTAAAGCACCTTGAGTTCTGCAAGCTAGAAAGGTGGCTAATAAATGTTTTAAATAAATAAATAATTCTCAGAATAATCCATAGAAGTTTCTTGTTCTGATCATTTATGTTATGTAAGAAGGTTAGATTATACAGCCTTCAGGTAAACTGCAGTGTTAAATTCCTTCCAGTACTATAGTTTTATAACCTGAATATTATTATTGTAATAGCATCAACAGTTTCACAGAACTAGCAGTATTAAGAATCATTCTACTTAATGCTATCGGACTGGAAAAAAACCCTTCAAAAGAATCCTGCAGATCTAATAATTTCTGGTGACTCAAGCAGGAGACCAAGCCAAGTGCTTCAAAGAAAAGCCATAATCCTAAAGGCATTTGTCAGGATAATCTGAAGGAAAATCCTTTCCAGTTCCAATATGTTGACTCTATTTCCACCCCAGGTCCCCAGAGCTATATTAAGATAACCCCATCAGACCTCCTTATTTGTTCACATATTTACAAAACTACACAGAGCTGAAAATGTAACCTTTTTTTCACAATCAGAAGTCATTCTCCAAATAAAACAAACTTTGTCTTTAACAAAACATTTCTATAATTGATGAACTCAAAACTGGAAGAAAAACAGAACGGAAGCCACCTTCCATTATCTACTCAATATTCTCTGAATGCTTTCATTGTTCCAACTTGTTCTTGACTTGGTTCTGATTCACTTTCCAAATCCAGTCCTGTGCCACATGTATCTTCCCTCTGGATCTCCTTGGATAATTGCCTGGAATCTCTGTGAGGATCCCTACAATTTCCTCAGCCCATCCGCTCTCCTTGACCTCCGAGCTCCCAGCTTGTGTGTTGCTCTAAGTTCTCTGACAGTTGTATGTACACCTCCCCATGATGCTTCCCCACGCATAACAGGATAGATAAAATCCTCTTTCTTGCTTTCCTTTTTTTGCTCTGTCTCACTTTCCCTACCTTTTGAATTATATGCCATATTATACTGATATATTTTGTCAATGCTGGGAATAGTTACACATATTTGCAGGCTTTGTATTTGCAGGCTTGGAATGGTAACATGATTGTTTCTTTGACCGCTTACATGTATCCTTTTTCACTAAAATAAACTATCCTTGATTATTCTGTCATATTCTCACCTTGGTCTGTCTTGTCCA
Organism: Paroedura picta; assembly: GCF_049243985.1. Classification (NCBI taxonomy): domain Eukaryota; kingdom Metazoa; phylum Chordata; class Lepidosauria; order Squamata; family Gekkonidae; genus Paroedura; species Paroedura picta. Next base: position 134,923,822 of record NC_135370.1, read on the forward strand.
GAGTTTCTCTGGAGTGCTATCTCCCTGCCCGCATTAACGCCTGAAAGCATGGTATTCTAAGTCCAGGTTTTGTGCACATGTTCTGTCTAGCCAGTTTCTAAAATGTAGGTCAGCTGCTCTGACTCCGGCAAGAGTGAAAGACCCGGAGGAGAAATAACCTTCGAATGCTTGGATATTTTGCTGTGTCTCTGGGTCCAGGTTGGGAAAAGTAATCATTCACACAGCATGTGCACTAGTGTACATGGTTACAGGCCACACACAGCAGCCCCAGCCATGTAGGAAGACATCAGTATTGTAACTGTTCATTCATCGTCAAAAATGCTGTACTGAATTGCACTGATAGCAGCAAAATGATATAATGCCCTGTTCGTTTCAGTATATTAAGAGACATCAGACCCATATTTTAAGAGTATGGAACATGAGGAGATATTTAGATTGCAAAATTGAATATAATTGGGTTTCAGGACACCTCTTTCAGTTTCAACAAGCCACTTCATTTGTCTTGTTGATGGCAAACAGTGATGGTCTAGAAAGTAAGACAGATTGCTATGCTATTGCAACATTTGGCCATTTTTGTGGTGTATCATGAGGAAGCAGTCACTCCAAAAGAGGAAAGCAAAGTTCATTGTATGAGATGTTTAGACGCTTACACCTTTTCCTGATATCTGGCAATGTGTTTTAAATAACTTCCAGTAACTTATTTTATCCATTTCCCGCCAGCAATAAGTACACATTCCCACATTTCCTTGGCAAAGCAGTCCATTTGAAATATGGAATGCTGACATTTTCCTAGTAAATTCTTTATATAATTTTAGTAAGTGACGTACAAATATTGTACTGGGAGTGGTACTCATTAATTTGTTCCTAAATGATTAGAGTCAAGTGAAAGAGCAAGGTAACAACATTTGAAGACGATAACAAATCTCAGAATAGGAAATGGTTGTAAAGTGTTTTCCTGTAAACCAGATATTTTTAATCTGTAGAATCTTTTCCCTTCCTGTCAACTCAAGCACATCTCCTAATACGCAACCATTGAGGAGACCTTGGCCAAACATTCTGAGTCTAGTGGAGAGGAACAGGTTAGGAAAAATGCATTCAGTCCCAAAACAGGTAACATTATTGACATCTATTTTTTCCTGCTGTTCAACTGAAAGCCAGCATATTTATTCTCTAGTAAAATTCAAATTCAAAACCTTTAATGGCATATAAAAGGTAGCACCTGTGTAGAAATGAGTGATAATACATAGACTGAAGTAAAACAGATAATAGATAAAAGATAAGTAATAACCAGTTATACATTCCTCCATAATTTGCACCAACAAGAAATGGCAATGGCCTAGAATTATTTCATGTATATCCAATTTCACTTTTGTATCACATTAGCCAAAAATTCAGCTGCTGGTTCTGTTATATCCAGGGACTTATCAGCTAGTAGATGTTGAGTAATTCTATCCATAGAGCCAAGGAAGTTTACAATAATAGGATCAATAAATTGGTGTCTGAGCATAGAATGTGACGGGCAGTTGAGTAAAATATGTGACATTGAGTCAGACTCCAATTGTCAAAATCTGCATAATCTATTCCATTCTTTAGTCAACATTAACCCAAATAAAAATCTAACCATCAAAGTTAAGTTAAACTAGCAAATATGCAAAATTCCTTTGCCTCTTGTGTACCCAGTGGAACTGTCTTGAGCTACAGGTTCCATTCAAAAGAGGCTGTAAGAGTCATCATAAAGCTCAATCTTCCCTCTCCCTGAGCTGCATCTTAGGTTTGTTTTAGCCTGATTGAGTTTTTGCACTGTGCTCCCCTTTCCTCTTTGAGATGTATGAGCTTCAGGTTTTTATGTTTAAATTTTCTACTCTTTTATTATTTAAATGAGGGTTATTAGCTTCGTTCCATCTAGAGCAGGGGTAGTCAACCTGTGGTCCTCCAGATGTTCATGGCAGGGGCTCATGGGAATTGTAGTCCATGAACATCTGGAGGATCACAGGTTGACTACCCCTGATCAAGAGGACAGGATAGGAAAGTTTTCTTACAGGAAAAGGTCACCAGTCAATTCAGATTCAGACCTAGCATATTAAAATATAGACTAAAGCCAAAGTATATCGGAGATATGAAGCAGAGCATGCTTCTTTTTATGATGTATGATAATGCAATTTATTAACTTGTAAATTCATTTTATGTTTATGGTTTTATCTTTGTTATGACTTAAGACCTTGACAAATAAAGTTACTGACTGAATGAAAAAAATGCATGCAAAAAATGTTACTTGACATTTTAAAAGGCTTGATATATTTGTTTTGGTTCTTAGCAATGGGAATAAATGTGTTTGCTCTCTTAGAAATGCAGGAATCCATGCTGTGCAGAGTAACTTATTTCTAAATGGGAGGTTCTAGGGCTCAGTTAGAAAGGGAGTCATCCTGTCCTGCACAGAAACCTACTATCTAGCTGTGTGTAGACAATAACTAATGTTCTTAGTGGGACTCTAAAAATATTTTCAGTAACTCCCTCCTGCAGTAGTCCTGCTGTGGAGAAGGGTCTTTAAAAACTACCACACCGTGATCTCTAAAAATCAACAGCCTCCTCTATATTGGGAGAATGTCAGTTCTCATAAAAGCAAATAAGCTTATGAGATCCATGCCTGGACTGTAATATTTCACATTCCAGCTGGAAGTTTACATAATGGAATGATCTTTTATATTAAAACAACAACCCTTAATTGTATATACAAATCTAGACAAGGATCCTAACTTAAGTTTCTCTCTGAAACTAGCTGTGTTTGAGAACTTTTTGGGACAGTGGAATATTAAATCTACCGGTGGAGCCCAGCAACCAGTGTGGCTCTTCTCCTTCCCTCCTTCTGAACAATAATGCCACCACTGTTGTCTGCTGCTCTCTGGATTGCTGCCAAAGAGCACATGAGACTGGCAGGGTTCATTACTACTGAGGCTTCTTATGGATGTGGAAAATTCAATTTGTTCTTTCCCCCCTCTTTCTTTAGACAGAAAGGTAACATTGAAGATATTTTTGCAAACTTTTGGGAGACTTAGGTTGGGATGTGGCTAATACATTCACAAGAGCTCACAAAAATTATGCTTGCGTATATGACTTAAAAAACACAACTCTTATTGAAAAGAAATCAGTCTTAGACATTGACAAAAACAGGTCACCAACCTCCCCACTGCTTTGGGATGATGAGATTTAAAAAAAACACAAAAAACAATGGGAAAACAAACCTGGAAAGGATTTAAAACAATATTTATCTTGATATAACTTCAAATGATCACAAATGGACCTGTATAGAAAAAAAACCATAGCCTCTCTAGCATGCTAACCTTTCATTCTTAATTCCCCTTAATGGATTTAACTGACCAAAAGAAAAAGAAAAACATTGATAATACTAAGTGCATATTTAGGCATATTTCTTAACTCATGGAGGACTCATGAGCTGTTTTCAGCCTGCTATTGGTGAGGCCATCAGAGGAAAAGTGGGAAACAGCTGGGCACCTCCATCTCCAGTTGAGAATCCCAAGTTTTAGTGTCATGGGTGTCTGCGTGTGCATAACAGTTCCTCAGAGTCCCTGAAGGGGACGAAAAGTGGGAGAGAAAAGGTGGCCACATGCTCTGCAGAAAATACAAAAAAGATGATTAAATTGACATCCCTTCCCAAGAGCAAGCTCAGGGGGGCTTACAATAATAAAATACAATAATAAAAACAGTTTAAAAACCCAATCCCCTTCCCCTTCCCGCCTGCCTGAGCATCCTCCACCGGCTATCCTGACTGGGGGCAATGTAAGATGGGGGGTGGGAACAAAAGAGTGAAAGAAGAGGGAGGCCCGTATACATTCAGTTCAGCCATGGTCTCAGCCATAAGCCTGCATCTAAATGGTGTTTTTTCTACATTTTTGCTTCCAGTCTGCAGCATTGCTGGCTGTACCCTGATTGGCCCTATTTCAACTTAGACATCCGGACATGTTCCCCCCCCCCCAGGCTGTTTCACAAATATATAGAGGAACCATGGATAAGGATAATATAATAATCAATTGTCATGATTGACGCTGACTTCCCAGTTTTGTTTTTTAGTTATCTGGTCTCTATTGCTAATTTTCTTCACTTTATTTATTGCAAAGATATAAAGAAAACTGTTGTTGAAAAGATAAAATGGAGAATGTGAGAATGATGTTGTAAACTGCTTTGGGTAAAAGGTAAGAGATAGATATCTAAAATAAGTACCTAAATGTGCATGTTCCCCCCCACCCCCAATAACTTAAGTAAATTAGATGTTTCAAACATTGTAAAATGAATTAAAGCAATCAAACTAATGTTACCTCCTCCCTGCCTTATAATTATACCGAATGAGAAAGGAAAGATGGTGCCCAATTTTATTTTGTTTTCACAGGAAAGATGACTGCTCTTTGTTTTCAGGCTGGGCAGGGGGATTGTCTATCCATGCACTGTACCCATGCAGGAAACCGTCATATGGGTCAGCCAATAAGAGTACTGCTGGCAGTATTTATTAGCTATGTAGAAGTGACATATGGGCCCATTGTTTATGCACATCTATGGTGCTGACTGGGTCATGATAACCTGCAACATTTTTCCCCATCCCAGGGAACATTAGTCACGCTTAATTTATGGTTCCTCTAAATTTCAGTACAGAACATACAGCTGACATATTTGCTCTTCAATAAAGAATATTTTGTCACTTCAGTTTAAAGAGAACCGAACAGAGGGAGATGTCTGGCATCCCATTCATTTTCATCAATGAGGGCCATTCCGCACCGGGATCCATGTAGCAAATTGTTTGCTGAATGAAAAATCGCCATTTTAAATAGTGGAATTCGGCGTAACGCATACCTGCCTTTGTAGTGGAATCCAGTTGCGTTTCTATCGTTTCCCACAGGGTTCCGGTCTCTGCAAAAATCGCTAGCCAGGAAGTGCTATTGCTAAGCTGTGTCCTGCCCCTGGCCATCAAGCAGCCAATGGGCGGCCGTTATCATGCTCCCAAACAGCCCCTTTCCCTTTAAGGTTTTTTTTTTTTTAAAAACCACACCCGTTGCAATGAATATGCATTGATTCGTTGCAACGGAGAGACCCATCCAGCTAGCAGGTGGTGTTTGAGCTGCCGTTTCATTGTTGCCACGCTCCCCCCGAGTGAAACCCCCCCCTCACGGGCGCGATTTTCGGCCGAAAACAGCGTGAAAAATAAAGTGAAAATAAACCAGCAAACGGGCCTCTGCGATGCTTGTTCTTGGTGACTTTAAACAGAGGGGCTGCAGCCAGGGAAGCCTCGCTGGGTAAACGAAGGCTCGCTGGTGCGTTGATCTCTGCTCGCTCGGAGAAAAAAAAATGGCGATCGCTTCGCCGGAAGATCAGAGGAGAGAGCCAGGGGGAGGGACTTTGCAGAAACCACAACAATGGTAACGCACAGAACTTTCCTGCTAGTGTTGCAGATTGGTTGCAGGAGTGTAGCGCTTTCCGGAGGGTGAATCCACTTTTTGGGATTTCCCTGAAAGCGCTACAACGAAGCGCTTTTTGCAGATCGGTTTCAGGAGTGTTGCAGATTGTCAATGACGTTGTGCATAATGGCAAAACTGTAGCGATTTCAATTAGTAACCATTGTGCTATTTTGGACGAATGCGGAACGGCCCTGAGAGTTCAGAGCTAGACTGATACTTTTCTCAATATCATTAATACTTTCAGTAAAAATCTGTCTTTGTAGGATTTCAAGGATGAGCAATGTGTGTTTATCTAGAGAAAATGTATAAGATAGGGTAACCAGATATCCTCTTTTTAGAGGTCATGTCCTCTTTTTAATTTGAAGTCTGTCCTCTTTGGAGCTCTTTTTTAAAAAATCAATGAAAATGTCCTCTTTTTTTGTTGGGAGGCTGAGTTTATTTTTCCCTACAGTCCCCTCAGTGGAGAGAAGCTTCAGTTTTGCCACCAGCACTACTTCCTAGTATACAATTTGGATAGAGTAGGATCTTATTTCAGTGTTCTGTATTGGGATTTTTAAAGTCTGTGGACAGCTTTGCTCCAGGTCCTTGATTCCTCTCTCCACAGCAATGGCACAGAATGCCGCTCACACTGCCAGGAAGTACAAGGGTTCAGGACATTCCTAGTGGTGCCCTTGCTAGTTGTGCAATAGTAGTGGATCATGACTGGAAATTGTTAACACATTTTTACAGGCCTAGGAGAAAAGGAATTGAGACAAGGTTGCCAGGCTACCAAATGTGAGACAGAGTTGCCTGCCAACTACATTTCATGCAATGTTTCTTTACTAGAATCTTCTACCTGTGTGTGTGAGAGAGAATTAAAGGCCTTGATTTCTGTACTTTGTGTTCTTATACTGTTCAAGGTTTAATCATCTTGAATCTCATATCCAAGTATTTCGTATTCCATGACTGTGTGGACTCGGTCACTCTGGTGAACTCTGGCCTCTGACTAAGAGCTCTCTCCCTTGGACTGGGGTGAGTTTGCATGCCTTTTGCTGACAGTGAACAACCTCATGTGCTGAAGAGAAGCCCTTGGAATATGCCGTCCATCAAGGTGGAAGGTGAAGCAGTTTGTATTTTTAATTTGTGACCAGGAATATGCCAAAAAGAAACTGTAAAGTTAGTCATCAACTTGAAATAAAATTTCCTTGTTTCAGTGCTGGCAGAAATGTAATTGAAGCAGAATGCTCTACATTAAGGTGACCAGATTGTCCCACTTTTGGAGGGACATCTGGGGATACCTGGCAAATTGTACTTATGTTGAAATTAAAAATATATATTACAATACTATTTTTGCGTTTTATGTGTTCTATGAAAGTTTTTGTTGCTCCATATAGACCAAATTTTTAATCAAGAACCCTCCCCCACCAGTCAATGGTGTCCCTCTTTACCAATGTTAAAATCTGGTCACCTTATGTCTACATGAAAGAATGCTGGGTCCGTGGCAAACAAAGGAAGTCCTGATTTGGAAGTGTATGTCAACAGTGACAAGCACAGGAAGAAAACCCAGAGCTCTCTTAATACTCCAAGGGCCAGTGAATTTTTTATCAAACAAAATTCAAAACCAGAATATTGAGTTATAGCAATGGAAGGAACATAGTCACTTCATAGACTACCATATAGATCTATGGATTGCAAATCAAAGATGGAAACAACCAAGGGTGCCTGTTATGATACATTATTTTTATAAAGTTCATGGTATTAAAACAAAATCGATACAGCTGAATAGCACACCAAATGAAAAATTGGAAATGATAATGGACTATGTTACACAAACATCAAAAGACCATGAGAATGTGTTGCATTCTCTTATGACAACGTGGATACTGAAAACAAAAGAGATCCTAAGCAAAGGAAAGAAAAATGGTCTTAAGAAAGAAGTTCTTTTTATGGAAGAAGCTTCTTGCATGCAGATCCTGGGACTCATTTCTCCCATGGTGTGGTTTAAAGTGTGCTTCAGGAGAGACCTTCCCAGCCAGATCTGCATATGCATTAAGCCACACTGCAGGAAAAGCCAAGCCAGCCCCAGGGTCAAGCTGACTTTTTAATAACTGGTATTAAATAATACCAGTTATTAAAGTCAAGCTGACTTTTTAATAACTGGTGTGTGTGTGTGTATGTATGTGTGTGTATGCATAAGCCATTTCATCCATAATGGATGGGCGATTTTTTGCAGCCCTGCTTCATGTGCCAGCAAGAAATTCTTATTTGTCTGGCCATCTGAGACATTTTTGTTGTTGATGATGAAGAGTGTCTTCATTTTCACTTGCAAAATATGGTCACCCTAATATTAGACAATCCTCTATTGGAGAAAGAATGACTGATCTGTCTCCAACAATATTAAATAACCTAAATAGTTTGGGATTAGTAATTAATATCACTGTAGAGGGGGACAGGTTTAGAAGAGTATAACTCTGCTTAGGATGTGACTGTAAGAATATAACTATTAGTGCTACATTTTGTTTTCCTTTTTTGGCACCTATTTATGAACAATTCCGAATATTTCAACATGAATCCGTTATTCAACCCAGTTTTGTCACCGACCTTAGACAAATGATAAATCCACTTGTCTGCTTGGCTAATGGAAATTGTACCCATAAGAAAACAGAGAGACAAAATATGAATAACATCACACAAATAGGACCTTCACATGAAAATCACTTAGCATACGTGATGCAGTTACAAATGTCTCAGCCTCAGTGAGTTGGAATTTCCTGCATAGTGGACATACCATCCTTGAAATGCGGATGAAGGCCTGTCATGTTTTTCTAGTTAAAGGACAGAATCCTGGACTATGTGCTTGTGAATGAAAGGCCCTCACTTGGAGGTGAACTTGGTAATATTTTTACAAGGATTGTTTTTGTTGTACCTTTTTAGAAATGATGCTTACTTTTTTTGCATCATCATCATAATAATACATTTATAATATTAATTTTAAATTTATACCCTGCCCTTCCTGATCAGCCCATGGTGGCTGACAACAACTTAAAAACAATCTGTACCACTTAATATTCTGGTAAGGCCTTGGAGAAGGAGCGTGTCTCATGATTTAAGTGTCACACAGAACTTAACAACCACTCAGGGGAGCTGTCCCGCCCCTGAGTGCCTCCTCTTCCAACCAGCTTGCCTGTCCAGTGGCCAACCAATCACCTTCTGTCCCCCACTGCTGACTACCCCCTCCTCCTTATTTATTTATTTTATTTCATTTTTTTGATTTATAGACAGCCGCTCCCCTATTTGGGCTCACGGTGGTTCACATCATATAACAATAAAAACACAATAAAACACCCCATAAAAACATCCCAACTTAACATCTTGCAGTGGAAATAATAACTCTAATTGTGCTGTTATGCCCTTCCACTTCCCTCTGAGGCTGCAGATTCCTGCCCTGTGTGAGCTGCTCTTGCCGGTGGGTTCCCTAACAGCTGCCTGCAGCCTTTTGAGGTCCTGAGAGGAGTGGGAGGCTGTCCACAGAATTCTTCCACTCCAGCCCCCCCCCAATCTAGCGCCTGTTATATTCCTCAATGCAATGGGCTTAGCCCCTAGTCATATGCATAAGCATAAGCATAAGACCCCCTAGTCATATGCATAAGCATTAAAACATTTGAAACATTAAAACTGTTTGACATAGTTAAGCAGTGGAAATTTACAGTCAGAGTAGCTCAGTAGTTCAGCAGTGGAATCAGCTGCCTAAGGAGGTAGTGAGCTCCCTCTCACTAGTGGTCTTTAAGCAGTGGCTGGACAGATACTTATCCTGGATGCTTTAGGCTGATCCTGCACTGAGTAGGAGGTTGGACTAGATGGCCTGTAATTCTATGATATTAAAAGACCACCTTCTGATAATTTGAAACTTTCTGAGGGTTGGCAGAACTTGGAGGGATTTTATTGGCAGATGGGTTGTGGGAGGCTAGCAATTGCACAGCATCTCTTTCCCTAAGAAATAAACTCTAGGATGGGTATTCAGGTAAATATGAACATATGATGTTGTCTCTGAATGAATGGAATGACAAAGACAGAGAGATAGGGAGAAAGAAAGTTCAGTTTTCTCAGATACACTTCTATAATACCCACTCTTCTTTCAAAAGGCCTGGATTATTTTATATATCATAGCCTTGTTCTCTCCCATCATAGGGAGCATGCTAGATCAGATAAGTAGTCCATCTAGATCAGGCAGTAGCCAACCAGTTGCCTGAAGAGCTAAACAAACAGGGTATAGAGATGAAGGCCTTCTCCTGATGCTGCCATCCAGGTAGCAGCCCAGTGAGAACTATCCAGTAAGACATCTGTGAAAGGATTGTTCTGTTCATACAGAACAATCAAAATGGCCAGTGGTGGAAGACAGAACTGCCTGATACCCTGATATCAAATGGCTCTGGATTTAAGTTCATTTTTACTATCTTGAAAATATTTAAACATTTAACTTAGCCCTGTAGTTTCTTGCATAAATGGGCAAGATTGGCTATATACTTGTTGTGAATATATACCTGGAGATAGAAATCAAAGACATCTGTTCCACACAGAAAGCCTATCTCTTTTAAAAAATGTTTTGTTCTATTAACTATTAACTTTATGTGAAAAACCAGACATCATCTTTTCAATGTAAGGTTTCCAGTTTCTGCAAAGCAAAATTCCTAAAGAGCTGCAGAAAAATAAGGATACAGCCTTTATACTAAATGATTTATATATCTAGACTTAGTGAAACTCAGGTGATGTTCAATCTACTTCATTGTTATAAATGTATTTTTGGCAAGAAACATTAAAGGAAGTATAATTTTAAAATAATTGCTTTTTCTAATGTATCATTGCTTGTGAAGAATAACTTTCCTGGAATTGGCACATCAAATTTGTGGTTCTTTACCAAGAAAGGCAGGGTTGTTTTCTGTTCTTTTTCATCATTTGAAAAACTTGGATGTAAAAACTCCAAAAGAGTAATATTGATGCAGAAGCTATGGAAGAACTTTTCCAAGTCGTTTAAAATTAAAACTGCTACACTTGTAAAACAAAGGGATAAAGACCAGACTAAGTGTCATGCCAGCAGACCTGTCACTTGAAATATAGGTTTGCTGTAGTCAAATAATTGGGTGGAGTTTAAGCTTTTAAGAGGAAAAAAGGTTATATGCATGTGGGGAATGATAATGAATTCATTCCGTGCCTGCCATTTACCCCTGCCCCAATACTTTTCTGCCATCTGCATTCTCTCCTAATATCAGAACCCAACTGAAGAGTTTTGAGGAACAGATTGAAGACCTAATTAGGTGAGATGCTTTCCTTAGATTCACCCTAGGATGCAGTTTCCATTCTGTGGCACTAAGAAGGGGTTTCTGTCCTTCCTGAACCATTTCTCCAGCTGAAAATGACAGTTCCAAGACTTCACCCAACGTAGATGCATCCCTGAGGAAGGTATGGAAACACTTTTGTGTCCATTGTCTATATGCTGCTTGTGCTCATAAAATGGGACCTTGCATGTCCTCCCTGTGTGATTTAAAGATGTGTGTCTGTCATGGTAATATCCAGCTGGATTTTAATTTAATGGAAAATTAAACATGATCTTTGCAGAAAGTGTGTGAAATGATAAAAGAAATATTCAAGTGGGTAGCCATGTTGGTCTGAACTAGCACAAAAAAAAAATTGAGTCCAGTAGCACCTTTAAGACCAACAAAGATGTATTCACGGCATGAGCTTTTGAGTGCACGCACTCTTCCTCAGACAAAATGCAACAAGGATTATGAGAGTACAAATATAAAGAACAGGTATATTAGTGGCAAATCAGTAAACTGTGTTGCCACTAATGTACCTGCTCTTTATATTTATACTCTCATGATCCTTGTTCTGTTCACGTCTTGGAATACATCTTTGTTGGTCTTAAAGGTGCTATTGGACTCGATAAAAGTAATAGTTAACCAAACCAAAATAGTTACATTTGGAGATATGTGATGTTTTTTCTAAAAAGGAAAGTGTTCCATGTTTAGCAAAATCACCAAATGGAGGAAAATATATCAACGAATGTAATATAGTGTTCAGATATCCAGGCAAACATGATTTAAGTACTGGCCAGATACAAAGCTCACTTCATGGCCTCAGGCAAGGTATATTCCTGACCCCAGCAGCAATGCCTAGAAGCTGCTCTGAGCCCAGAGCAGTTCCCAGAGTCCTTTGCCATTGTCTGTGTATACACGTATAACACTGCTTCATTTGGGGGAGGTGGAATTTGACCCTCCCTATGTATTGTAATTTTAGATTCTTCTAGAAACCTGGGGGGGGGGGGCTGTAGGAAGAGGCTTCAAGGGGAAGAAAAGAAGGGAAGGTGAAGTCAGGGGGTAGGTTGGCTGGGAGTGGAAAGGAGAGAAAAAAACAGGAAAAGGGAAGAGGCTATGGAGGTTTTCTGGACAACAAAAGAGGATGTAGTGAGGGAAGGGGAAATGAGATGCCCCGTACCCCAATAAGTCCTTATAGATCGCCCACTTGTAATTATCTGTCCTCTTGAATGTGACAATCTAGAAACTCAGCCATGCCTTTCTTCTAGTCTTTCCTTTCCTTTTGAAGGAGCTGTATATACTGCACAAATGTCATGCTGAGACTGCTTTCAATACCACCCTCAAATGATTAGTTTAGTATGAAAGCATGATGAGTATGTAATAGCCTTCAGTGGGTCAGTTACTTCATTTTAATGATAAGCTATGCTCTTCATCAATAACATATACATAAAACAATATGTAATAGCAAGCCTATAATATTTCCACTGTGTGAAATTCTTAAAGCTGTATCAAAGACAAGTGTGATAGTATTGACAGATTATGACTGTTCTGTCTTGCAAAAACATTTTTGACGGACTTTCCCAGGTGGAATTTGCCACTGGTTGGACCATTAAAATGAATGGGAACAGCTTAAGAGATCTACACTGAGGCATACTTCAAGGTCACTTCAAGAATGGCTTGTAGAGAAGCATTTCCCAGGGCATTGAGCCTGGGCAGTTGTGTATTTTGTGTTTAATGGTATGGTTAAAGCTCTCCATTGGGTACACTGGCTGGTATACCACACATGCAAACATATACATGCATTAAAGGTGAAACCAAAGGCACAATAAATTAAATTTAAAATACTGTTATTATAATTTGTTGCTCCAGGTCTGTGGAACACAGCCATTGACTTATTGTATGTATTGCTGAAGAAACAAAGATATTTTATCCCTACAAATTAAAACCAGTAAATCAAATTAAATATCATTAGTTAGAGAATGTTTCTTTCCCAATAATCTCCTGCTATGAGAACAATTCACTAAATGCCTATTTTCTTTTGACTTATTCTTTTTGGTAAACACTGATTTATCTGAAATAATTTTAGTAGAAATAAGAACAGAGATCTAAAGTCTGCTTTGAGACTGAACGATTATGCAAGGCCTACATTCTTATTTATTTATATTTAAATTTTAAGACAGCCCCTTCCCGCAAGCAGGTTCAGGGAAGTTTACAACATAAATCTACATGACTGCTATCACCATTATCTCTCTCGCAGTTCTGTTTTACACAATGGTGAGATATTCTCCGAAGTGCTGGGGAAAGCCGGAGTCAGAGAAAGGACATGAAGACAGGGGGGAGGTCTAAAGCCTTGTCTGCGACTTCTGCTCCACAGAGGTGCAACTGAAATGCTTTTGTTTTAATCCCAGTGGGGGCCAGGCTCAAAGCCTCCACCACAGTTGGGCTTGGAGGGCCTTCCAGTATTTCACACTGCTACAGCTGGGTTCAGACCTGCTGTTGGCATTCCCCATTTCTGAAGCCTGGCCCAGAGAATTTCCTCACATTCTCCATGGCTGTGGCCAGCCTGGATTGGTTCTGCAGGACCAGTCAGGCCCTCAAAGGAAAGTTGCAGACTATACTTTTCATTGCAGGAAGGGGAATTTTAACTGCCATGTTTTGTTTTTTTTAAGATTTCAATTTTTTGGCACTCCAAGTTCACCGAAAGATTGTTTTGGTTTCCACATGGCCCTGATCCACAGATTTAGCTGTTCACAAACTGAAGCCATGGATGGTTCTTAGTATATAGATACCCTTTATGGCCAGACTGTTTTAGTTAGAGGCATCTGGATTTTCCTATATTGTGTGTTGATTTCATGTTTGCTGATTTAATGGCAACCAGACATCACACTTCATTCAGAAAGGCCTAACTGGACCTTAGAGAAAGCCTGCTGGAGGAAGCCTGCATGAATGTTGCTTTCCATTTAATGCTTATCTGAAAGTACATCCCCCAAACATCAAAGGATTTACTAATGAGTAAACGTCTGTGAAGCTTGGTTGTAAAGCATCCCTTCCCAATCCTGATCTTTTGGAAAGTTTAAATAAAAGGCAGTATAGTTTGTTTTGTTGTCCCAAACTATTTCTCAATAGAGTCTTGTGGATTTCATTCTCATCAGATTCCATCATTTGCTTGAATACCACAGAAAATGCTTCCAGATTGGGTCAGCTTCTGCTACCATATCTAGGATATTTAGCCAGGCTGTTGATGCATACTTTGGACTATGCGGTCGAGAATAGTTTCAAGAAATTCCCAAAGGAACTGGAGAAGATGTTAGTCAGTCTTTTTGCTTCTGCATGACACTCCTCATTCTTTTGTAGTCAAAGCCCCAAGTTAACCTCATGTAGAAGATTGTGCTTTAACATATTTATGATCTCTGAGGCTGGATTTGCTCACCCATTTCCTCTAATGCTGGATGATTAGCTGATGAAAGGTGCTTGGCAAAAGAGAAGTCCACTCATAATTACTTTTCTTTCTATGCACATTTCCATGACTGACAACAATCTACTTTTCTGCAACTTAATTCCATACGTCCTACAATTGCAGCTATTTACCTACTGCATTGGTTTCTTTTGAATCCCCCTCTTCCCCTCTTTCTGTTTTTACTAGGGAAAAAAACAAAGATCAACAGGATTAAATTACAGGAAGCATACCAGAAATATATCTTTGTACAGTATATCTTTTTCCCACATTGCTTTGGGTTGTTTTGTCTAAACCGGAGTTCCCAAAGAGAAAATAGAAAGGCAGAATGTGTGGGGTTGTTATACTGATTTACAGAGTCAAAGATGACAAATTCTGCAGAATTTTTGTAGGTGGAAAAGTATGTTACCAATTGAGAAAACAAATGAAAATGGATCAGTGTCTCATGAAGAAAGTATATCTATACAATAAACATAGCATAGATATACTTTTTAAGTGTAGTCTTCTCAAAAGAATCTGAGACTACACTGGGCGCTAGTGGTGTGCATATCAATTTTGGATGCAGTTTTTTGGAAGGGCATTCTTTTAATTATCTTGAAGTTTTGGAATCCTGAGCCCTCGGGGAGGGCGGTATAAAAATATAATGAATAAATAAAATAAAAATTGTTACCATTTTGGAATTTTTTTAAAGGTACCTTTCTTGGATTTGGAAAATTTAGAACCATTTCTCTCCTGACCCCCCTTCTCCTTCCCAGAGGTAGGCTGGGAGAGAGGAAACTGGTCCTCACTGTTTCTGCATTAGGAGACATACCTTGTTTTGGCCTCAATTTGGATTTCCTTTGAATGCTGTGAGTTGACTCTAGTGTTTCCACATTTGAGCTTTTCTTCCCTTATTTCCCAGGCTGAAATTCACAACATGCTTTCCACATGGAGTGTGATAGAGGCAGCCTCTTATCATGCTTTGCTCCCTTCCCCTTTTCAAAAAATGTGTTTTTGTTTTAACAAAATGGTGCCTGCTTACACCTTTATTTTTTGTTGTGCCCCTTAATCCCACCATTCAGCATCTTTGCTCATCTCCTCCCCCCCCCCAAGTGTCCTGAATGCCTTAAAAAAAAAACTTGAGAAATAATTAACTGTATAATGTTATAAGATTTCCCCCTTGCATAGGGCTTGCCTTTTGGTGTGCTTGGTAGAGAAGCAACAACTCACTCTCCACACAACAGGAAGTGGTAAGAAAACACCTCTTTGCCCCACCTGTTCTCCTTGCCCCCCTTCAATTGGGCTTGGTGCACCATGGGGAAGCAGCTGTCTATCCTCTTGGTGCTCCTGTTCTGCCATGAGGAAGGAGCAAAGTGAGCGAGCATCCACCTTTATTGATCCCAGACACGGCAATGAGGCAAGGCAGTGACTGCCTTCTTTATTCTCTGGCTGGCTACAAGGCAGTAAATCCTGGCTGCCAGCAAGGCAACAAGGTAGTATGTTGGAGGGAGAATGTGTAGTTTCCTACACCCACATAGCAGCCATTTTCTTGTCTGCTGGCAAAGGGGTATCCATTTCCTCCCCCCACCGCTAGGGAGTTTCTTCTTTTTAACTGGCAACTGAATAGCAGTATGCCAGTATAACAATTTGTGCATCAGGTTCTCTGATTTTCCAACTTCCATTTTTTAAAAGGATGCCCCTAGTTCTTTTTTTTTTGCAGAGATATAAGGGGAGAGGTGGGGAGAATGCAGAACTGTAAAAGCAGCTACAGCAGCAAGGACAAAACTACACATGCCTGTCCTAGTGCTGAAAACAGCTAAGCAACATCTTATATCTAACAGTTAAGTGTGGGCATAACTCCACATACTTAAATCTGTGGACTGGGGCCACACTGCAACACAACAGATATCTCTGCAAACTTAAGAGATCCTTCAGGTTTTAGAAAAATCCAGAATTCTTTAAAAAAAAGGACAGCGTGTTAAATCCAACTCCCCCAAAGCAATAGCATTGTATAAGCAAGTGCAGATAATGTCTCAATTCTCCACCACCCACTTTGCCACCCAGGTAGTACTCAGGTTGTGGTTGTGGGAGCTGTCCCTACTGCTGTAGTGAAGCTATAGGCAGAAAACTTCCTGACAAAGCCAGAATAGTCATACCCACCACCATGGTGGGGTAGCTGTTACCAAAATGTACAAGCCATCCCTGTCCCTCTGCTGCTAGACACAGAATTCATCCATGCCATTACTACTACCATGCTGACAAACTTGAGGTGGGTTGGGGAACTGCAGAATAGAATCCCCCACATGATTCTTGTAGGTACCCAGTTGTAACATATATTCCACATATTTATCTACTGTGTTGTGATATTTTGTATTTATAAATGATGAGACCATTAATATTATTGGAAAATTATTGGCATGCATTTATCCAAGCTTTTGTTTCTTTGAAGAATGAAACCATATAAAATGTACCCTAAGATTTCTGAATTAGTTGTGTTTGTGTGTGTGTGTGTGTGGGGGGGGGGGGTTGGGAATTATTGTTATTTTTCAAAAAATGAGTAATTCAGTTTGAGGCCAGATTCAAATGGGTAGCCATGTTGTTCTGAAGTAGCACAATAAAATCAGAGTCCAGTAGCACCTTTAAGACCAACAAAGATTTAATCAATGCACGAGCTTTCGAGTGCAAGCACCCTTCGTCAGTTTGAGGCCAGTATGCTTAGATCCAGCCTATCAAAATTCCTCTAACATTTGCCATAAAGTGTATATATGACAAACTTATGCAGACTTCCTTTCATGAGTCCTTCCTGTTTGTTTAATTTATATTAAGGTTTATATGTTTAATTTATATTAAAGTTTATAGGCTTATCAAGATAATGGCTGCTTAAACTATTGGCCTCGAGCCTTCGGGGGGAGGCGGGGTATAAATATAAATATAATAATAATAATAATAAAAATATTATGTTACTTACACATGTTTCACAGAACGGCCAGCAGTGACTCCATTCAAGCACACAGCTTGAATGACAGGCTGCTCCAGGTTCTCTGACTGACCAGCAACATCTGTGAGAGAAGTAATATTAGTGCTGTATTGCTGAGGGAAGAGTCCATTGGATTCTATTGGAAACCTGCTTCAAAAGATCTATTTGGACTTAGCTAAAAAACATCAGCTCAGAAAAGGAAAATAATCATGACTAATAGACTGGATTCAGCATAGGCTGAAAGCAGTTCTACAGTTTAAATGTTTGGGAAAGATATTTTGGCAGATGGATTTGGGTAGTTGTGTCATAATCCTAATTCAGGCCAAAGGAAAGGGGGGAAAACTTCTAGGGAGAGAAGGATCCTCGCTCAGTTAAAAAAGGAAAATTAGTTGAGGATTTCCCTGGACTGGTATTGAGAGAAACATGCTTCAGACTCCTTAAGAGTTAGAGGGTGACTGGTGTTTCTAAGGAGGGTTGCTTAGGGTAGTAGAAGAGGGCACCAACCTTCAAATAAAACCAGGGGAGTTTAAAAGAACTTTAAAGTCAGAAGTGTTTTGGGAAACACAGAAACAAAAGCCTCTCAGTGTAAAGGGAAACTCAGAAACTAAAGACAAGCTAATATTCCTCTCTAAAGCCTGTAACTAAGAACTAGAAACTGTAAAACAATTGTTCTTTTTACAACAAAGCTTTATCTCCTCATTCCATCTGCCCTTTCCCTCTGAGTTAAATACTTCTCTCTCTCTCTCTCTCTCTTTTCTTTTTTGGATTTTAACATTGTCTCAGTGCCATGTTGAAAAGGCTTTAGTGCTTTTACACCTTCCCATAAAGTTCCATGGCTGAGTTAAAACCAAATCTTCTGCCAGTGACAGGATGGCAAAGCCAGGTTTATTATTTTATAACAAAGAATCCATGCTTCTTGGGGCTGCTCAGTCAGAGCGGGAACAACATTTTATTTTGGGAGGGGAATATTTAACAGTGTGGGGAAGTGTGAAGGGGGCTGTGTGTGTGTGTGTGTGTGTGTGTGTGTGTGTGTGGTGAGGACACTGAAGCCAGTACTCTGCATACACTGTGATTGCAAACAGAAAAGTGATTATGTGAGTCTGAGAGGAACAAAACTCACATTGCATATTTGATACAAAGCCTTCATGGTGTTCTCCAATAGATTCAAGGATTTTATAATCCTTGAGTTATAATGGGCAATGAGTGCAGTCAAGATTTGCTCACAACCTGGGAAGTTTGCTAGGGAAAGCCAGGTATTTATCCTTGGAAACATATTTCTACCATGGGTGCCCCAGGAATTCTACTCTACTAATTGCTTGTACTGCTTAGATAAACAGCTGGCCTGCCACTTATTCACCTTGGAAAACAGACTGAGCACAGAGTCATTATTGGTCCCATCCCAGTCCTTGTAAATCATGTGCATTAGTGAAGGCAGCACGGTCCTGGAAGATGGAAATGGAAGCTGTGAAATATTCTAAGAGCTGGTTCACCCATGCATGTTTATCTGTGGGATTATTGTAGCATAAATGATGTATCATATATGTGTGTATGAGGTTTTGCAGATTCATCACCATAAACAGTGTCATTCTATCTCAAATATAATAGCTTTTGAAGCCATCCATGCATTCAGCTATGGGTTTTCAAGTGTTTCATCCAGAATAGAAAACTCATGAGATGTACATGTACATTAGCTCAAAAGGGAACAGACTCTGGTTAGACATTTTTTTTTCTGTATAGTTCAGCTGCCTTTTTCTATACAGGTTCCCTATTTTAACTTACAAACTTAGATCCTCTCATATAGTTCTTAGGAAAAAATGCCAAAATGTAGAAATACAGAATGTTAGCTAGCCAAGCTGTCAGCTTTTAGTTTGAAGGAGGATGAATGCAAGTAAAACAATATAGCATGTTTGGAAAATTAGTGTAAATAAATGAACTAAAATTATTGTCCTCCTTGTCAAAGAAGTCAACGACTGTGCAGAAGCATTTTTTCAAACTGATTAAGGAGCTCCCATCAAATACTAGACATTATAAAACAGAAAAAGTCATGTGATTGGTTCTTTATGAGAGAATTCCAAAATTTGTGCTAGTTGAATGTTCTATACTCTTTTCCCCTGAATGACATATTTTAATAAACCAGGTACTCTGGAGATACTTATATAAGATCCATACTATAAAACAATACTTACACAAATCTTGTTTTTTTCTTTGGCTTTTGGGTGATTCAATATGAATAGGGAATATAAAGCTAGGAATGGGCATGAACAGGAAAAATGTGGTTGTATTATGCCATATAGTATATGTGCTGTTCCCAAATGATGGATCATCATGAACTTTTTGACACTAGATGAACCAGTTCAATTTGGGAGGTTTGTTATGTGGTAGAATAACTCCCAGCCTGAAAGATACACCAAACTCTCAGGGGATCTCCAGCAGATTCACTTCTACTTGCTCTCCAAATTTGGTGATAAATCAGATTACAGGGTCTAAGTTACGGCGACTCAAAAAAGTGCCCCCAGAAAAGTGCTTTCTTGGGATATGTCAAGTGTAAGTCCAGGAGGTTGCTTCCATGTTGGAGGTTGCTTCCATGTTGGATGTTAGGATTGGCTCTTGTACAATCTTTCCAAGATAGGGGTGAATTATATTTTTGGAGTCAAAGTTAGAGACCCTTAATAAAGGTCTCCCTCTCCTCCCCCACCTGTGTATGAACATCTCTGTGTGCTGTGAGGGTAAAACTGGATGCAAATGAAGCTTGTCATGGGGAAGAAGTCTTCTATCCACTGCATACTGAGGACCCTACCCGTGGGCACCAAACACATTCGGCCAGGCCGCTGGAGCCTGGCCCCTACAGAGCATCACCAGGGGGCTCAGAACTTCCTTCCCTGATCTGTTTCTGGGGTGCTCCACAGCAGCAACTGAATTGTTAGGACTGCCCAGAGACACCAGCAGTTGCTAACACAGTCCTTACTACTAGCACCTGGCTTCTCACTTCTGGCACAGCATCAAGTCTCCCTGCCTGCTGTAAGACTCAGAGGGAGAATGATGGTAGAGCAGAAGAGTACTGCAGGATGCTATCTCCTCTGTAATAATCCTGCATGGTGAAGAGGAGCTCAGCATCAGTTCTAATGGCACTACTGACAAGTTCTGCACCCATACAGCCAGTCTGGAGTAAGTCATCCCCCTGATTTAAGGGCTGGGCCAGTTGCTGGCCTCCACCCTGGAGCTGGCTTTTCTCCCAAAGGGCAAGGCATTGGCAGAAAGGTTGCAGGTGGGCAGCACCACCAAGTTTTCATCCTCTCTGCAATAAAGGGGAGTACAAGCTGGCCTGTATCTTTGACTTTCTGAATGTAGAGCTCTTGCAGTGGAAGTGTGAGCTCTGAAAAGAATGCAGAGGCTTCAGGTCAACATGTGACCAGAGGGAACAGGTGGAAGAGGTTAGAGGAGGAAGAGGAGCCACATCCTCTGCTTCAAAGAGCTCGACTAAGGAGAAGTTGCACTACTGGTTGTCAATAGTGAACTGGGAGATTAGCAGTGTGCAATGGCAGAGGATTTGTCAAGGGTGAAGGTCCCCGAGACTGTTGACACCAGTCCCCTGGAGTACTGATCACCCAAGGCTCTAGTAGGGAAAAAAGCAGGATTGCATTTACCCCTTAACAGAACAAATAACAGTTTGGGGCATGGGAGGTGGAATTTCTCACAGGGAAATTATGTGGGTTAACTCATGCATGTGCACACACACACACACACACACACACACACACACAGAGTGTCATGGTCTTATACTAAACTAGCTTCAAAGCCCATTCTCAGGAAAGGGATTCTTGAAAGGGCCCCCTCCCCTGGCCAGGCAGCTTAACGTGGCTTTGGGCTGCAACTCGCAGCCAGATCAAGTGGGGCAGGCAGGGGCTGGACAGCTCGTTAGCAGGCAGTCAGCAGGCCAGGAGGACCTTGTCAGCAGGCCCAGCCTAGCAGGCCAAGAGGCCCTCGTTTTGCAAGCCCTCCACCATGAACCTTTGTCCAGGGCCCTCTCCCCTTACCTGCTGCTGGCTCCAGGCACTGAGGCGTCTGAGAGCAAAGAAGCTAGAGACCAGGGACGGAGGGCAGGAGCTACAGGGGCAGGGCCAATCAGGGCAAAGCTGGCTGCACCCTGATTGGCCCTATTCTAACTTGGACAGCCAGACAAGTTCTACTCCCTAGGCTGTTTCATAAATATATAGAGGAACAACAATGGATAAGGATTGGCCCACACAGCACCTTTTCAAAAAACAAAATTTATCTGGAATTCTGACCCATGGATATCTAGTATCTCAACCAATTGTTTCCTAAGGATCTCCAAGTATTCTGTGTCTTACAGGGGCAAATAGGTTATAAAAGAAGAGACTTTTTATTTTATCCTCTGAGAAGGACAACTAAGTTATACAGAATGTCATAAATAAAAGAGAATCTTAAGTCTATTACATATTTCTGTAAGAAATTCCCACGAAAAGTTTGTGTTTATTTCAGAGGACCTGATTTGGGTTCTCTATCTAGGAGTCATCCAATTTGTTTAACATAGTTTCAACAAAAATTCTCTAGAGTCCTTACTAATGACTGTTCATGGGAACCATCTGAAGAACTTATATTATAAATTCCTAACAAGGCTAGATTGCAAATCTTTTCCTGATAGAAGAGTGAACAATGCAAATAAGCTAAAGTTTTCATATTCTAGCTCAGCACCAACAGAATCACCATTTATTTTGCTTTCATATGGCAATACCCTGTGCTAAAGTGCATAAACAGAGAGTAAGCATTACTTCCAGCCTATTTTCATGCCCACTGTGAAGATCAGCAATGTGATGTGATGATGTCATTCAATGAATTTAGAAGGTTCCTTCATGGTTCTGGCTCTTGGCTTGCTACTCGCTATGGTGTTCAGCTAGTGTTTCCTGTCCCCATTTCCCCTTTGTTGGTGAGGAAGTGAGGAAACCTCTTACACAAAATAGGTGAAATAAATAAATAAGGGGCATTACATTTGTACACTGTGGGGGCAACATAACATTAGGTTGGATTCTGCTATTTCATTACAATAGCTGGAGAAACATATGATCGGTGATGGAATAAAATGACAGGATTCATCACAAATATGTTAATAATTTATTGTTAAATTTAGCTCATCCAGTAAACATATTAAAGAGAACTTAAAAGATTATAGACAAATTGAGACAGGTATCAATATGTAAGACTAATGCATGCAAAATGAAATTAAGCTTAACATTTATATGTGATATGAATGTTGGAAATAAAAAACGCTGTTTCAAAGACTAGACAAACTCTTTTCTCTACTTAAAAGTTATAAAGAATGAATTATTGGCAAGAGTGTAAAATTGTACAAAGATTTTGTTCAAATGGGAAACAACCAAGAGCCCATGCAGATGTTCTGATGTATCAAATCAGTTTTTCCAAGCATATATCATTATTCTGTATCTCAAATCCAGTCAGTGCTGGAGCATATTAGGCAAGAAGATCATTCGTTCATTCGTTATTTCGTTCATGGTTTTATATTCTACCCTATCTTTGAAAACTCAGGGTGGATTACAGATTTGTGCAATACATAAAATCCCTGTATAAAAACCTCTAGATTAATAACAATTAAAACCAATTCCATATTTTCCTTCTTCATAATTTGTTAAGGCCTAAGTGGGCAGAGAGTGGGTGGCCCCTCACCCGGACAGACAGCAGTTCTGACCAGTCAGGTGACGGCCCAATCGGAATGTGCAAAGCGCCTTTCAATTGGGCCCTCAACAGTGCTGGCCAGAGCAGCAGCGAAGGGTGCCCGCAACAACAGCAGTGTGGCCCAGAAGCATAGCACCTGGTGAGATGAGAGCCCAGCGGGGATGGCGGCAGCTGGGTATGGCTTCCCCTGGATTGAAGATGTGGCAGCCCCACTTTAAGGCCCCAGGGGAAGCCGGGAGCCAGGCATGGAGCGGCCCATGTGGGGATGACTTCCCCTGGGGCCTCCAAGCAGGGTTGCTGTGTTGAAGACACTGCAGCCCTGCTTGGAGACCCCCGGGGAAGCCAGGAGCCAGGTGGGGAGGAGGGAGAACGGGGATGCCTTCCCCTTGGGCCTCCCAGCAGGCCCACTGTGTCGCACATGTGGCCCTCCTAGAAGGCCCTCGGGGAAGCCGGGAGACAGGTGGGGGCGAGGGGCAGCCAGGAATGGCTTCCCGTTGGCCCTACAAGCAATGAGGCCCCTGGGAATGCCAGGAGAATGGTGGGAGAGCGCCCGTTACCCTCCCTTAGGGATGGGCTTTGATCTAGTATTACAAAAAATGGAGTGACAGGCTGCTCCAAGAGATCTGATTGGTTAACATCAGTCAAGCAGAAAAAAACTTGAGAGCTGAATACTGAGGGTAATTCAATCTGAGTCCAGCCCTGACAAACAAAACTTGAGTGCTGACGGAGTCTGAATTCAGCCCTGGCTGAGAAGAGTCCAGTACTGACAGAGTCCGAATCTAACATAACCCAACCCTAACAGAGAAGGGTTTAGTATTGACAGGGTTTGTGTTTAGCTATGACTGAGAGTTTAACACAGAGTACTGTGGAACAATCTTGCAGGTGAGATCAGGATCATACAGGACCTTAAGTAGTTCTGCCAAGCCTGTAAAATGAGGTTGTTCTACCAGGCCTATGGTTGAGGCCTGGGAAACATCTGATTTCAGCTGACCTCCTTGCCTGATTGCTAATCAGTTTTAAAGGGTAGCCATGTTGGTCTGTAATAGAACAGCTAGATTCAAGTTCAATATACACATTATACACCATAGTGACCTATTATGCACGGCAGCCATTACGCCAGGCAGCCGCTGCACCATTGCAGTAGGGCAGGATGCCCCACTGTTCCCCATGTATGCATGGGGGCGGGGCTCCCCGGCATACGTCAACGCCCTGGCGTAGTGTGCGCACACGCACTGCGCGCCAAGGCCAGGAAACCCAGGATGCTGCCTGGCTATGGCAGCGGCCGTGGGTGAGTGGGAAGGGGCCAGCCCCCTACTGCATGCTACGGCGGGGGCAGGGAGATGCCCTTGCTGGCTCTGAGGCTCCACAGAGTTCACAGGGGTGTGCGGTGTCCTTACAGGGACACCGTAGATTGGGGCCAGGTGGGCCAAAAGGCCCTGCGCTGACAGTTATGCACAGTGCCGGCCTGCCACAGCCCCTGCTGGTGCCCGTGGTATCCCAGGGACCACGGAAGTTCCCGCATTCTGATAACATGGGCTTTCTGTGGCCCTGGGCCGGGCCATGCCTGCACTGGCGGTGGGAGCATGCATAATAGGGATTTTTCCCCGATGCCCTGCTGCCGCTAGTGTGGGCATTCTGGCCCGTGCATAATAGGTCAGTGTGACACAGTTTCAGCAAACTCCAATCTCACAAAAAAATCTGATAGATTTCATTCTTTATTTGCCCTCCTTGAATGTGAGTACATGCCATCTTCCATATGTTCTAAAGAAAAGCTATTCCATGTAGCCCCTGAATTTTCTTTTTCTTACACACACAGCACTTTAAGTTGCATGAGACAACTGGACTGTGTCCTGTGAGGTCCTCCTAGGAAAATCTTGTGCCCTATGCTCTTTAATGCCTACATTTGGAGATTTGTGTTGGGCTGTCATCGATGTGCATGTGACACTCAGCTCTATCTTGCAATTCCAACACTTCCTTGGGAGGCTAAAGAAACCCTGAACCAGGAAGGACTTTTTGAGTGGATGCAGGCTAATAACCTGAACCTTAATCCCAACAAGACAAAAATTATACCTATAAGTGAGAAGTCTGACCCAATATTTAAGGTGTCACACACATTCTAGATGTGACTACACACCTAGAAGTAATGAGTCCATAATCTGAGCATGCTTCTGGACGCAGCCTATTGCTTTATAAAGAGGTCACAGTTGTGGCCAGGAGTGCCTTACACCAACTGCCATTGGTTAGTCAGCCGTAACTTTTCCTGAGCAGAAAGGATTTGGCCACTATGGTGCATGCCCTGGTTATATATTCCATAGGGCAGCCCTTGAAATCATTCAGAGGCTTCAGTTGGTGCAGAACACTTACAAAAGTATGATGCATGGGTTGGGTGGGGGACTCATATCCAGTATCTATGGGTTTGGGTCCTGATCCTGAGATCCTTATTCTCAGCTTATGGCAGCCCACTACAGTCTGCTGTTCCAGATAAAGGTGGGGTGGGGGTGGGAATTAATGTTAAGATTCATGTTTACAAAGTATGCTAACAAATAATTAAGGCCCAAACATGAAGTCTAACTTGTCTTTAATTATCAGCATCCCATCAGGTTTGAACTTGAATGGTATTTTGTTCATGGTGATTCAGTTTTTTAAATGTGAATCACATATTCAAAGGATGGACCAGAATTACCAAACTTTATTAAAAAGACAAGGACTGAGGTAAGCTTCAGCCAAATACCTGATGATTAACCATGATTATAGCACACGATGATCTTTCCTTGGCAGAAAACATATCCTTTGGATTTCCAAACTCACGCCTAATGTGGCCACAGCTACCACAGTCAAATGCTGGCAACTTTGCCTTTGCCTCAAACCATGGGAGGTAATGAAGGATAACTCAACACACTTGACTGGTTAAGGAAATCGGAGCATATATAATTGGCTGATAGGCAGACCCTCTCAGACCAGCTGTCATGTGGCACCATTGCTGTAGCACTTGAGATACTCCTAAATGTGTAACACTGTCTGCTGAAACACGGCAGCTGCTTTTCACTCATGAAATACATTTTTTAAAACCTATATCAATACTTATGTATCAGGGAAAACCTTTCTTAGCAGAAGTCCCTACTGCACCTGCTGAGAGACCTTTCTATATCTCTCCCTGAGGAGATTATGAAAGTAATTCTAGATAAGTCTTCTCAGAGTACTATTCAATGGGGATTAGTCATGAAAATATTTTTAGGATTGCACTGTTGATCTCCAGCTATATGAAACACAAAGCCATCTCTAAAATGGAACCAGAGCCATGGTAGAGCCACTTCATGAAGCCTGCCTAGCCATCTGTAGTTTAAACTGTGAAGTTTTCATTTCATCAGAAGTTCAAGTGTTAATATTTATTTGGTAGGGGTTTTAAAGTGTATTTAGGATCTGATTAACTTTTAAGAGCATGATCTTCATCAACCAACTATTTTATCAAATGATCACAATCAATTATTGCAGAATCATGATTTTAATACTCCTAAAACATTTGAGATGCAGCTGGCTGTTACGCTTTGTAAACAATGCTCTTGAATCATTAATATATTATCATATATCAATATATGATATATGATATATCATATATATCATATCATATCATATATCATATATATCAATATATGATTCTAATGGGTTTCATTGATTATGTCTGAAATGGTTCAGCAACTTATGGCAGAAAAGCAGGCAAGATTTTAAAAACAAATAATAAGAATAATAAAAGGGGTGGATGGAATTCTTTCACCACATGCAGCTTTCAACTAGTTTCATTCAAGTTTTTTCCATGCTTCTTTGTCTCAGCAGTTTAATACCAGGCAGAGCATCTAGCAAAATTTATTGTACAATGCATTTTAAATCGCTGGCCAAGAATGCTGATGGAATGTGCAGTGGGGGCCAGCAGATAGATATCTGGATGGCTTTCAGAATTACCTGGCACTATTATGGTCTGGCAGGCTACACAGTGAAATAGACAAATTACTACCATCTATGCATTCTGAAACAGATGTGCTTAGTTTTCCTGGAGTACAAGGAACTCAAATAGTTAAATAACATTTATGTGAACTGAGGATCTGCTGTCCGGCCTATATCAAAGGGGCTTTTTGCACGCCTTCAAAATCGCACAATGGTTGCCAATTGGAAACGCTATTGATTTGCCATAACGCACGACGTCGTAGACAATCTGGCACACACCTGAAACCAATCTGCAAAAAGCGCTTCCTTGTAGCGCTTTCAGGGGAATTCCAAAAAGTGGATTCACCCTCCGGAAAGCGCTACACTCTTGCAACCAATCTGCAACACTAGCGAAAAAGACCTGTGCGTTAACATTGTTGCGGTTTCTTCAAAGTCCCTCCTCCTGAGCCTGTCCTCCAAACTTCCGGCGAAGCGATCGCCATTTTTTTTTCTCCGAGCGAGCGGGGATAAACGTACCAGCGAGCCTCTTTCTGTTTAGAGGCTTCCCTGGCTTCAGTCCTTCACCTTTAGTCACTAAGCACAAACCACAGAAAAGCCCGTTTGCTGAGGTATTTTCCCATTAATTTTTACACATTCATTCAGCCGAAAATCGGGCCCGTGAGAGGGGGGGGGGATTTTTTTTTTTTCACTCGAGGCAGCGTGGCAACGATCATACGATCAAACGACAGCTCACATTAGGCAGCTGGATGGGTCTCTCCGTTGCAACGAATCTACACAGATTCGTTACAATGGGTCTGTTTTTTTTTTTTTAAACCTTTCTTAAAGGGAAAGGGGCTGTTTGGGAGCATGCTGACGGCTGCCCATTGGCTGCTTGACGGCCAGGGGCGGGACGAGCTTGGCAATAGCGCTTCCTTTCTAGCGATTTCTGCCGAGACCGGAAGCTGTGGGAAACGCTACAAAACGCAACTGGATTCCACTACAAAGGCAGGTATGCATAACGACAAATTCCACTATTTTAAATGGCGATTTTTCATTCAGTGACCAATTTGCAACAAAGATCCCGGTGCGTAAAGCCCCAAAGTATTTTAAACACTAACTTCAATAAGATGCACGTGCTTTCTGCCATGTACTTGATTGACTGCAGTTATTATAATAATTGCAAGTCATTGTTGTCAAACAGCATTATGTGCAAACTCTGGTGGAAATATTTGAGGTTTTCCAAAAATGTTTAGGATTGTTTAATAATTTCCTTTCCATATCCTTAAATATAAAGTTTGAGAAACAGTGCACGTTCTGAAAGAAGGCACTTACTGTAACTGAGGAGGCACAGGGGAAGGGACAGCTCACCCTGAGAATAACCCCAGGAGCCAACCTCCTCCCCTTCTCACAAGAAGAAGGCAGCACTGCTGAGATGCCAAGGAGAAAATGGGAAGACTCCAAAAGGAGGACCAGAAAAAGGAGCAAAGAGAGGACTGGAACCCACCAGGCTCTCCCCTCTCACGGTGGCATTGGCTCTGCGGGAGTCTGAGGACAGCCTCCCAACTCTCCCAGCCAACCCAAAGGGAGAAACAGGCTTGCAGAGTGGGGCAGGCAGTCATCAACAGCAAGAATGGGACTAGTGTGGTAAAGGAAAGCAGGGAGATCAGGATAAGAGGAGAATGAACCTTCTACATACCAGGGGAACTACAGGGACACAGCAAGATACTGGTTGAGATAGTGGCAGGTACTGAAAGGGAAGGAAAGCCCAGATTCTTTAGAAACAGGTGATGAAGAAGAAGAGTTGGTTTATATATCTCACATTTCACTACCTGAAGGAGTTCTAAAGTGGCTCACAATCATCTTCCCTTCTGCTCATCACAATAGACACCGTGTGAGGTAGGTGGGCTGAGAGAGCTCTAAGAGAGCTGTGATTGACCCAAGGTCACCCAAAGCCAAAGCACTAGGCTAGCAAATGGTACTCCAAGTTTCTGTCTTTGTGTAGTGCTGCAAACTGGTGGAAACTATCAGCACTGTTAGTATAAACACGACCAGAGCTCTAATCAGACCAGTATAGCTTATTTTAATAAACTGTTGCCTCTGATAGTTTTTTGTCTGTGTCATTTTCAAGTTTTTGCTGGTAAGTCCTTAACATTAAGGGTTGTGTTTATTTTCCTGTGTTCTTGGTTACTGAACCTGTTGATTCTGAAACATGCTTTTTAGCTGAGCGTTACTTCTGTTGCTGCCTGCCCAATATTAATGTTTCAAACTTATATTACAATTTAAAAATTCTCAATAACTGTTCTTCAAAAGGAAAAGAAAGCTTTTAAAGGAAAAGTTTAAGGGTAGAAGTAAAAATTTGGGTAGCTGAGGGAAAAATTAGGGTCTACAAAGGAAAAAAATTCCTGTAATAAGAGGAAAAAATATGGTCAATTTGAGGGAAATTTATATATATTGGCAAAACCAATATTTTAGACATACCTTTATAAAAGAATTATATTGTTATTCAGAACTGCAATAGTAAAATGAAAAAACTAAAGTATTAAAAAGTGGCAAAAATCAAAATAATCGTTTTTATGTCTTTAAGCTCTAGCCATTAATTTTCTTAATTTTCTAATCTTCCAGAATCTTTTCTAGGACCTTTTGGTCTTCCAGAACCATTCAGTTCTTTGTATGTATACAACTTACATCTGTAAAACATCCCAACACATTATTAGGTATCTATCCACTGACAAATGTTTGTGTTTTAGACATAGATACACATATTCCAGTGAAGAATTATTCTGTGGGTGAATTTATCATATAAAACTTTCAAATATATAGACATTTTGTACATTGATTTTGGTGAAGAACTCATCATACCAGCAGTTACTGAGGTTCTGAGTATTGTCACTCTTATCATAAGATGTAATTAAGACAATTCAGTGCAAGAAACATAGCTGAAATGGCTGAAAATGTGGACTTGCACTAAAGACAACAGAATTTGCATTACAGCTGGATGAGTCAATTTTGCCAGGCAATTAATCTTTGCTTCTCCCTCACATGAACTTCATAAAAGATGAAAGTTTGGCTCAAAAATTGTTATTTGCAAGGCCAGAAGAATAAATACTAATGTGGATTCAATATTTCATGTTGTTGAGCAGTTCTTCATAGACAAAGACATTCCACTTATTAAAATACTTGCTTCTGCAACTGATGGAACACCATCAATGAATGGTGGGTACTATGGGTGTGTTGCTTACTTAAAAATACAGAGCAAAAATGTCTTTATCATTCACTGTGTCAATCATCACCAGCACCTGGTTGCAAAAATTCTTCAGTGATCTCCTGCGTCTTCCACCTTCTGACTCAGCAAATTTCTTTACAATCCTTCTTGAACAGGAAGTGTTTACCCACCCTGGCAGAGGCGCATCTTACCATCGCGTCCCAGGCCAGAAACTTGGGTGTGACCATTGATGCCTCCCTTACTATGGAGGCGCAGGTTTGGAAAGTAGCAGGCCAGGCGTTTTTCCATCTTCGCCAAGACCAGCTACTAGCGCCCTACCTGTCCCCCAAACACCTGGCCACTGTTATCCAGAACGGTCACCTCCAGATTAGATTTCTGTAACTCGCTCTACGTGGGCCTACCCTTGTCCTTGATCCAGAAACTCGAGCTAGTGCAAAATGCAGATGCTAGGGTCACCGGCACACCTTGGAGGGCCCACATTCATCCTGTGCTGAGGCAGCTGCACTGGTTACCAATTGCCGTCCAGATATGGTTCAAGGTTTTGGTACTAACTTTTAAGGCTTTACGCAGGCTGGGATCCACATACCTGAGGGACCGCCTACCGCCCTATGCCCCCCGCAGGGCTCTGCGCTCTGCGAGTGAGAATCTTCTGGTTGTTCCCAGCCCTAGGGAAGCACTCCTAACCTTGACCAGGGCCTTTCCACCCCACCTGGTGGAACGAGCTCCCGGGAGAGCTGCGGGACCTTTCAACGTTCCGCAAGGCCTGCAAGACGGAGTTCTTCCGCCAGGTCTATGGTTGAGGCTGAGGCTGCTGTGGTACATCGACTGCTCTTCCCCGGGCTTCTTCTTGAACACCATTGACCTCCTTCTCCTCCACCCCCCCTTCTTAGGAAAGGGGGTGGGAAGGGGATTTTATTATTGCGCTGCCATGCTGTGATGGTTTTTAAGTCTTTTAATGGGAGCTTTAATGGGGTTTTAAGACACTGTAACCCGCCATGAGCCATTTGGGAGTGGCGGGAAATAAATCAAAATAATAATAAATAATAATAATAATAATTGTCTATCAGAAGGATGGCTAGAATTACTCCATCATAAAGGTTTATTTGTGATTATGGGGGAGCAAACTGAGAATATTTGTTTCTCATAATATCTAGTAGCCATGGGTAGCCTCACTATACAGATGAAAAAATCCAGTCAATAGGGCTAGCATGATATTAAATGTTGCTAAACCAGGGAAACCCCAAGTCCCCCCCCAAAAGAGAGGATCAAATAAAATTTAGATCTTATAAGAGTCCCATATGAAGTCTTGGCGTTCATTTTAATTTCCTACGCAACTCCAGATGTTACCTTGGTAAACCAAAAGGGCAGCCAAGATCTCACAACTTAGTCTTGTGAAATTGTCTTGATTTTAAATTGTTGACTGTTTTATTTTATCCCTTTTGGCGTGAGGCAGGCTGTAAATAGAAGTCAAGGACAGAGAAAGGGAGGGCCTGTGTAGACTTCATAGGAGTATGGGAGGGATCACAAGGACTGTGAGTGGAAAGTGGCAACCAGTCTGAGTGAAATGGAAACCTAGCACAGTGAGAGAGGGAAAATGGAAACCATCAGGTGAGGGAATGGTAATCAAAACAAATGATGAGAATAGAAAAAAGTGGGGCACTGGCAAGGGGGATAGTAGAATATCCAGTGCAGAGGACAGAGTCAGGAATTTCCCCTCCCATTCAACATGGGCTCTCTACTTTTTTGAATAATTCTTAAAGCTAGCATTACAAGAAGTCATTGTGTTATCTATCAAAGATTGTAATTTGTTGTTATATTTAAAACAGCAATTTTTCATATTTCATTGGAAAAAGAAAATTCATCTAAAGCAACTTGGTTATCCCTTTTTCTAGGGATATTAATATTTGAAAAAATATGAAATCCATCTGCTCATTTTAGGTAGGTAGGAATGTTGCACTAGCAAAATATTTCATTCTATCCTGTTTTTTTCTAATTTAGAGTTCATTTGGAAATGCTGTTTATCTCCCATGAGGATGAATCAGGCAGTCACACTCATATTATAGATCCCGAGCCATTTATAGGGAGCTGTTTTGTCACTGTCCTGGCCATGTTTGTGTACTGCTGGTTCTCTAGCAACAACCTCTGCCCCACTTGCAAACAGATACACAAAAAATAACGCGTTTCTCATGTGAGAACTTGGGGTTCATTGCAGAATACTGATACCTTAGTCAAGGCAAGTGAAATGGAGAAAATTTAAAAAGAGAGGAGACAGCACAATGAAAATGAATAAACATCTGTCTCTGTGTGTGTGTGTGTGTGTGTGTGTGTGAGAAAGAGAGATTGTGTGTGGGGAGGGTGGGCATTCCAGTTACAGGGAAATCATAGCAGTCTTTCTTGACTCAATATGGATTCATTCCAGAGTTGTGTCACAACTTGGGCAAAGTCTGCACTTACTTTCGTTATTCCATTGTCAATCCTGTTGAATTCAGATCGCTTTGAACTCGGGTCTTCTTCCCCCCCCCCCCCCATTGAAACAGGAAAGTCGTCTGCACGTTGTTAGGGAGGCTCAGAAGGTGGGGGGGGGGGAGCCAAGCCTCTTTCTTTCTTTTCTTGAAGGGGGGGGGGGAGAGGAGCCAAGCAGGGAGCCTCTTTCTTTTCTTGGAGGGGTGGGGGAGAGGATCAAAAAAGGCAGAGGAGGGAGGAAAAATCCAGGACTAACAGAAGTTGAAAGAAATTAGGGGCTTCTCCTTTAAGGCAAGTGTGTCACATGACCAGGTGTAGCCTATCAGAGGTTCTCTACCACGGAGCTTTCTTGCCCAAATGGATACTGAGGATTAAAAGCAGTCTGAGATATCGCACAATAAAGGTAGGGTCACTCTGGATCAATCCTTCTTGCTGCAGAAAGAAATTTTAAATCGCCCAAAATCCAAATGAAAATCGCATTCTGTGTAGAGGGCAGGGACTGAATCGATCTGGGCTTGGAATAAAAGCTCCGTGCAGTTTACACCTAGGTCTGTATTTTCTCTGCTTCAGTCTTTCCCCCTCATGATAATGTTGTATTAACAAATATCCGCACAATGTAGAAATATGGCAATCATTCAAAAATTGGACTCTGACCTCAGAGTTTGACCTTCAGATTTGATATTCAAATTTTGGGTCAAATGTAATAACTTCATTGGGAGTACAGCAGGGACCATATCTTGGAAAGGAGCCAAATGAAACTGGTTGATCCTGGACTAATTTAATTGGGATTAGTCCATACCAAAATTAATGTGGCCAGTATAATACATTATGTTGCTTTTGTTTTTAGGATAGTGAATATATGTTCACATTAGTCTTGCCACAGATAAACATTACACCTGTCTTCACTCTCACAGTCATTGGGCTTTGAAGGGTACAACTCTTTTATGACTACAACTCTTTTATGACTATGACTAAGTCCTGAAAAGGGCCACATGCAGGTTTGCTTGTTATCATATAATGGCATATGCCATAGCTTCTGGAAGAAGGGCCTGATGAATTCAAGCCACCCAGTCCATTGAAAAAGGAAGAATTTGAATTCATATCGTCTGGGTCCAACACTGATCCAATCACACACTGATTCCTTCACTTCCCTTAAAAAGTAGCAATTGGTTTCCTTGCCAGATGTTTTTTCAAAGTAACCCAGCTGCCTTTCACAGCACCATTTCATGCCAGCATTTATGACACCGGATCCATCACAAAGGGAGTTTCAGCTGAAAGAGAGAAATCAAGTGAGGGAAAGTTCAGAGGGCCAATTTCTTTCCTTCCAAATTCCTTCTGAAGTAGATGGCTAAGACAACAGCGCTCAACAGACAACAGATTGTTGGCAAGAAACAATAGCTGATACAACATTTCACTTTGTGTATAGCACTTGGAATGATTTCAAACATAAATGGTGGGAAATAATGGCATTTATTTTCTTTCCCAATCAAGGACTGCAATAAATTAAAAGTCAATTTACCCTGCAGGCAAACTAAAGTACAGTTATATAGTTTTATTAGGAGGCTGCTAATTATATAGGTGCAGACAGACAACAACAAAGGAATTCTATTGGCATCTTTATAGAACGGGGAAGGTTTTCTTTCAACATTTTGAATGTAATGCAACAATTTAAAGCAGATTTTAACTCCTGCCAACAGCTTCAGAGAGTTATTGCATGCAGAGTTGATGGCAAACGTTTGTTGTAACTCAGATTATATGCCCCAATTCAAGAAGTGCAATCAGGGCATAAGAAGAGGTTTGTGCTTTTGCATTGGTCTTTCATACCTTAAACAATGTCCATAACAGGGGGGAAACCCAGAATTCATTGCAGAGTGTGTGTCTGAAGGAAGAATGCCATTTAGGAGTCAAAAGGCCAGCCCCCTACATCTACCCCACTGTCAAGGCTGACCTGCCTTGGTCTGAGTGATTTGTTCCCCTGTCTGCTAAGCCTAGGACTTTGGAGCAGGCCTCTCCACTGATAACACAGCCAAGTTTACCCTCGGTTTGGATTGAGAAACTTATAGCAAGAACACAATGAAGCAAAAACAAACTTTTATTTAGAAAAAAAAATTAAAAAGATTTTAAAAATATCACAGAACAAATTTAGAGTCCAGTGGCACATTTAAGACCAACAATGGCCAATGGCCTCTATGTTTGTTTGGCTGCTTCAGACCAATACAGCTACCCACTTGAATCTAAAAACATTACAGTTCTACTGGCCAGCTCAAGTACACAGAAAATAATAACATTCGCTTTCCAAATCTCATAGCAAGGCTTCTGCAGCACAGATCTTTGTTCTTGATGCTAGGGCAAATTCAGTCCATAGCTAATAACCTGGTGTGTTAGTAAGAAGGCTTACCAACTCCTGTTTAAGAAATAACTGGAGAGCTGGCAGTGGAGCCTCTAGGAGAAGGAATTCAGCCTGTGTTCTCCTGGGCTTACCCAAGAAATTTGGGGGCACACCTGGCTGCAGGTAGTAGGGTGAAGGCCCACTCCATATCTGGCCGTCCTCAATGGCGTGTGGAGATGGGATGAGAACAAAGCCAGCAAGGACACTTGGCCTCACCTTTGTTCCCAAGAGGCTGCTCCCTCCCAACTGACAAGAAAAGGGAAATGGTAGTTATGATTGCATGAGATGAGTCCAGCTGCAACTTGTTGTCAGGGGAGAGGAGTGGGGATTTCCCCAAAATCTGATCACCTCTGACAAGGCCAGCTGGGTCTTGTCCTCAGAGTCAGGTGGGGATTTCCCTGTTAGCAAGGGCAGAATGCTTTATCCCAGTGAGTTTGGCAGATGGAGGACCCTTGCAGCAATGAATCAAGGGACTGGCTCTGGGTCTCCATCATTACAGAATGGAGCTCTTAAAAGGGAGCTCAGCCAGCCAAGGAGGTGGCTGTCTGTCTGGTCTCTGACAGGTAAATGGAACTAACTGAAACTTTTTCTCTCAAGCTTGTTCTACATGCATTGCAGCTGTGTCTTCCAGGGTAGTGAAACTCTTGAATACACTGCTATGCCAGAGGCTCATCATCTCCTTACAAACTGCAATGTGTGAATGAAGGGGAAGTAAATTGCATTAAAATGGTAGACAGAATCATAGCAAAGGGATGAATGTGTTATTGGTCTGGGAGTTTGCACATGCAAAGAATGTGCACTGCCTGTTCTCGCGCAATGAACTGAGGCTCTTCTCCAAACCCCTTTCTAGGAATTTTGCTGGATTAGGCCATTCAGTATCAGGTCCTCTAGTTAAGTTAGTTAGCATAAGCTTATAGTCTTGCCTTTGCAGTGTATATATGTACTTGGGATAAGATAGACATAGTGATGGCCACAAGAATAGATGGCTTTAAAGGGGATTAGATAGATTCATGGAAGAGAGGTTCCTCATTGACTACTAGCCATGGTGAATAAAGGGAACCTCTATACTCGGAGGCAGCAAACTTTGTAATACTAGCACTAGGAGGCTCTACGCCATGTTGGCTTCTGTGTCTAAAACATGCTGGACTAAATGGACCACTAGCCTGTTTGAGCAGAAGTCTTCTTATGTAAGATCATAAGATCAAGTTATATCCTTGCCGGTCAAAGGAAAGCAGTGGGGACTCTCAGACTTTTACCCTGTGACATTACAGAGGCCTTGAGAAATAGCAATACATGAAAATGGTGGGTTGACAACCTGAATGGGATTTGGTAATCTTTATTCTTCCAAATGAAAATTATTTCAGGAAAGACTGTGGTATGTAATCTTGGACAGGCACTTCCTGACAGAATTTGTAGTACAAGTTTAGATGGTCCGATTTGGCTCCTTACCCACTTTACATGCTATATTCACATTCTATGATGACAATTCTTACTCCATGCAAGTGGGGAAGGATGCTTAGGGCAATGGTTGAGCTGGAATCTTCTTTGCTATGTGTGGCTCAGCCAAGCCCATCATTGGCAGAAGGGGTGGGGGAGGCACACAAACCCTCTGAGCTCTGTGTTAGACTGGGAAGGAAGTATATGGCTGAGGCCTGTGACACTTAGTGAGGTCACAGTTTCCTTCACAACACATAGCCCAGATGAGTCCAATGCCTGGCAGAGAAGGAGGGTCAAGATAAATCCTCTCACAGTTTGGCCAATCAGCTATTAGGTGTCCTGATTTGAGATCAGCTGTTCTAAATGGGGTCAAACATAACTTGAAAAATACTGTTAAAATGTCAGAATTCTCTGATAGAGCACTTAGTAGGAAGATGCCTATCCAACAGAAGTTCAGTCAGGGCATGGACTGCATTGTGGAATTTAATATTTGCTTTATCTGTTTTCATTTCTCTTGTCGTTTTGAACTGTGTGTAGCACAAGCAAGAAGATATCAGTATGTTGCATTCATTAAATGAGCCTAAGACTTAGACATATGTTTTGTTGCTGGCTTTCGCTCTGCACAGTCATTTGAATTCTTTCTTCAGATCAAACATTCAACTGTACAAATTAAATGGCTGAGAAAGGTGAAGACGCAGCGGCCCTGCTCCTTTCCCACTGGCAAAGCATCTTCTGCCGGGTGGCAACTTACCAGAGTGAGCGCACAGAGGCAAGGACGGCCGACTCGCCGGTGTGCGCAGCCGACGACGGGCCAAGTAGCCAATGGGGAGCTGCGCTGCGTGCGGCTCCCTATTGGCCACTTGGCCCTGGAGTGACACTCGGAGGGGCCAATCAAGAGCCGCTTCGCCGCTCCTGATTGGCCCCTCCGAGTTTTTATCATGGACTCAGCCCACCCTTTTCTCCTCCCCATTAGCCCTTACTCTTTTATTTATACCGCTCCGCAGGAATGGTTTAAAGATAGTGAACTTGGTATGGACTTCAACTTTCTTTTTTGTCATCTTGTGGCCTGTAAACAGGTTTCCATGACTTTTATTATAGTGAAAACAAAGTGGCAACATGTATTAAGTGTGACACTATTTAGCTGCCAAGGGGCATTCATTACATATTTTTACTGTGGTAGGGGCAGGGATGAATGGCCTAATCCTGTGCACTTCGACTGAGTAAAAGCTATGACTTTATTTGTATAGTTGTGGTATGAGGCAACCTGTTGGTGTAGAGCCAGCAGCCAGCTATGCTATGCAAGTAATATTACTCAGTACAATGTTACACAGCTCTGTGGGCTTACTGGGGCTTCCTTGAACCAACTGGGTTGCCAGCCTCCAGGTGATAAGTCCAAAAATAAAATCGTGTCAGTCTAAATTGGTTGAAAAAATGAAGAAAGGACTGAAATTGGCTGTTAAATAAAAATCAATGTCTTTGACATTTTCTTGCTCTGTTTTATTGTAGAAAGTGAGGTTCCAGACAACATACACTTGCTTTCAATTGTCTTCCTCAGTGGTGTATCTTCAAATACTTTCCAATATGGCAAAAATGTATATTAATTTTCACTGTCACTTCTTTCAGTGTCCCATTGGCCAATGGCTCATCACAGTTATGGAGATCCTAGTGTCAATGTTCATCACATTATAAGGAGAGCTAGAAAAACAATCTCTTTCTCAACTCCCTTTTGCAATGGGGAGCTCAGAAGCATTCCTTCTATCCCTCTTCCTTGTTCCCTCAACTTTGGAAGGAAATGATGAAGGAAAATAAATGATCTGCTAGAGTGGCAGCCCCAACCTGCATTCACCTGCTCCATGTTGGCAGAGTAAATTACAGAGCAACAGTGCACAATCTGATTAGAGAGTAGATAAATGTTAATTTAGGAATTAATATACTTGACAGAAATAGGCTCCTAAATACCTCTCTAGCTGAGATTGAGGCTAAGAGTGAGTGGCACTTCTGAGAAGAAAGGAGACATTGCCCTGAGAATAGCAGTCTGGAGACAGACAGAATGCTATTTAATTGTGTTCTTGCTGCCCCCTGCTGGGTGGTCTTCTTTGTACACCAAACATTGCCTTTTCCAACCTGTGAGGTAGATGAGGCTGAGAGAGCTCTGAGAGAACTGTGACTAGCCCAGGGTCACCCAGCTGGCTGAATGTAGAGGAGTGGGGAATTAAACCCAATTCTTCAGATTAGATACTGCTGCTCTTAACCCACTATACCAAGCTGACTCTCAGAGGATACCTCCAACAGGATACAGCTTTGCTCAGACATGGCTGAGGCACAACAGCTTCTTCAAACCTCAGGGGAGGTCAGGACAGGAGAAAAGAAGTCCCAGCTAAGGAGGCCAGTTGCCCAGATTCCTTTCAATCACCATAGGCCTGTCCCTGAAGAGAAGGCAATGAAGATTACCCAGCCCCCATGTGAGCTTTAATTAGGCCAATGGAGGAAGGGACAGACCTATTCCACATCAGTCAAGGAGAGGTTGCTAGCTAGAGACACAGAGTCCAAGGGTATGGAGAAATGCCAGAATGATACAGCATTCTCCCCTTTTGGAATTTGTTCTTTTGTACTTTATTCATGCCTGGGTGGGTTTCTGGGATGCTGAACATGGTTCCAGGAGCCCAAAATATCATTTTGTGTAAATGGTTGACTTAAAGATAGTGCTCAGATTCATGTATGTTCGGGAGAAGATGCTTGATCATCTGCCCTCCTCTGTTCGAACTCATTCCCCACCTCCAGAAAACAGAAATGGGGCTGTGTTTGGCCTGGCTGATTCCAAAATGACCGTGGACACTTTAAAGAAGATTTTATTTTATCTTTGACAATGTTGGTTTGCAGTCCACTGCAATGCAGACCACACCATTTAAAGAAAAATTACTCAGAGCAGGAAATGAAGAGCAGAGGGTGAGTGTAAGGGCAGACCAATGCTGCAGAGCACACCTTTCCCCCTCCATATGGGTTTGCCCCTAGTTGATCACCAATGGGATGCGCAATTGAGGGGGGTAAATCCAGTTTTGGCGATTTCCCTCATAGCGAGTTGAGAATAGCCAAAACTTGAACCAGCTTCTTGACAGCCTCAGAATGCAGGTGTCATCATGTGGATGGGGCTTGAAAAGCCACCAACATTCGAAGGCTGCCCAGGGGCAGATTCCTCATGTGAAAATGGTCTAAGTCTTCTTGTAAAGCTCTCTAAGTTAGGGGGCCATCACTAACCTTGGTGACAATGACTTTCTTAATTATTTATTGTGTCAAGACGCCTAATCTTTGGTCATCTTAGTGACCTAGTGTACGGAACTGTTAACAGTTCTGAGAATCCTATCTTTAGGTCCTGCCCTTTAACTTTCAATCTACAAACTCACATTTTTCTCTAGGACCACATGAACCCATTTTCTAATGCCATTGGTGACAATATGCACCACAACTGCTGACTCCTCCCTAGCATTATCTATCAGTCTATCAACACAGTGATGTCCACCACCACAGCCGCTACTCCCCTGTCTTTCTACCTTCATAACTGGTTTGGTTGTTTAGAGGTGTTTGAAATACAGTGCAAAAGTCTATAGCAGGAAGGAAACTGCTGTACAATTCTTCCTTGCCGACAGGAAGCTCATATGTCATTTTTCAGAAAAAAACAAGGGTTGCCTCCTACTCTTCCTTGAACTCCCCTGTTAGAAGCCCTGAATGCAAGCCCTGGGATGCAAACCATGGAATTCAGAGTCAGCTATGCACAATAGGAAAACTCACAAAAAAGTTTGCAAAAAATATTTCAGTTTTTGATTCTGCATGTGGAGGTGGTTTCACCATGGAAAAGCCATCAAAGTATTTTTAATTATGCACTGCAGTTACCCTTCATAGCCCTTCTGCATTGTTTCCTTGCAGTATTGTAAACTTGCTATGCCACGATTCTTTCATGTAAGCTGCTTCCAGGGACCCTGTCTATGGCATGCATAACTGTTACTGTATTTTCTGTCTATTCTCCTGAGCTATCTTAAACTAAGGTGGCCTTTGGCGGGACAGTCCCGCATTTAGGGCATTTGCCCTGCGTCCTGCGGCGTTTTATAATTGTCCTGTGGTGTTCAACAATTTTTTAATTTTTTAAAAAGATTTTGGCCAGCAGGCAGCCCAGGCTCAGGAGGCCCCCACGCAGGCACCTGGACTCAGGGGGCCCCAGTGCAGGTGCCTGGGCTCTAGGGCGGGGCTTCCCAGCTGGCTCTGCTGCCGCCTGTTCGGGCGGCTCTTTCCGGGCCACCACTGTCCTGAGGCCAGACAGGGAGGGAGGAGTGTATCTTACACCATTGGCTGAACGGAAAGCCCATGAACTGCGATTCCCATGAGGGTCTTCTAGCAGCATCTGTTGGTTAGGAGACATTGCTGCTGACCACAGCCTACCAATGAGTGAGAACAATGGATAAAGTACTCTCCCACTTGAGGAAATCTCTCTCAAGTGCAGAATTCATCTTTGATCTACTATGGTAGGCAAAGCCCCCAGAACACATGTGTTTTAAAAAAGGATGATTTAACCACATCAGTGATCTGACGACAATTAAAAACTGTGAATGCATCACCCACCCAGGAGAAACAGAAATCCTAGAGTCATATCACACTGTCACAAAGCCCAAATTTCACCATCCCAGGCACTGGCCCCAAATCTCCAGGAACTTCCCAAGCTAGAGCTAACAATGCTGCTTAGAACAACAATCCACATGATTGTATTTCCTATTTCCCTTTGAATACTACTCAGCCGTATTTAGTGTTAAGGCCTCAACATGAGTTTATAATGAAATCTAAATCTTTGCTTCAGTGTTATCGTTTCATGAACAGGGGTTTCTATAACAGGAGAAACAAAAGAAGATTTTTGTCTCTTTGGGGCTACAAATAGCAAAGTGCTTCAGCAATGCAAAGCGATATTAATTACCTTCAGGATATAAGAAGAGCAGAACAGAGGATTAGCTTGACTGATCTATTGTGTACTGTTTCTTTTGTCTAACACAGGTCTTGTTAATGTGCTTTCCCCCCCTCACAAAAATCTCCAGTAATATTAGAGATGTGCTGATACTGCAAAAGCCACCTACAAATAATGCTAACGCAACCTGCTTCTCACAGGTATCAGATTCATTGGCTACCCTCAAAAATTTCAGATCAGGTATCTTCACATCGACCTGCATTTCTCCATCTTTCCCCCCTCTTTTTCTTAAAAAAATTTAATCAGAAAAGGTAGGTGCTGGCTAGGGTTTTAACAGGAATTTGGCAAATACAACTACTGGGGGGGATTCCAGAAGATCACATGACTCACAAAGTGATCTTGCCCTTTGCATAATGCTAGCTTGACAGGGTATAACAGCAGGGGGGAAACTTTTAAAAAATGGATGCAGAAAAGCCTTTGACAAAATGGCATCATGTGCATACAATTTAAATGTGAAGATAATTAAATGCCTATTACTATGTACAGCCGTTTAGCTTCCTGCGGTGCTGTTTTAATAGTGCAGAAATGAAGATACAAGTTAACACAAAACACACATTCTTCACCAAATACTGTAATTGACTGAAAGCCACAGGAATGCTCTAGAAGGCCACTGGTTAGAATCTGGTTGAAGTTGTCAAAACAGAAATTGCCAGGAATGTGTTAGTGAAGTTATATAACTTGTTAGACTTTCAAGAAAGGTTCCATGCCGCATGGACAGTAGAATTGACTCTGACGAGGAAGTGGATGGACCACTTGAACCTTATTGTTCGACCAAGAAATGTTTGCAGAACCTCCAATGCTGTTTCTTATCCCTTGTCTTTTCTAGAGGTTAGACTCATTTTTAGTCCACATGCTATGACCTCAGTCTGTCTGATCAGAGGCCAAACAAAGATAATTAGAGGACAATGGCTCGTTGTTGCAGAAGTGTTTCTTTAATTAACCATAATGTTTGGTTTCATACCATCCTGTAGAACAATGTGAAAACTAAACTTGGTCCAGGAAATCTGTGATGGATAGTAGACATGACTCCAATAATGGAAACATTCTTGACTGGCAAAAGCCACCACCATGTGTGAAATATGCTCAACATGTATCAAAGTTACTGGTGGAAAATGTGAGTAAATTCTAATTTTAAGTGCTTTTCTCCACTTGCATCCCTTCTTTCTTTTGCAGCTAGTATCTTCATTCTGTGTCTTTGTTACTGTTGTTTTTTCACTTCATTGCTTCGGTAGGAACTATTTTGTTACACATCATAATCAGGAAGACTTAGTGCAAAATTTAGACAGGTGCATTTAGAACCAATCAAATAATCAGTTTAGCTTGATAGATGTTACAGTTCTGCAAAGAAGAATGAGTCCAGGCTGCTGATTCTTTCGAGATGTAAAACTACTTTAATTTCAGACACAGCAAAATGTAAACTACATAGGTACAGTACAGCCCTCTCCCCTGGTCTGCAGCAGATCCAACAGGTGCTAAAAGAAAAGGAACAAGAAAAACAGAAACTAGTGGAAGAAACCAGTTAATTACTAGACAGCATCACTCTTCCATCTATTGAATAACTTTGCAAGTAACCTAATTACTTCTCCATTTCTGCAGTCTTTGTTAATGTTAATAATATAATGTTAATATCTTACTCCTGAATTTTTGAAATGATGATGCAGCAACAAAGTACTGCCCAAAACTGTAAATTTGACTACAGCCAAGATTTTACATGATGTGTGATGACATAAAGCACATTGCTGAGAATTTCAATAAGAGACACATCTCCTGCCTTTGCTTATGTTCATGGTCCCTGATTCCTTTACACCAGTGGTCCCCAACCTTTTTATCACCGGGGACCACTCAACTCTGGGGACCACTCAACGCCTTTTTCTGAAGCCCGGTGGGGGGGGGGGTAGTTTACTCCTCTACTCTCAACCACTGCCCTAACGCTCTCTGATCGCTATGGAAATGTTTAAACATCCCTTCAAAATAAGATACAGACACGCCACAACAATGAACATAAGGAACATTTTATTTTCATGGAAATTTTAACTCATGACAATGACAAATCAATGGGAACCCTGAGACTGTTTCTCTGCAATGAGATAGTCCCATCTGGGAGTGATGGAAGACAATGACACCCAAAGTGTGTTGTAAAGGGATGGGGGGGAGAAGGCGTCCTTCGGGGTCCACTTCCAATTAGTCGAAGGACCACATATGGTCCACGGCCCACAGGTTGGGGATTGCTACTTTACACCATTTCTGTGAGCTGAACTGGAGACTTCAAGCATTGCTTGCCTATCTGATGATTGTTTGATGTTGTCTTCCTGAACCTAAAATTTTGCCTTTCTGGCCCCTCCTAGCTTCAGACAAATACTGCTCTGAGCTGCCTCATGATAAAATGTAAATGGCGCCATTATCTCTTCTCTGCAGAGTTCATTCATCTGCCTTAGCATAGTTTGAATCATATATCTGGGTTTAATATTAGATTGCCTGCAATCAAGGAAGATTCTATAATAATATTATTGTTATTATTATTGTTATTATTTAAATTTGTTACTCTCCTCTCGCTGGAGGCTCGAGGTAAGTTACAGCAGATAAAAGCCCCAATAAAAAGAGGCAGCAAAAAAAGACTTAACTAAACTACCCCTCAATACCCCATCCGGGGTGGGGGGAGAAAGAGGGTGCCAATTGGTCTTTGCTACTGCTGCTATAACGGGGGCCAGATCATCCTTGCTTATACTAGATATTTCATTTATACTAGGTATTTCAAAACAAGACCTTTTCTAATTTGACATACCACATTTTATTGGGAATCTCAGGATTCAGATTTACTGATTTTGTAAGCTGCCCTTTTTTGTACAAATGAGCAGTCTGCATTCCTCTCTTTTCAATAAAAAGTAAAGAAGTTTAGCCAACAAGAAAATATTT
Source organism: Paroedura picta (assembly GCF_049243985.1). Taxonomy (NCBI): domain Eukaryota; kingdom Metazoa; phylum Chordata; class Lepidosauria; order Squamata; family Gekkonidae; genus Paroedura; species Paroedura picta. The sequence continues at coordinate 134,968,042 of NC_135370.1, forward strand.
CTAGACGGAAATAGTTTGTATACATCTTTCCAACGGTATTTGATTTAAAACTGCTAAAGTCATTACCTTTTTCTTTTAGGTGGATCAAAGCCCAGGTCTCCAGAAATATGACTTCAGTTCTCTGTTTGCATGTTGATCTTCTGTGGTAAACTCTCCCAGCCTGGAAACTATATGAGCCAAAAGTATTTTGGTATCCTAGGAAATGAAAATGCCAAACTTATATTCCCCATCCCCCAACACACACTTTTACGTATGCCTGGGCCAGGGCCTTGACAATCTTCAAGACTTCTTACAGCATTCATTCTGGCAATGTTTACGAACCATACAGGAAACCAAATAGCACGTGAATTCATAAACACGGAATGAAAATTAGATTCTACTCTAAGTAGAATATTGAAACTGACATCCACAGCATATGCAAACGGCATGTTTTTTGTCATTTCATTAGATGTGACTGTTTCAAAGTTATTAATCTTCATGCTTATTTTCTTCTCCATATAACCCTCTACTTTTCTCTTCTGTTTGGTCTGTTGAGTTTCACAACATTTAAATGGCTTGGTTTAATTCTAGGCCATCATTTACTAGCAGTACCCTTCCTGCCCATAATGATAGAAATTTCCACCATACACTAGTAATACATGCAGCATCTCAAAACACAACGCGTCATGGTCTAAGTATTTAGGAAGAAGATACATCTTTTATTGTTTCATTGCCTAGGCATTCTTTTTGCAGCTGTTACTCTGCAAGCTACTTTTATATGTATACATATGGTTATGATTCTATCAAAAGTAAACAGCAAGTCTCATTGATTGGAATGGCAGGGAATTAAGGATGCGCTCATCCAGTAAAACCAATGGATTCAGCTCTGAGAAGATCAGTTCCATAGTTTGCAAGATGGAATTAATCAAATGTTTTAAAGGTGAATACAATGGGATATATACTTTTCTGGATGCAACTTTCAGAAATTAATGCGTTCATTATGTAAAACCTAAGGTGTTCTTTCCATGCAATAAAACTTAGATGCAAATACATTCAGTTTCTAAATAGAGGGACAGCTGGAACTTTCCTTCTTATTCTCATGAAACTGGATAGCTATGAGAAATCCAGTAGAATTTTCCTCCTGAATGAATGGTTTTCAAAATATGTTATAGTGAACCTGGGGTTTCTTTGAAACGTAGCAGAGGTCACTCAAAGAGAAGATAATAAATGACATACAGTTACTGGAAACACTTTGGTTTTCCCCTGGAGTGAGTTTAAGGCTGGGCTGTCAGTTTATGCATGGTAATGGTGAGGCCCAATAGGTCTGGCCTGTTCATCATTTGAGGAATATTCACTCTAGAACATAACCCAGACTACCTTGCCTGCCAGCTTTTCTCCTGTAGCTTCAGTTTCTAGACTCTAAATATTTATGTGCTCACTGCCAACAAAGTTGATACAGAACACTGGAGACTTATCCAGATAACTGATGTGAATATGAATGAAAATTATCTAGAAAGAAGGCAGAAGGAAATGAATTCTATGTGTTTCAACTTGTGTCCAGAAAATGGACTGGAAGATGGAGGCCTAACTGATACCAAAAGTGGTATCTACCCTCAGTCAGCTTGGTATAGTAGTATAGAGTGGTGGCTTCAAATCTGGTGAGCTGGGTTCTCCACACACAGCCAGCTGGGTGATTTGGGCTCATCACAGCCCTGTTAGAGCTGTTTTCATATTGCATCCCTGTCAGAGTTCTCTCAGCCCCACCTACCTCCCAGGATGTCTGTTGTGGTGAGAGGAAAAGATGGAGATTATAAGCCACTTTGAGACTCCTTAGGGTAGTGAAAAGTGGGATATAAAAAACAACTCTTCTTCATCCTCTTTATCTTCATTTGTTACAGAGAAGAGATAACTCACTAGTGGCACTTGAGCTAGGTAAGTTCTTCCTAGGAACTGACTGTGGGCCATATGATGATCCAACACAATTCCAGAATAATACTAATCATTAGTACTGAGAAACAATAATTTATCATACAGTTATTATGGATTTTATTACATAGCTGGTATGTAACATAAATTGGGTATGTTAAAATGAATCTAGTGAATTTCAAGCAAGTATTTCTGATATTCCATTTATTGTACAACATTCTGAGGGGCAATCCCTGTATTAACATGAACATACCTCTAACTATTGTTAATCATGTGCCTGGATGGTCAAATTTGAGTTGTGCGATCATGGTGGACTTGGCAGGAGAATTTAAGTTTTTAAAAGTTTCTTATTAATTATTTTTCTTTAAAACTTCTAGGACAGGGGTGGCACAAACTGGCACTCCATGACAGGGGCTCATGGTAATTGTAATTCATGGAAGTTTGGAGAGCCACAGTTCGGTCACTCCTGCTCTAGGATTTTTCACCACACTTGAAAATTTATTTCTGTAATTACAGGAGCTCAAAGCCTATTTTAACACCATTAAATGATGGACATTTCCAGATTTAAACAATTTGTCTTTTATTCGGTACAATAGGATATACAGGCTGTAATCCACATAATGCTTTAAAGACTCTCCAAAGTCCAGAGTCTTCTTGTTATTTTTATATGTTAGAAATTATCAAGAGAGTACTCTGGTAGATAATATTAGCCATCACACCAGAGCCAGGAAACTGAGGGGATGAAGAGCAAATGATTGTTAGCCCACAGAGGAAATCCAAAAAGAAGATAAAAATGTGTGCAGTGAGAATTTTTATCTGGAAAGTAAGAATACAGGCTATTTCATCTGCTTCAAATATTTCCACTCTGTTTTAGGTTGAAGTTTTCTTGAAATAACTAGTTGAATTAGGCACAGTTCATTAGTGTATCACTGTCATGGCGTTCTTTGGGGCCCATACATTTTCAAAGATTCTCTTACTGGTGAAGTCAGATACAGCTGGGACTCTGCCAGCCTTCTAAAATAAATTATGATTCCAAGGTCCATCTTTAAAAATTAGCCAAAAGATTACAAATTTTACAGAAAAGCAAAAAAAGAAAAGAAAAATATAAATAGAAGTGGATGGGTCAACCTTTGCTGGCAAAAGCCTTCTTATTCTGCACTGACTTTGGCATTATCAGAACCTAAATTATTTAATGCTTGGGGGCTGGCTGTCATCAATATACAGATAATACACAGCTATAGATATCCAAATATCCTAGTAATGCAATAGAATTCCTAAATTACTGCCTGGCTGCTGTGGTAAGGTCGCTAAGTGAAACTAACCCCTGGAAAGACAGAAGTAATGCTAATTGGAAAGGTGGAGGTTTTGAAGGACATTATGTTCCCCACATTTGATGGGTTTCAGATGACTCTTGGTGAATCAGGTAAGAACCTTGGGTTTACAGTTGCCCCAACATTTTTTATTTATTATATTTATATACTACCCTCCCCTACAGAAGCAAGTTAATACAGTAGCACAAAAGGCTTTCATCCTAATCAGCCCAGCTTGGAAAAGGCTCCTTACCTGGATATGGCTGATCTGTCCACCAAGGTCCATGCTACAGTGATATACAGATTAGACTAGTATAATGCACTGTAGATTGGTCTTCCCTAAAAATCAGTTCAGGAACTCCAGAATGCTGCAGCTTGGCTTCACCGTGACATCTTAGTTGTCTGTGCAGCCCTTCTGGAGGTGCCCACCTACAAATAGTGAAAATCAACTACTGCCTGTACATGTCCTTTCTCCATTGCGGCCTCCGCGTTATGGAATGGCCTGGCTGAGGTCAGGAAGACTCCCTCTCCCAAGGCTTTCTGCAAACTATGCAAAACTGAGTCCTTTTCTACACAAGCAAAAAGGTAACATTTTACAAAATGATTCACAAATTTCCTTGGACAAATTATTAGGGACTGTGGTCTACACTAATGTGTATGATTTACTGTAAATTGAATACTACTGTGTCATTTTGCATCATTTAATGTGTTGCTAACTCTTATGCTTTGCTTTAGTTGTTTTTTAGATTTCTGGCTGTTTCATTGTTTATTGAATATCTCATCTTGTTGATTGTATTGACTCTCTAATCTGCCTTGAGTCCCAGTGAGAAAGGTGGACTTTGTCTTCATAGGAAGAGGTGTGATTTCATATGTTTCATTTTTATTTCCCTGGGTTCTGTTAATATGAATTAATGGGACTCCAAATATTCTATTATGTAATTTGGATCTGGAAGTATTACATTATTTGTTAAACTCTGAATATTTTAAAATCTGAATTGTATATCTCTATTAACCATTAGGTTCCTTCTATAAGCAGCAGGATACATATAATTGAGAGACTCTACATAAAGCATATAGTAATTATCAAGAACTTATTCAATAGTTCCCTTTCTCTTACCACCGAGTAACCACAACCAGCCTCTACCAATCTGGAATTAGGAAAACTGTGCTTCCTGGTCTGAAGGCATGGGTGTTATGGAAACTTGAATCTCAACACTTTTCATTTTAGAAATTAATTACTGCTAGTAACCTCATGTGTATAGTCCTTTGTGCACCCATAAACTAGTTTCTGTAAAGGCACTGACACCTCAGAATTATGTACAAAGTGAATAAGGAAGGGAATGATTAAAATAACATAAATATGTGCCTTCTTGGCCCTAGGCTAGAGCCAACTAAATGAAATATGGAAAGGCTGCCTATATACATTAGAAATGACTGTAATGAAAATAGTGAAATCATTATTCCTGATAAGATACATTGAAATGGTTGCTTTTATTAGAATCATAGAATGTTATATAATGTTAGAGTGGTGGTATATGTTATGGTTTTTCAAGCTGTGTTCAATATACATTTGGCTGCCAATAAATATGTTAACAATTTATTGCCTTCATGTATAGAGATGTGGTTCAAACATCTGACAGAGACAGGGAATAATAAGCTTCGTTTGAATACTGTCAAATATTGACTCCATGCCCAGCGATGGCAATTCAATGAGAAATTCTTCTCCCAAAGCCTTACTGATATGAATGAGAGCCACACAAGAAACCTGAATCCCTTGCAGAGTTTAATTTCATTTCAGTTTGCCAGCAGCTACATCAAATAGCCCTCAGTGATTTGATCTTCAGAAAGTATCCATGCTATGACAATTTAGGAGATGATGGATTGTTAACTGTGTGCCTCTCCAGTGTGAATTTCAGAGGTAGGACACCACACTCGGCCAGGGCAGGGGATAAAGAGACAGTTAAAGTATAAAAGAATTTTCATTCAGTCTGAAATAACATAGCTAAATTGGGGGTTACTTTACAGTGATGATATAATAAATTAATATGATGACATGTTGATATGTGAGAAATGCAATTATGTGCTTGCAAACGAGGAAATGTTCACATCCAGACCAGATGACAAATATCAGGACAGGAAGGTATAGTGTCATAGCATATTCAGAAAACAAAACATCTCTTTTAGGTGGCTTAATTTATATTAAATAAGAATTTATACTGACGATTTGATTCAAAGAAATTTTTTTTCTTAGTTAAACACAGTTTGTTTTAAATTTGCAGATAACTTTGTGAGAAGGGTTTTCAAAACTTTGCATCTTACATATCTTCCTTGTACTAATAAAGATTCAGTAATTGTGAAGATTTTGTAATTTCTTTAATATACATTATTCTTTAAGAATGTTTTCATTGCCATATTTTCAGGCATTTGATCAGAAGAAATGTGCATTGGTTTAACACTTCCTGGGAATAAGCCCTATTGAATGGATCTGAGGATTCTGAGTCAACTGGGTCAAGATTGCTCTCTGAATAGTTTAGAATACTGACTAAGCTCTTTGATGACACAACACTGGGATGCACCAGTACAGCACTTGACCTGGATAGCCCTGGCAAGCCGTATTCCATCAGGTCTCAGAAACTAAGCAGGGTCATCTCTGGCAAGCACTTGAAAGGGTGACCTCCAAGAAATATAAGGGTTGTGGCAAATCACCTCTGAACATCTCTTGCCTGGCAGCCAAAGCAATCCTGGGATAGATAAATAAATAAATAAACAAACAAATAAATAAATAACCGGTACACTGGCATTTCTGTGCTAGCATAGAATGGGGCAGCACCAGAGCCCTATTGGAGGAGGAGTATGGTTCAGCCTTTCTAGCCTAATGCCCACCCCCTCTTTAGCCTGCTGCCCCAGAATTACACTAGTGACAATCTTGATGTAACTGGAAATGTAGAAATAATGAAGAATGAAAATACATTTTCTGCCCCCCAACTGTCTGCTATTTTTTCCAAGTTATATCCTAGATTAGGATACCAACTATGTTTTTCTAAATGTTTTTTTCTAGGGGGTTTATTTCCTGATTTCTGCACACATTTTTGAACCTTTTGAACTCACTCTGGGTTCTCTCCTCACTGATTCCTTTGTGATCACTTTTTCTGGAAGTAAATTCTGAGGGCCATTTCGCACGGCTTCAAAATAGCACAATGGTTGCTAATTGAAAACGCTACTAATTTGCCTTAACGCACGACGTCGCAGACAATCTGCAACACTCCTGAAACCAATCAGCAAAAAGCGCTTCGTTGTAGCGCTTTTAGGGGAATCCAGAAAAGTGGATTCACCCTCCAGATAGCGATACACTCCTGCAACCAATCTGCAACACTAGCGCTAAAGACCTGTGCGTTACCATTGTTGTGGGTTCTTCAAAGTCCCTCCTCCTGAGCCTGTCCTCCAAACTTCCGGCGAAGCGATCGCCATTTTTTTTTCTCCGAGCGAGCGGGGATAAACGCACCAGCGAGCCTCTTTCTGTTTAGAGGCTTCCCTGGCTTCAGTCCTTCACCTTTAGTCACTAAGCACAAACCACATAAAAGCCCGTTTGCTGAAATAAAGTCCCTTTATTTTTTACACATTAATTCAGCCGAAAATCGGGCCCGTGAGAGGGGGGGGATTTTTTTTTTATCACTCGAGGCAGCGTGCCAACAATCATACAATCAAACGACAGCTCACATTAGGCAGCTGGATGGGTCTCTCCGTTGCAACGAATCTACCTAGATTCGTTGCTATGGGTCTGTTTTTTTTTTAAAAAAAACCTTTCTTAAAGGGGAAGGGGCTGTTTGGGAGCATGCTAACGGCTGCCCATTGGCTGCTTGACGGCCAGGGGCAGGACGAGCTTGGCAATAGCGCTTCCTTTCTAGCGATTTCTGCCGAGACCGGAAGCCTGTGGGAAACGCTAAAAAACGCAACTGATTCCACTACAAAGGCAGGTATGCATAACGACGAATTCCACTATTTTAAATGGCGATTTTTCATTCCGCAAACAATTTGCAACAAAGATCCCCGTGCGAAAAGGCCCTGAGTCACCTTTTTCTTCATGTGGAATATTTCTGTTGGTTTTTTGACCTGCCCACTCCCCCTACACCTCTAGTCCATTGTTCTATGACTGGACTGTTCTGGTCAAACCACTCTTTCTACATCCCTCACAGGTTTGAAAAGGGCACTGCCACTGCCTTTTACTGACAGAAACCAGGCCTGGAATGCTGGGCAAACTGTTGTAGTTTCCTAGCAAAAGCCAATGAGGACATCTGTGTATTAAACATGTAGGTACTCCATTTATCATTTTATTTATTATTCACTTATTTATTTATTTCCAAATTTTTAGCCCACCACTCCCAGAACAACCGGCTCGTGGCGGTTTACATAAATTTAAAACCCCCATAAAACAATAAAACATCCAAAAAAAACCTCCAAGATGGTGGTAATGACAACAGCAGGAGAGCCCACTAGACCAATCCCACCTCCGGCCCCCATAACCAATCGCCAGTCCTCCAGAGTGCACGGTCGCCAATCTTCCAGAGATTTGCAATTTTAAAAATTTGCCCAATGTATTTTTAAAATTTCAGATTTTTCTACTAGCCTGAACCATTTTTCAGGTTTGAAAGACCTGACGTGTCCACTCACTGATCTGGTCTCTAGATTTAAATATCCTCAGATGGGTCAATACTTTGCTATTCAAATATAAAAGTGGAGACCCACAAGAAACTTGTGGGAGGGTGCATCCCATCCCCTTCCTTTTGCTTCCTTCTCTTACTCCCTTCTATCACAGTCATCCCCCTCTTTCTCACCCCTCCCCTTCTCTGAATAATCTCCTTCCTCTTTCTCTCCCTCCCCTTATCTGCCTACCCTCTCCCAGCCTTCTCCATCTTTCCTCTTCCCTTTTCTGAAAATCTGCCCTCTCTTTTTCACCTCTACCCCCTTTTATGTTAATCCCCCTCTTTCTTCCCCCTCCCTCTTCTTGTCAATATTCCCCCCCATCTCTCTTTTCCTCCCTTCCCTATTTAGTCTGATCTTCTCTTGCACATCCCAACTGCTGGCCCATAGCAGCCCCAAGACACTGCAGCTATAGCTTTACCCAGAACAGGCTCTAGATGTCCTTGCCACTGGCTCTGAAGAAAGAAGGCAAGTACATTGTCCATGCCTGGTCTTTTAATTATCCCCTAAGCCTGCAAAACTGATTTCTGAAAGTGTGGGCACAATCCACAGATTTGATATCTGCCAATTGGCCCACAGTTGGCTATCACAAGAAATGATTATAATGATAATGGTGAATGATTATTATATCTCATTTTTCAAGCCAAGTTATCTGCCCAAAAGTTTTGGTGTTGATTAGTAAACCACTAGGTTAAAGTAAAGTCATTGCTTGTTTTTGCTCCACTATGCAATAACATGCATGTTCATCATATAACTTTAAGATCAGGTGATGTTGTATAGGTGCCAAGTTCTATCTGTAGTTTAACCACATTAAAGAAATGTAAATACTGTTAAGTATCTAAAGGAGTGGCAATTTCAACCAATTCCTTTCTTATTGCAGATACCTACTATGCTGTTTCTGATTGTCTGCTGATACCCAGCAGCAATAATTTAGAATGCTCAGTGGATTGCAATGAACTGGCAAAAATTGCTGTTTCTTTTTCAGAAAATTTAAAAGGACTTAAGTTTTCTTAGCTGCATGGTTAGATACAGATCAATGTTACATTAAGACAATCACAATGTGTTTGAGCAGATATTGGAAATGACTTTGCAAATGCATATGAAGAAGTCAATTTATTTGCAAAATTAAACTAATGAAACATTACACAGTCATCATCCAATAACATTAAAAATAATGTAGAACAGATCATGAAGACACAAGGTTAATGTTTTAATAGCATTTGTGTTTGTTTTGTAATTTGGTAGGTTTTTTGTTATCATGAAAATATGGTTGGTGCTGGATTATTTCTAGTAATAATCAAAGATAAAGGAATGTTGAAATAAGAATGATAGCCCAATTTGTCTGTTAATGAGTCAGTTTAATTGCATGACAAAAGGACTTGATAAGGGCGATGAAGGGGATACTTTGGGGCAGTTAAGCAGGCTACAGCTTTTATTCAAAGCAGGGAGAGTCAGTGCAGCATGGGGTGACATCCTGCTATCCACGGACAACTGACTGCAAGGAAGCCAGTGGCACCACCAAAGCTGCAGAGCAACTCGGCTTTGCCACGGCACCATATCACTTTGGCATACAGGCATGAATAGCCTACATAGTTCATATACTGTGAAACTGTTAAGGAGCTTGAATTACAGGTGATTATACGGTAAAAAGAAGAACAAAGAATATAGTCACAAATATTTTATTTATTTGTTTGTTGGATTTTTAAACCACCCCTCCCAGCCACACAGGTTTGAGGTGGTTTACAATAAAACCCATGTGGTAGCTCTGACAGGGCCCTCAGCTCTTCCAGGAGCTCATTCCACCAGGCTGAGGCCAGGACCAAAAAGGCCTTGGCCTGTTCGAGGCTAGGCACCCTTCCTGGGGACCAGGAACCACCTATCCCATTCTCGCACAATCCTGATGTCCATTTAATCTATCACAGTTATTGGAGATGAAAATCAAATACATTTTGTTACATAGGAAAGTGATAGATTTTCACAAAGTAATGACTGATATTGACATCTGAATTAATTGTTGTAAGAGAATAAACAGTTTAATATTCTCAACAAAACTATTCAGACAGTAGAGAATCTTTTCAAGTCAATTTCTCTGAAAATCCATTCAGATTCTTCAGTTTCCCAGGATTTGCATGATCTCAAATGCACAATACTCAATAAAATATAAATCAAATATTATGGCTTCATTATCCATTTAATAAATTTAATAAATTTAATAAATGCCCAGGAAAGTCAGTACTTATTGCAATATTGAAAGTCAGTATTTATTGAAAATGGTCCAAAAACTCCTAGTTCCAAAATGTAGTGACCATACTCATTTTAGGCATTAGCGACAGGAACTATCCTAAGGTAAAGGTAAAGGTATCCCCTGTGCAAGCACCGAGTCATGTCTGACCCTTGGGGTGACGCCCTCTAGCGTTTTCATGGCAGACTCAATACGGGGTGGTTTGCCAGTGCCTTCCCCAGTCATTACCGTTTACCCCCCAGCAAGCTGGGTACTCATTTGACCGACCTCGGAAGGATGGAAGGCTGAGTCAACCTGGAGCCGGCTGCTGGGATTGAACTCCCAGCCTCATGGGCAAAGCTTTCAGACAGCTGCCTTACCACTCTGCGCCACAAGAGGCTCTTGGAACTATCCTACTCCTACACTAAAAGATCTGTACTAGCTACCTGTCTGTTTCCAGGTCCAGTTTAAAGGGCTTTTTCATAACTTAGATCCCAAAAGACTTGGAGCCATAGTACCTGAAAGGCCATCTCCTCTTGTGCTTTCCAGTCCACCAGTTATGATCTACCTTCCAGAGGTGAAGCAGGTGGTGTCAAGAAGTAAGGGATTTTCTGTACTGCCCTTTCAAGTCTCTCCTGGTACCTACTTACTGTAATTTAAATCAGACTTTTAATTAGAGATTTTAGAGATTTTATCTTTACAGCTGTTTTATGGTCTGCTTTGGGTTTGTGGTCTAGGTAGTTTTATTCTGCTTTTATGTCCCAGGGTTTGTTTTAATGGCTTGTTTATATATTTTATTATTTTAATTGTAAACTGTACTGAGCATTGTACTGCTGTGCTGGAGGACCATTGGTGGCCAAAAGCAAGCCAAGCCCCAGGGACCACTCAGATTGGTTTACTTCTGTGTTATTTAACTTTTCTAGCATACTTTTCTAGTCTACTTTTGTGTTGTTTTACTTTTCTAGCCTACCCTTTTCTAGTCTACCCTGTAGGACAAGTAGGAAGCCAGTGACCGATTTAGATTCTCAGATAGAAGTCAGGCTGGGCTAGTGAAAAAGATATGCAACATATGTGTAGGAGCCAAATGGCAATTTCCTTCCTAATCCTACATCACAGTAATTTGAGTTGAATTGTCTACATGAATGCACCATGTCACAAAAAGTAGCTAGTTCATAATTTCCTGGATGTTCTCTATAGTTTGCCTAAAAATATTTCTGTCTGCACCACACATTGAGGACATGATGCTTAAGCTGATCTAGGGTTTCATTAATGGTTGATCTGAAACAATAACTTATTTAACTTTTTTCAGCGTTGGTTACCATTAAAAGGGTCAGGTTTTGGCTAGGCTACCAATGGCTAACCCTCCCCCTGGCTCAACTTGCGCTACAATATTGCTGTATTTTGTTTTTCATAGCCTGCACACCAAACTATCTACTGAAAGGAGTATTCCCCCATTCTATTCAGAAATTAAGTGCCCTGTCCTCTCCAGCAGAGAAGCACCTCTCCAGTATGTGGTGAAAGGCTGATGTGAAAATGAACCGTAAAATTCCTAATTAGCCAAAGTGATCATCTACATTATCATCATAGGCAAGATTAATTCTGCACAGTACATCTTCCAGGAATTTCTACCAGGAGAAAGCAGGGTTGCACTTACTTGTAACTGCTGTTCATCGAGTGGTCTTCTGTGCAGGCACACATGTGCAGGCACACACGGATGTTTGAAATCTGGAGATCAGTTGTAATTTAAGGAGAACTCCAGGCTTTACCCAAAGGTTGGCAACCCTTGTGCCACCTCTGCTTGGCTGTGCTCTATTTTTGAAACCGGTGGGGGCAAGAAAACCCTTTATTCAGGAGGGAAGTGAACTTCCTTGGAATGAAAATAATGTTAATACTTCTTGGTTGAGAGGACATTAACAATTACTGGGGAATCTGGATACATGCTGGGATCAGTGTATCTGTGGGACTGCCTTTTCCACTATTCACCCCAAAGAGCATTGAGGTCATCAGACCAAAACTTGCTCAGGATCCTTGGCCCAAAAGGGGTTACATTGGCATTGACTGGGGCCTTGTTGGTCTTGGCCCCAGCCTTGTGGAATGTTCTTGTAAAAAAGACCAGGGCCCTGCAGGACCCATTCCATGAGGCCTGTAAGACAGAGCTGTTCCACCAGGCTTATGGTTGAGACCAGACAGAATGTCAAGAAGTGCTGGACTCACTGCTGAAATGGAAGGGAGGCTTACCTGCCCAAGAAAGATATGGAACGCCCCACCTTAAGTTCTACTGAATGGGTTGCTGTAATGTATATAGATGTTTTAATGATTAAACTTGTTTTTAAATAACTGACTGTTTTAACCAGTGTTGTTACCCACCCTGAGCTATCTAGGAAGGGCAGGATACAAAAATAAAATTGATATATGATGAGGATGAGAATGATGTTTAGGCCAATGCTGAATATTTCACCTCAATCCTATTGCTCTTCTTTGACATTTAGGACAGTTTATCTATATTTCCTAAGAAGTCTCCCATCAGTGTAGTTTGCAAGCCTAGACCTGTTTACGTTCAGCAGGTTCAGAACTACATCATGTGGTTGTAGATAATTCTCTTGGGTCTTCATTAGCTGGCCTCTCTGAAAACTTTATTTGCTAGTACAAACAGCTCTAGCACAGGATCTTTAAACATACAAATTGTGGCATAAGCACCTAGACTGTTTTGTTTCTTTCAGACAGAGATCAATACTCAGGCTTTTTAAATGCACTTTCCCGCATATTAAGACAGCATTTGGATAAATATTCCAGCAGTTCTGACAAAGAATGCTACTTATCTGAAATGCTTTCCCACTGAATGGAATTTATTTTCAGATAAACTGCACAAAATCATGGCTGGAAATCAAATGACCTCCTGCATATTTTAATCCTGACATTCCAGAGATGTCTACCTGATGAAAAGAAGCAAAGGCCATAGGACAGACTGGGAGAAAGAGCAACAATTTGCATTCATTCACTGAAATAGACTTTGCAGATGACTTTGCTTTTGGCTTCTGTGACTAATTCTTTTTTCACAGAAGCGTCTGTAAGACTCAGAAATAAAGGAAGAAACAGCTGGGCTGGAAGCAGTTCTCTAACAAATACCACATGCTGTGGAAAGCAACAATGATTTGGTGGGTTGGATTGTCTTTTTTCTTAGCACTGTTTTTGTCGCTGCTGCTGTTTCTTGGGATTAGAAAGTTTTATGTGATTTGTTTCACTATTATCGTCGAAAGCTGGCTCTTTTGAATTTATTTTCACAAGTTCTTCTCAAAGAAAGCTAGCCCTTTGAAGCCCAAGAGCTGAATGCAACAGTGTTTATGTAGTTAATAGACACAGAACCTTCCTGATTATTCATCCAAGCCCTTCCTCATCCACCCCTTCCCTGTTTTGCATTCATTTTCATTTCCTCCTGCAGTTTTTTTCCATCTTCTTGCAATCCCTACTTCTCTCTTTGTCCAGATCCTGATTTCCTTGTTCTCCCATGCCAGTTTCCTGCCTCTTTGACACTCCTGTCACTCTATCTTTCTTTCCCTAACCATGAAGTCATTTCCTTTCTCTTCTTGGAGTCTAGCTGCCTCCTCAAGCAAAAGATGACAAGAGTGTTTTCTGGGTTTTTTTTTTTTTGTTGTTTTTTTGCTGCATCAATTGAACATAGCTACCACACTGGAATTTTTCTCCATTTCTACACAGGTGCCTATGGTTAGACAAAGTCAGCATGAAGGACCTGGCTCTGAATAAGGACTATGAATATTATCTGTTTTGTACAAGAACTCAGTATGAATGGTAATTTGTACTGGTCCCAACTTCATCTTGTAGAGATTCGGCCTGAGGGCGTTGGCAAACCACGCTCTCTGAGGCTGCACCTCTGCATCTAACCTAGACCAATCAGGATACTACAGCACAACAATTGCCTTATATGTAAAAAGGATTACTTGAAGCCTATCAGTTTGCTCCACGCTACCTCACAGGATTACTTGAAGCCTATCAGTTTGCTCCACGCTACCTCGCGGGATTATTTGAAGCCTATCAGTTTGCACCACGCTACCTCACAGGATTACTTGAAGCCTATCAGTTTGCTCCACGCTACCTCACAGGATTACTTGAAGCCTATCAGTTTGCTCCACGCTACCTCGCGGGATTATTTGAAATGATTTACGTGTATGTATAAATAAAGGATTCCCCTCTGTTCAAGAGGTCTTTCGCAGGAAATCCTTCTCCGTGTCATTCTTCCTCATTGCTTCCCGACAGCATCAAATCAAAGCAAGAAATAATCTGCTTTATCACATTCTTTAATAGTGCTGTAATGGAGAGTGAATGGTTAATCCAGGGATTCCCAATCAGGGGTCTGTGGATCCCTGAGGGTCCATGGGAGCTCCAAAGGGGTCCAAAGCCTTTCTCCTCCTGCCTAAATGGACTTGGCCACAAGCTAGCGAAGTGGCTGCCTCCACTTGGAGGGCTTGGGGGTAAGCTATGTATGTAAAAATCAAAGGACAGGCCAGGTATGGTATGGGGGGTCCGGGCTGTCTTCTCAGCTCCTGCCCTTCTTTCTGGGCTTCATGAGGCAAAGCCCCTGTAGTAGTAGTAAAGGTGGGGGAGGGACAGAAATAAGGGCGAAGAGTACTTATGGTTATGCCACTCCCAGTGGGTGAAGCAGGAAGGCGTGGCCAATTGTCAGCACTTCCAGGAGTCCTCAAAGCCTAAACATATATTGCAGGGGCTCCTCCATGGATAAAAGGATGAAAAAGGCTATGTTAGCCGGATCTGAGAACCTTGATGAACAGGAGGTTCAAACTGAATTCTACAGTTGAGAGTGGCGGTTAAGATTATTATGCTCAGTTAAGAAGAGTGATAGAATCACGGGTCAGACACCATGTTACAAGAGCTACAGTGTAGTTTCTCCAGTGTAATCCCAGTGATTTCAATTGGCTTAGACTAAATAACACAGCCCAAGGACTGGAAGCCATATTTCAACTGTAAGTTCCTGGAGTCAAAACAATTTAAAAGCACTGCAGGAGCCTGATTTGGATTGGAACCACTGAATGGAGAAGGGGAGGGGTCCTGCTGGCTGTTCTGTTTTGAAAAGCACTTTTTCAAATTGCCCAGAGAGCAGTTTGTATTGAAATATCTGCTAGAGTCTCTGGTTTCTCAAAGTAGATAAATAATAAAGTTGTTATTATAATAAGGTAGCTGCACAGGTGGACAGAGCCAGACATGTTTGCTGTGAAATATCTTAATAATCTGCTTATACCACAAATGGTAAATCCAAAAAGGGAAAGGCATTATGTCCTTAGGGGCTTTTATTAGTTTAATTGCATTTTATTTCTATTTTTAAAATATTTTGAAATTAAAACGCTCAAAGCTATGGGTGGAGATTCACCACCTTTAAAATGCTATGTGACTATGATGTGTGTGTGTGTGTAAGGTCTATTAAATGCAGGATTATGGTATAAGGTTGTGGCAGTTCTCCTGCACACTGATAATCAAAAAGCAAAAATCTGACATTTGCTCCTGGTAGTCATAATCATTTATCTGTTCTGTGATATCAGGTAATCAACGTCTTATAAATGATTTATGTAAGTCAGCAATACATTTAAGAATATAAAATATAATCAACATTAAACAAAGCATCATTGAGATCAATGTTTCCTAGCAAAATATTACTGGAATGACATCTGAATAGAATATATATAAGTAATTAATCTGTATAATTTGTTTTGGGGGGAGGGGGTGTTATACACAAATGTTCTCAAGAGATCTGAGTGCTACCAAATGCCCTGATTTGGATAGCTCAGGCTAGCTTGATCTCAGAAGCTAAGCAAGGTTAGTCTTGGCTAGTATTTGATGGAAGGGTAATGACAAACCAATTCTGAATGTCTTTTGCCATGAAAATCCTGTAGGTTCTCCATAAGTCAACTAAGACTTGATGGGACATGGGTATACCACAGGGCTAAAACATCAACAACTGGACACTTGGAGTGGATGTTAAAATAGGAAGCTGAAAGTAAGGATACAACCAGTCCTGAAGACGATAAGGAGATTGACCTCACTAGGGAGCCTTCAAGGATCGCTGCCTTGTTGTGGCAAGGGGGCTTGCGTAGTTCAGTGAAGCTATGAGCTATGCCGTGCAGGGCCACCCAAGACGGACAGGTCATAGCTGAGAGCTCTGACAAAAGGTGATCCACTGGAGAAGGCAATGGCAAACCACTCCAGTATCTTTGCCATGAAAACTCTATGGACAGTTCCAATAGGCATAACGATATGACGCTGGAAGATGAGCCCCTCAGGTCGGAAGGTGTCCAATATGCTACTGGGGATGAGCAGACGGCTAGTACGAGTAGCGCCAGAATGAATGAAGCGGCTGGGCCAAAGCCGAAAGGACGCTCAGTTGTGGAAGTAACTGGTGGCGAAAAGACAGTCCGATGCTGTAAAGATTTTTATTCCATAGGAACCTGGAACGTCAGATCCATGAATCAAGGCAAGCTGGACGTGGTTAAACAAGAAATGAGAAGACTGAACATCGACATTTTAGGAATCAGTGAACTAAAATGGACAGGAATGGGTGAATTTAATTCAGATGACCATCAGGTATGCTACTGTGGACAAGAATCTCGCAGAAGAAATGGAGTAGCCTTCATAATCAATAAGAGAGTAGGAAAAGCAGTCTTGGGATACAATCCCCAAAATGACAGAATGATCTCAGTTCGAATCCAAGGCAAACCATTCAACATCACAGTGATCCAGGTCTACGCTCCAACCACTGCTGCTGAAGAGGATGAAGTTGATCAGTTCTATGAAGCCCTACAACACCTTCTAGAAGCAACGCCCAAAAATGATGTGCTTATCATCATGGGGGATTGGAATGCTAAAGTAGGAAGCCAAAAGATAACCGGGATAACAGGCAAGTTTGGCCTTGGAGTACAAAATGAAGCAGGGCACAGGCTGGTAGAATTTTGTCAAGAGAATACAATGGTCATAGCAAACACTCTTTTCCAGCAACCCAAGAGACGACTCTACACATGGACATCACCAGACGGTCAACACAGAAATCAGATTGACTATGTGCTCTGCAGCCAAAGATGGAAAAGTTCTATCCAGTCAATAAAAACAAGACCAGGAGCTGATTGTGGTTCAGATCATGAGCTTCTTGTTGCAAAATTTAGGCTTAAATTGAAGAAAGTAGGGAAAAGCACTAGGCCACTCAGGTATGAACTAAATCATATCCCTGACGAATACACAGTGGAGGTGACAAATAGATTTAAGGAATTAGATCTGATAGACAGAGTGCCTGAAGAACTATGGACGGAGGTTCGCAACATTGTACAAGAGGTAGCAACTAAAACCATCCCAAAGAAAAAGAAATGCAAGAAATCAAAATGGCTGTCTGAGGAAGCTTTACAAATAGCTAAGGAGAGAAGGGAAGTGAAAGGCAAGGGAGAAAGAGAAAGATACACCCAATTGAATGCAGAATTCCAGAGAAAAGCTAGAAGAGATAAGAATGCCTTCTTAAATGAACAGTGCAAACAAATAGAAGAAAACAATAGAATGGGGAGGACCAGAGATCTTTTCAAGAAAATTGGAGATATGAAGAGAACGTTTCATGCAAAGGTGGGTATGATAAGGGACCAAAATGGTAGGGACCTCACAGAAGCAGAAGAGATTAAACAAAGGTGGCAAAATTATACAGAAGAACTATACAAGATCGAGCTTAACATCCCTGATGACCACAATGGGGTAGTTACTGACCTGGAGCCAGACATCCTGGAATGTGAAGTCAAATGGGCCTTAGGAAGTCTGAGCAACAATAAAGCTAGTGGTAGTGACAGCATTCCAGTTGAACTATTCAAAATCTTAAAGGACGATGCAGTAAAAGTGCTACACTCAATATGCCAGCAAATTTGGAAAACTCAACAATGGCCACAGGATTGGAAAAGGTCAGTTTACATTCCAATCCCAAAGAAGGGCAATGCCAAAGAATGTTCAAACTACCGCACCATTGCACTAATTTCTCATGCTAGCAAAGGTATGCTCAAAATCCTACAAGCTAGGCTCCAGCAATATGTGGACCGAGAACTTCCAGAAGTACAGGCAGGATTTCGAAGAGGCAGAGGAACTAGAGATCAAATTGCCAACATACGCTGGATCATGGAGAAAGCTAGGGAGTACCAGAAGAACGTCTACTTCTGCTTCATTGACTATGCTAAAGCCTTTGATTGTGTGGAGCACAACAAATTGTGGCAAGTTCTAAAAGAGATGGGAATACCAGAGCATCTTATTTGTCTCTTGAGAAATTTATATGCAGGTCAAGAAGCAACAGTGAGAACTGAACATGGAATCACTGACTGGTTCAAAATTGAGAAAGGAGTTCGGCAAGGCTGTATACTGTCGCCTTGCCTATTTAACTTGTATGCAGAGCACATCATGAGAAATGCGGGATTAGAGGAGTCACAAATTGGGATCAAGATTGCAGGGAGAAATATCAACAACCTCAGATATGCAGATGATACCACTCTAATGGCAGAAAGTGAAGAGGAACTAAAGAGCCTGTTGATGCGGGTGAAGGAGGAGAGTGCAAAAGCTGGCTTGAAACTCAACATCAAGAAAACAAAGATCATGGCATCCGGCCCTCTCAATTCCTGGCAAATAGAAGGGGAAGAAATGGAGATAGTGACAGATTTTATTTTCCTGGGCTCCAAGATCACTGCAGATGGGGACTGCAGCAAAGAAATTAAAAGACGCTTGCTCCTGGGGAGGAAAGCTATGGCAAATCTAGACAGCATCCTAAAAAGCAGAGACATCACCCTGCCAACAAAAGTGCGTTTAGTCAAGGCTATGGTCTTCCCAGTTGCAATGTATGGCTGCGAAAGTTGGACCATAAGGAAGGCCGAGCGTCAAAGAATTGAGGCTTTTGAACTCTGGTGCTGGAGAAGACTCTTGCGAGTCCCTTGGACTGCAAGGCGAACAAACTGGTCAGTCCTAGAGGAGATCAGCCATGACTGCTCTTTAGAAGGCCAGATCCTGAAGATGAAACTCAAATATTTTGGCCACCTCATGAGAAGGAAGGACTCCCTGGAGAAGAGCCTAATGCTGGGAGCGATCGAGGGCAAAAGAAGAAGGGGACGACAGAGAATGAGGTGGCTGGATGGAGTCACTGAAGCAGTAGGTGCAAACTTAAATGGACTCCGGGGAATGGTAGAGGACAGGAAGGCCTGGAGGATCATTGTCCATGGGGTCGCGATGGGTCGGACACGACTTCGCACATAACAACAACAACATGGATTGAGCATGTAATAGCTCTTGTTTGAGTAGCGCCCACCCTTCACATGCTCCCTTCCAGCATTCTTGTCCATGGTATGACACTCATCATGTCTCTGAGTTCATTAAAGTTTGCCCTACGAAAATCCAACATCCACGTCTGGCTACAAGCTTCCTTGGCTCCCCATCTCAAAAGGAATTCTCTGAGGACATGGTCACTTCCCCCTAGGGTCCCCACCACCTCATCCACAAACTCTTGCTTGTTGGTCAGTATTAAGTCCAGTATGGCTGAACCTCTTATGGGTTCATCTTCCATTTGATAAATGAAAGCACACATCTGGGAAATTGAAGTCACCCATAATGACAAGGTCCTGCCGCTTGGATATTTTCTCAAGTTGCTCACAAAGTGCAGCATCCACATCCTCTCATTGGTCAGGCGGTCGGTAGCAGACACCAACCACCACACTGTTTGTTTTCCCCTCGCTTATTTTCACCCAGATGCTTTCCACTGTAGATATGCTCTCCTTCACTAGAATTTCCTGACAGGTAAGCCCTTTCCTCACATACAGTGCCACTCCTCCACCTCTTCGATCTATTCTGTTTTTTCTGAACAGCTCATATCCATCCACCATTACATTCCAGTCATGAGAATCATTCCACCAAGTTTCTGTGATGCCTACTAGATCGTACCTTTCCATCAGTATGAGAAATTCCAGCTCTTCCTTCTTATTGCCCATGCTTCGGGCGTTAGTATAAAGACATCTGAATTCTTTTACTTTTGGTTCCCTATGAGCTGGCCTTGCCGGTTGGGCTGCCCCTGATCGTTCTCCTTCCTTACACTCCCTATGTTGATCGTCTCCTTCCCCTTGTGGCTTTAGTTTAAAGCTCTCCTGATGAATCTCCCCAGGTTCCTGCCAAACACATTCTTACCCAGTTTCGATAAATGCAGTCCATCAGATGCTAGTAGGCCTTCCTCAAGAAAGCCTATCCCAAGGTCCCAGAAACCAAATCTCTCCTGTCGGCACCAACTACGCAGCCAGTGATTCACCTCCATTATCTTCCTCTCCTGACACATTCCTCTTCCCTTGATAGGCAAGATTGAAGAGAATACCACTTGTGCCCCCATTTGCTTGAGCTTCCTCCCCAGATCTTGATAGTCTTTTTGAATAGGAGCGATGTTATTCAGGGACATGTCATTCGTTCCCACATGGACCATCACAAATGGGTAGCAATCCGTAGATTTGAGGAGTTTGGGCAGCCATTCTGAAACATCTTTAATTTTCGCCCCTGGCAAGCAACACACCTCTCGGGTTAGGGGGTCGGGCCCAGCCACATGGCGATCCATCCCTCTTAGCAGGGAGTCTCCAATTACCAGTACTCTCCTTTATTTTTCTTCTCAACTCCATTTCTTTCTGTCCCCGTGGCCTCTTCCCTTTGTCTTAGACTTTGTTTTGGGACCTCTTCCCTCGTTGACCCTTGCACCTCCTCTGCAAGGGCCTGAAATCTATTCTGGAGCTCCAAAGGCCCCGAGAACTGTCTCGCTCTTCGCTGTTGAGTCTTTTTCCGAACTGTGTGCAAAGGCTCCCTGTTGTTGTTGTTGTTATGTGCGAAGTCGTGTCCGACCCATCGCGACCCCATGGACAATGATCCTCCAGGCCTTCCTGTCCTCTACCATTCCCCGGAGTCCATTTAAGTTTGCACCTACTGCTTCAGTGACTCCATCCATCCACCTCATTCTCTGTCGTCCCCTTCTTCTTTTGCCCTCGATCTCTCCCAGCATTAGGCTCTTCTCCAGGGAGTCCTTCCTTCTCATGAGGTGGCCAAAATATTTGAGTTTCATCTTCAAGATCTGGCCTTCTAAAGAGCAGTCATGGCTGATCTCCTCTAGGACTGACCGGTTTGTTCGCCTTGCAGTCCAAGGGACTCGCAAGAGTCTTCTCCAGCACCAGAGTTCAAAAGCCTCAATTCTTTGACGCTCGGCCTTCCTTATGGTCCAACTTTCGCAGCCATACATTGCAACTGGGAAGACCATAGCCTTGACTAAACGCACTTTTGTTGGCAGGGTGATGTCTCTGCTTTTTAGGATGCTGTCTAGATTTGCCATAGCTTTCCTCCCCAGGAGCAAGCGTCTTTTAATTTCTTTGCTGCAGTCCCCATCTGCAGTGATCTTGGAGCCCAGGAAAATAAAATCTGTCACTATCTCCATTTCTTCCCCTTCTATTTGCCAGGAATTGAGAGGGCCGGATGCCATGATCTTTGTTTTCTTGATGTTGAGTTTCAAGCCAACTTTGGCACTCTCCTCCTTCACCCGCATCAACAGGCTCTTTAGTTCCTCTTCACTTTCTGCCATTAGAGTGGTATCATCTGCATATCTAAGGTTGTTGATATTTCTCCCTGCAATCTTGATCGCAATTTGTGACTTCTCTAATCCCGCCTTTCTCATTATGTGCTCCGCATACAAGTTAAATAGGCAAGGCGACAGTATACAGCCTTGCCGAACTCCTTTCTCAATTTTGAACCAGTCAGTGATTCCATGTTCAGTTCTCACTGTTGCTTCTTGACCTGCATATAAATTTCTCAAGAGACAAATAAGATGCTCTGGTATTCCCATCTCTTTAGGAACTTGCCACAATTTGTTGTGCTCCACACAATCAAAGGCTTTAGCATAGTCAATGAAGCAGAAGTAGACGTTCTTCTGGTACTCCCTAGCTTTCTCCATGATCCAGCGTATGTTGGCAATTTGATCTCTAGTTCCTCTGCCTCTTCGAAATCCTGCCTGTACTTCTGGAAGTTCTCGGTCCACATATTGCTGGAGCCTAGCTTGTAGGATTTTGAGCATAACTTTGCTAGCATGAGAAATTAGTGCGATGGTGCGGTAGTTTGAACATTCTTTGGCATTGCCCTTCTTTGGGATTGGAATGTAAACTGACCTTTTCCAATCCTGTGGCCATTGTTGAGTTTTCCAAATTTGCTGGCATATTGAGTGTAGCACTTTTACTGCATCGTCCTTTAAGATTTTGAATAGTTCAACTGGAATGCTGTCACTACCACTAGCTTTATTGTTGCTCAGACTTCCTAAGGCCCATTTGACTTCACATTCCAGGATGTCTGGCTCCAGGTCAGTAACTACCCCATTGTGGTCATCAGGGATGTTAAGCTCGATCTTGTATAGTTCTTCTGTATAATTTTGCCACCTTTGTTTAATCTCTTCTGCTTCTGTGAGGTCCCTACCATTTTGGTCCCTTATCATACCCACCTTTGCATGAAACGTTCTCTTCATATCTCCAATTTTCTTGAAAAGATCTCTGGTCCTCCCCATTCTATTGTTTTCTTCTATTTGTTTGCACTGTTCATTTAAGAAGGCATTCTTATCTCTTCTAGCTTTTCTCTGGAATTCTGCATTCAATTGGGTGTATCTTTCTCTTTCTCCCTTGCCTTTCACTTCCCTTCTCTCCTTAGCTATTTGTAAAGCTTCCTCAGACAGCCATTTTGATTTCTTGCATTTCTTTTTCTTTGGGATGGTTTTAGTTGCTACCTCTTGTACAATGTTGCGAACCTCCGTCCATAGTTCTTCAGGCACTCTGTCTATCAGATCTAATTCCTTAAATCTATTTGTCACCTCCACTGTGTATTCGTCAGGGATATGATTTAGTTCATACCTGAGTGGCCTAGTGCTTTTCCCTACTTTCTTCAATTTAAGCCTAAATTTTGCAACAAGAAGCTCATGATCTGAACCACAATCAGCTCCTGGTCTTGTTTTTATTGACTGGATAGAACTTTTCCATCTTTGGCTGCAGAGCACATAGTCAATCTGATTTCTGTGTTGACCGTCTGGTGATGTCCATGTGTAGAGTCGTCTCTTGGGTTGCTGGAAAAGAGTGTTTGCTATGACCATTGTATTCTCTTGACAAAATTCTACCAGCCTGTGCCCTGCTTCATTTTGTACTCCAAGGCCAAACTTGCCTGTTATCCCGGTTATCTTTTGGCTTCCTACTTTAGCATTCCAATCCCCCATGATGATAAGCACATCATTTTTGGGCGTTGCTTCTAGAAGGTGTTGTAGGGCTTCATAGAACTGATCAACTTCATCCTCTTCAGCAGCAGTGGTTGGAGCGTAGACCTGGATCACTGTGATGTTGAATGGTTTGCCTTGGATTCGAACTGAGATCATTCTGTCATTTTGGGGATTGTATCCCAAGACTGCTTTTCCTACTCTCTTATTGATTATGAAGGCTACTCCATTTCTTCTGCGAGATTCTTGTCCACAGTAGCATACCTGATGGTCATCTGAATTAAATTCACCCATTCCTGTCCATTTTAGTTCACTGATTCCTAAAATGTCGATGTTCAGTCTTCTCATTTCTTGTTTAACCACGTCCAGCTTGCCTTGATTCATGGATCTGACGTTCCAGGTTCCTATGGAATAAAAATCTTTACAGCATCGGACTGTCTTTTCGCCACCAGTTACTTCCACAACTGAGCGTCCTTTCGGCTTTGGCCCAGCCGCTTCATTCATTCTGGCGCTACTCGTACTAGCCGTCTGCTCATCCCCAGTAGCATATTGGACACCTTCCGACCTGAGGGGCTCATCTTCCAGCGTCATATCGTTATGCCTATTGGAACTGTCCATAGAGTTTTCATGGCAAAGATACTGGAGTGGTTTGCCATTTCCTTCTCCAGTGGATCACCTTTTGTCAGAGCTCTCAGCTATGACCTGTCCGTCTTGGGTGGCCCTGCACGGTATAGCTCATAGCTTCACTGAACTACGCAAGCCCCCTTGCCACAACAAGGCAGCGATCCTTGAAGGGGGGCTCAATCCATGACTATCCCAGAAAGACGAAAACACTGCAGGAGCTCTAAGAAGCCTATTTGGATGAACAGAGAACTTCAAGAGGAACTAAGAAAGAAAACGAAAATGTTCAGGAAGTGGAGGGAAGGACAGAGCTCTAAAGAAGAGTACCTACAGGTTACTAGGCACTGTAGATCAATCATCAGAAAGGCCAAAGCTGAGAGTGAGCTAAGATTGGCCAGGGAAGCCCATTGTAACAAGAAAAGATTTTTCAGTTATGTGAGGAGCAAACGTAAAGTAAAAGAGGCAATAGGCCCACTGTTGGATGTGGATGGACAAACTCTAATGGAAGATGCAGAGAAAGCAGAAAGGCTTAGTGCCTATTTTACATCTGTTTTTTCCCACAGGTCAAAGTGTTTAGGCACATCTAGAGATGGCCGTAGCCAAAGGATAGTGTCTGGGTGGCAGGTTAACATGGATAGAGAGGTTGTCGAGAGGCATTTAGCTACACTGGATGAGTTCAAATCCCCTGGTCCAGATGAAATGCACCCGAGAGTGCTCAAAGAACTTTCCAGAGAACTTGCACAGCCCTTGTCCATCATCTTTGGGACCTCTTTAAGTACTGGAGATGTCCCGGAGGACTGGAAGAGAGCAAATGTTATTCCGATCTTCAAAAAAGGGAGAAAGGATGACCCAGGAAACTACAGACCAGTGAGTCTGACCTCTGTTGAGGGGAAGATAATGGAGCAGATATTAAAGGGAGCGATCTGCAAACATCTGGAGGACAATTTGGTGATCCAAGGAAGTCAGCATGGATTTGTCTCCAACAGGTCCTGCCAGACCAACCTAGTTTCCTTTTTTGACCAAGTAACAGGTTTGCTGGATCGGGGAGATTTGGTTGATGTCATTTACTTGGATTTTAGTAAAGCTTTTGACAAGGTTCCCCATGATGTTCTGATGGATAAGTTGAAGGACTGCAATCTGGATTTTCAGATAGTTAGGTGGATAGGGAATTGGTTAGAGAACCGCACTCAAAGAGTTGTTGTCAATGGTGTTTCATCAGACTGGAGAGAGGTGAGTAGCGGGGTACCTCAGGGTTCGGTGCTCGGCCCGGTACTTTTTAACATATTTATTAATGATCTAGATGAGGGGGTGGAGGGACTACTCATCAAGTTTGCAGATGACACCAAATTGGGAGGACTGGCAAATACTCCAGAAGATAGAGACAGAGTTCAACGAGATCTGAACACAATGGAAAAATGGGCAAATGAGAACAAGATGCAATTTAATAAAGATAAGTGTAAAGTTCTGCATCTGGGTCAGAAAAATGAAAAGCATGCCTACTGGATGGGGGATACGCTTCTAGGTAGCACTGTGTGTGAACGAGACCTTGGGGTACTTGTGGATTGTAAACTAAACATGAGCAGGCAGTGTCATGCAGCGGTAAAAAAGGCAAATGCCATTTTGGGCTGTATCAACAGAGACATCACATCAAAATCGCAAGATGTCATAGTCCCATTGTATACGGCACTGGTCAGACCACACCTGGAGTACTGTGTGCAGTTCTGGAGGCCTCACTTCAAGAAGGACGTAGATAAAATTGAAAGGCTTTACTGTGAGTTTTCTGGGAAGGAGTAGTAAGATATCCAAATAGGGAGTTTGTCAAGATGAGAGACGTTTCTCTTCCTTAGCCAACTGAAAGCTTGTCTTAGGGCCAGGTCCCCTGATAAAACTGATGTCTTTGAGTAACAGGTGCTTTTCAAATTATGTTTGTGTATAAAGTAAATACAGGAAAACTGACTGACTGTAAACTCAATAACTTGAAACAGATCATTATATCATCCTCATGAAATTCCAGAATTATTTGTAAACATGTAAACATAAATTCAAAGAATTTGACATTATCTTCATTTGGTGCATATATTGTTGCTATTGTGTACGTTTTGCTTTCCATTTTTAAGTTTCTCCTTTTTAAGATTAGATATCTTCCTTCTGGATCTCTTAATTCTTTTAGCTCATTTAATAATGGGTTGTTTATATAAATAGCAACTCTATACTTTTTATTTTGAGCTGAAGCAAAATATACTTTACCTAATTTTTTATCATTTAGAAAATGTTCATTTCTTCTTTATGTGGGTTTCTTATAGTCATAAAACACCTTCATTTTACTTTCTTAACAGGTGAAAATTCTTGTAGATTTAGAAGAAAAATACAATTTGAATAGCATGTGTCTTGATTTGTATTCTGGCTGGGCTTAATATTCAACAACCTCTCACAGACAATGATTTTACATGGCAGGCCGAGATAAATTCACTTAATGTCAATTCCTTTATACCCTCTGGCAACCGATAGGCCAAATAGCATTGGATGTGCCTGATGAAAGTGCAATAGATAGAACAAAGATTCATCACTGGAATACAACCCAACACTTTGCCAGAAATACTAGAACAGTTATTTTTATCAATCATTTTAGCCTTGAAGTTACCATAAAACCATATGTGATGTGCCTTCAGGTTTAATGACTGTTGTTACTTTTCTCCCAAATGTAATTCAATAAAATGTCAGCACTCCATCTAAAGAATGAAACATTCTTATTCTGGCCAAAAGGATGCATTTCCAGTATCATAAGTGGCTGGACCCTTTACAAGCGAATGACCTCAGCCAAGAGTGATTTATAGTAAAAAGAACTATTTTTCTGAAAATTTCCTTTACAAAAAAAGCACTAGTGTGAAAAGCACTGTGAATAAATCTGGGGAAAATGTGACTGACAGCCCTAACAATATGAAAACTAAGAATTTCAACATGACATGGACTACATGATTATTACTTGTGAACATATTTTAACCTTTGCTGGCACTAAAGGCTCTGGTTGGTACCCACAATAATTAATTGTTATTTTTAAATGAATTTGGAGGATTGCAATATTTTCCCATCATGAACTCTTCTGCTTATCACAGTTCTTATGCAAAATCGCTGGGCCTATCTGTTGGTTACATCTGCAATATATTGGTGGTGGTGGAAAATGCTGTCAAGTCACAGCTGTTTGTGTGTGTGTGTAAAGAGAGAGACACTGTTGTATTTGTCCTCTTTTTGGTAGACATACCAGAAAGTTAAATGAAGGTTACTTGAGACAAGCTCAGTTTGAGCTGCTTGACAAGATTCTCTATGCTGCAGTAGACTGCACATCTGATACAGAATGACAGGACTTTGAGTCATCCTGCTAATTTATCAACTTCAGTATGGGCTCATATTTATGCTGCCTCGGCAGGTTCTGCCTCTACAAATAATAACCTCCTTTGGATGCAAAAGGAATATAAGACACTTGGAGGCTCATTTTTTTGCTTTCAGTTCATAACACTGAACCAGCCAGACTGACAAGGCACTTTATGCAAGAGCTCTTAACTAATACAATTTTACGCTGCTTGTTCTGAATGTCCATCTAATAACAAATGGCTATACATAACTTGCTCTTGTCGAATTAATAATGTTAATCAAATCCAACCAAATGTATCAGTTTGATGTGAATGATTTTGTTTCACCTTCGTTGCTTTTCATTTGGCATTGCTGCTGTTAGCTTACTTCTGTGTCTTCTCTCTCTCTCTCTCTCTCTCTCTCTCTCTCTCTCTCTCTCTCTCTCTCTCAGGTTAGGGCTCTCAGCTGCCATTCCACAGTCTGAGGCCTTATCCCTGTGTCTCCTGTTGCCCAGCACCTAGTCACAACAATTTACTGCTTGATACACCCCTGGAGGAATAGCTGCTTGCCAGCTGCCAGAATTTCTCCTGCCAGCCTTTTTACAATAGGATGTCTGAGATGGTGGAGAATATGGTATGGAGAACTCCTGCCAGCATCCAAAATTATAAAGTATATTATTAAAAACAAACTGTTCATAAGCATACTTGTCGCATGGCACTAGATTAACAAGGGATCCAAAAGAACTAGGTAAAATATAATTCCTCTGTCCCTACCTTTATGTAGGACAGGATTCTTAGTTTAGGAAATTGTAGATCTCTAC
The DNA here is from genome assembly GCF_049243985.1 of Paroedura picta. NCBI lineage: Eukaryota > Metazoa > Chordata > Lepidosauria > Squamata > Gekkonidae > Paroedura > Paroedura picta. The sequence continues at coordinate 134,996,253 of NC_135370.1, forward strand.
AGTATTGCCATCACTACAAAGTTTTGTTCAGCTCTCCAGCTGAGTACCCTAGATTTTAGTTAAGAGATATCTGGCGAACAAACCGGTCAGTCCTAGAGGAGATCAGCCCTGCCTGCTCCTTAGAAGGCCAGATCCTGAAGATGAAACTCAAATACTTTGGCCACCTCATGAGAAGGAAGGACTCCCTGGAGAAGAGCCTAATGCTGGGAACGATTGAGGGCAAAAGAAGAAGGGGACGACAGAGAATGAGGTGACTGGATGGAGTCACTGAAGTAGTGGGTGTGAACTTAAATGGAATCCGTGGAATGGTAGAAGACAGGAAGGCCTGGAGGATCATTGTCCATGGGGTCTCGATGGGTCGGACACAACTTCGTACCTAACAACAACTGCCTTGATGGAATCCACACCAAAACAGCTTCTTCCTTGAAGAAAGTTTTTATCATATTTTATCATTTCTGCTGGCTGCAGAGGAGAGGACACGCAGTAATGGGTTTAAACTTCAAGTACAACGATATAGGCTAGATATCAGGAAAAAAGTTTTTCATAGTCAGAGTAGTTCAGCAGTGGAATAGGCTGCCTAAGGAGGTAGTGAGCTCCCCCTCACTGGAAATCTTCAAGCAAAGGTTGGATACACACTTTTCTTGGATGCTTTAGGATGCTTAGGGCTAATCCTGCGTTGAGCAGGGGGTTGGACTAGATGGCCTGTATGGCCCCTTCCAACTCTATGATTCTATGATTCTATGATCATATTTCTGCCTCCACTCCTGGCCAAGCTGGGTCAAAGGGGCACTTTCCAGAAATCTCCAAGAATTCCTACATACCTCTGTCCCCTGCTGGGAGAAAGGAGGGGGGCTTGACTATCCCATTGTCTTAAGCTGGACCTATTAGCATTTCTTAAGAGATAGATGAAGTGAGACGGGAAAGCCATTGACTTGGCTTCCCCCTCCATCAGTGTGGGGGGAGGCTGTTAAAATGTTCAGCTAAAATCCCCACAGGGGGAAAAAGTGCATTTCTTCACAGGCTACACATTATGTTTCCACAGTGGGGCAAACAGCTCCCTGCCCAAACTTTTCAGGTTAGGAAAATAGCATAAGTCTAAGCTTCCTCTCTCCATGTGCAGTGGCTCTGATCTGAACTGGATCTCTACATGCCTTGGAAGTGTGGAACTGAAGAACATGCCTCTACGTTGGGGGGATGACAACATAACATGTAGTCAGGCCCAATTCATGTGTAAAGGGGATCAATGTCTCTCTTCTCATGAACTGACATAGATGTATGAACAGATTGGGCTAGCCCTGAGTAGGACAGTGATTCAGTAAGGCTGGTGCTTTCAGTGCAGTTGCTAGGAAGGCTGTCTGCAACAGATGTTGTTATTGGTAGGGTAGCTACATACTTGTTATGAATCCTATATTATTGTATTTTTCATTTTTTTAAAATTCCTGTTACTTAGTTCCTATTTTGTTGGGTTGCTTGCTACTAAGAGCAAAGGATAACAACTTGGTTGCAACAATGCAAGCAAACTGGACCCCCAGCCTTGAAGGACCATGGAATGGGTATGGAGATTGAATGTTCTGTCCCTTTTGGTGAACACAGGGTGTGTTTTGGAATGTTAGATGCACAAGGAGAGTCAGTTGCCCTAATATGGAGACCTTAGTATCTCGGGCCACATCATAGAACAGAATTTTCAGAATATTTAGTTATCTCTGCCATTTTTTAAAAAATAACCCTCCACTTGTTTGGATTCTTTTGAGTACTTCAACATCATGTGATAAAGGAATACTGATAAAATCATTACAGTTATTCACAAATTTTGTGAAGCCAGCATTCTGACTATCAGCCAGCATTCTGACCAGAAAGTCAGTGTTTTAAATATGTAAAGACTGAAAAACAAGCAGGAAAACCATTTGTTAAATTAAGGCACAGGATGCATTTGACTTTATTGGTTAGGCATCTTACAAAAGGCAAATTCACTTATATGTGGAACAGAAGTCCTACACAGCTACAATTAATTAGCTTTTAAATAGGTGCCAGGCACTTTGAAAAAATATATTAATTCTCCAATTATTCCCCTCCATGAATTCTTCACTGTAGTTCACTTTCTCAGAGGAATGAATGTGTGTGTTTTTTTAACACACATCTGTTTCAGGTCTATTTCAGAACCCAAAAAAATCACACCTACAACACAAAGTCTGAGTGTTAAAACTAGAGAGAAGTTTAAAATGGAGAGAAGCTATTTTCCCTTCCATGTCCTGACTGTAAAAGCTTCTAGTTCCTATGCTATAGAAATAAATATTGGCCCTGATCCAGCTGTGCCTCTACCTAGCAACTAGAGTTGCACCTGTGTAGCCCTCTTCAAAAAGCATTAATCATGCCAATCAGCTATTCAGCACATGCTAAATTCAGCACTTCCCAAAAGCAATATATAATATACACTCAAAAGTGCTTCTCATACAATAATTTTAGGATAATCCTTGAAACAACCTGGTAATCATTAGTCATCTCATATTGGTGTGGGGGGAACCCAAGAGAACACAAGGGAGACAGTTTGGTGTAGTGGTTAAAGAGCAGTGGACTCTGTTCTGGAGAACCACTTCTCCACATGAAGCCAGCTGGGTTCCCTGGGTCAGTAACAATTCTCTCACTGCTCTCACAGCCTCCCCTACCTCACAGGGTGTCTGTTGTGGAGAGAGGAAGGCAAGACAAGTCACTACCTGAAGGCAGTGAAAAGCAGGGTGTAAAAACCAACTCTTTGCCTTCTTTTTCTACTTAAAAAGCTCATGGCTCACAGAAAAAGAGACTTCTTGATCTGTAACTCAGTTGAACCCATCTTATCCCATGAACTTCAATTGACTTGAAAACTAGGTAGCAACTAGGTAGGATTGCCCTGCTAGTCACTACCTTACATCAGCTAGAGGTGAGCTGAACTTTTTGCCTTGGGTCCTGGATACAGAAGAGGAAAATGGTATGTGCATATAGGTATTAGCTAAAACAATTCAAATGGAATATTCTGTTTCCTTTAATATAGTTAATGATTCTCCTGCAAAAATAGACATCAATCCAGAAACCTCAGAGACAGCCATTATTCTGGTGCCTTATTATTCACACATGAGCCTCCATGGGCTTGCTCTGCAAATGAGAATTGGAACGGAATGGGTGATCCTTTACATGAGGGAGAGGGTAAGAACCTGTAAGTGCATATGGTCGCTAATTTGGGAGCATCTGCTGGTCTAGCTGAGCCAGTATAGATCTGAAAAGTGCCTGAGTGGGGGACTGCAAACACTCTGAGCTCTCTAGGAACCAAGATAAACTAGAATTAGAACAGTATGTGGAGCAAGTGGTGCAAGTTCAAAAAACATGGCAACAGTTGAGCCATAGGATCACCAAAAGTTGGTCACAACTGAATGGCTAACATCACGGTATGTGGAACACTAACAAGCAGGAGATTGAGATTAAATCTTTGAAAGAGGAATTCCTCATTGGAGTCATAGGCAGGGCAGAGATGGCAAGCAAGATGAGTTGAATACGTTTGGGGAACTGGGTTAGCTGGTCTCGGGATTCAGATACAAGGAAGCACAACTGCACCAGAAGTGTCTGGAATGCACGTTTAGCAGAACAACAGATGGCTTCAGCAGGCTGTTTGTGCATTCACTGTTGTCTGTATTCTAAAAGTATTTCTGTGTAAAGTAATCATCTCCACCTCATCTTCCTATGCAACTAGTTCATTTATATAATCCCCAGATTTCTGCTGCATTCATTACACCACTATAGCACCCTATCATTTGTTCCCCAGTATGAATTTAGTCTTGGTAAACAGTGTTTGGGTTAGAGCCCTGGAGGCAGAAATCATCTGTACCTGAACAAAACAAACATAGTCATGAAAGCTCCCTGTACCACCCTGCTCATGGATCTATAATCCTGCCCTGGAGAAAACCGCCTATGTGAGTAAGAGGGGAATTCAGTGTCTAGGCAGTTGGTGCTTAGAGTCTGAGAACACCAACTACTGTATCATTTTTGAGTTCAAGTAGGTGTGTATCAAATAAGAGAGCTAGCATGGTGGAACGGTTAAGAGCCGCAGACTGTAATCTGTAGAATCAGGTTTCATTTCCTACTTCTGCACAAATGGGTGACCTTGGGCTAGTCACAGTTCTCTTAGAACTCTTCTTGCAGATCCGTTCAGTTAGAGCTCTCTCAGCCCCACCTACCTCACAGGTTTTCTATTGTGGGGAGAGGAAGGGAAAGGTGTTTGTAAGCCACTGTGGGACTCCGAGTAGTGAAAAGCAGGATATAAAAACCAGCTCTTTTTCTCTGAATGGAAGACCACTGGGAGCTCCACCGAACACCAGGGACAGTGTCTGGAACATCAATAAACAGGGGAGTGATAGAGGTTTAGTCTATTAAATCAGGATGACCAACTTCATGTGAAAGAAACAGAAAATCTTGATTGAGTCTGTATGGAAGAGGTTTTACAAAACCATGCAACAGCTTTCTCTACACACCACTCTCTCTCTCTCTCTCTCTCTCTCTCTCTCTCTCTCTCTCTCTCTCTGTCTCTCTCTCTCTCACACACACACACACACACAAATCCAGGCTGAACAAGGGATAATCTTTTCATATTGTTCAGAATAAATCTCCCAGACCACAGTGGAACTGCCATTACATATTTCGAGAATTTTCTGCTGAGGCAGAAATGAGGATTCCATCATCCCATTCTGTTTAGCCAGGAGATGAAGATGCCCTTTGTATATGCTATGTAATTTATTCTTTTGCAAATAGACTGGAATGTTCCATGTTCACACATTAGACTCAATCATCATTTAGTACTGTATGAGCAAGGCTTGGACTCACAGATTTCGTTTCCCTCCCATCCTCTCTCTCTCTCTCTCTTGCATGCTTCAGATCCCTTTCACACTTCTTCCATCATGGGATAATATGGTTTGCCTGGTTTGCTTGTAAATGAGGATGTGTGAGGCAAAAACAGAGCATTGAAAGGAAAGGACAGGGGAAAAGTTCCAAACCATTTTGTTTGTTGGTGTGTACATGATCCTGACTTCTGCTGTGTTGCTTTCCCACAGTGAAATGATCATTTACCCATGGTGAGGAGGACACCTGAAGCTGCCTTAGACTATCACTGTTCACAAGTTCAATAAATGCACACACATTCTGTGAAAAGTGTACACATGGTTCTTCTTAGTATGTACATTGCAAGCATGTACAGCTGGATGTATGATTGAAACCCCACATTGATCCAAGTACTGATCCCTAGTTTCCTTTGGAAATGAAATGCTAATTGGGTCTTTCTTAATAACAGATGTATGCATGTATAGGCAAGATATGTGGCCTATCTGACCTGCAGGGCTCTATGCTCTGTGGAAGAAAACCTACTGATTGTTCCCGGTCCCAGAGAAGTGTGCCTAGCCTCAACCAGGGCCAGGGCTTTCTCTGTCCTGGCCCCCACCTGGTGGAATGAGCTCCCGGGTGAGCTGCGGGCCCTGCGGGAGCTGCCAGCATTCTGCAGGGCCTGTAAAACGGAGCTCTTCTGCCAGGTCTATGGTTCAGGCTGGGATTGGCAAGGAAGAACGTTGCCCCCCTGGGGGGGTTTGAAGTAGTCATCGTCACCCTCCATCCCCAAATGCTCTTGTTCGGGTTGGGGAGAGTGGTATTTTCCGCTGTGTTGCTTATTTTCATAGTCTTTTAATGGAGGTTTTAATGGGGGATTTTAAGACTATTGTTATCCGCCACGAGCCTGTAGGGAGTGGCGGGAAATAAATATAATAAATAAATAATGTACATATGTTCACTGATCAGGGCTACTGTCAGACTATTGGTATGTTAAGGTCAGTATCTATTCTGACTGGCAGCAGCTCTCCAGAAACTCAGACAGAGGACTTTCACATCATCATCATCTTTGTGATCCTTCAGCTGTAAATACTAGTGATACAACCTGGGATCTTCTGCATGCAGAACAGGTGCTCTCTCATTGAGCCCATGCCCTACCTGGCCCCCTAGAGTTACTTACATGACAGCGATACATTTGCAGTCAAAGAAAGGAATCCAGGCTATCCACACGAAAGAGAATAAGGATGATGAGCACCATTGCTCTATAACTATAGAAAACAGTCTTTGATTGTACATCTCAGTCATGTTGGGTAGAAATAAATATTGACAGTACTATTTCACATTCACAGACATTCTTATCCATGCTTCCTCTATATATTTGTGAAACAGCCTGGAGGGTGGAATGTGTCCATCTGTCCATGTTGAAATAAGGCCAATCAGGGTGCAGCCGGCACCACTGGCTGTACCCTGATTGGCCCTGCCCCTACAACTCCCACTCTCCCTCCCTGGACGCTAGCCACATTCCTCTCAGAAGCACCAGAGACAGAGAGAGACACACACAGTCCTGCCAGACCCAATACCAGCCCTCATTCCCTCCTCTTGCTCCTGCTGCAACGTAGGGAGAGAGACACAGACAGAAAAGGCTGCCCCAAACTGCACACCAGGCATGCTGCCCTCCTACAAACCAGCCCTGTCTAACTGCTATGCATCCTGCTGTGAGGCACACTGAGAGACACAGCAAGAGGGAGAGAGACCCAGAGAAATCTGCACCTCCCTGGGTCCTAGTGCCCATTGCATTCCTGATTGCAATGGGCTTTCTGGCTAGTTCTTTCATCAGGCATTTATTGTGTTATATGATGTAGTATGCAACTCTGCTTTCACCGGCACATATTTTTAAAAATAAGCAAAAGCAAAACAAGCACTGGATTGTAAAAAAAAATGATATTAATGGGGATGGACTTGAAATAATTCTCTTCCATGAGAGACATGCAAAGATACTACAAAAATCAATTTCTTAGTGAATCTGTGTATATTTGGTCTGATCCCTGACAGTTTCTTTGGCAGATCTTTAAAATAGTCAATAGGTCAAAGGGGCAGTAAATAGCCCCCTGGCCATTAATTTGTCAAGGAAACATACTAATGTAGTTGAGGTCAAGTGTGTGGCTACTCATCCAAGCATTCATGGGATTCTCTGAGCAGTGCAAAAAGGACTGGGAACATCTACTACAAAGTTTAGTTTGGCAGGGGAGAGCAGAAGCAAGCTTGAGAATGCCCTCATGGGATTGTATGGTCTGCTCCATTAGCTTACAAAGGCTGCTAGAAATGAATTGGGGAATTAGGCAGCAGCAAGCCAGGAGGAAATCAGGAGCAACAGTTGGTCCCTGTAGGAGAGCTGTTGGGCTGGAAACAGGAAAGACTGGAAGTCTGTTGATTCTCTGTTTTAAAGTTCCTGCTTTATGAGCTCATAGACTGATATTCTCTTAGCTCTCCTAATGGCAGCCAAGTAAAGACATGTTTGTTTCAGAGACTATTTCATTATGTGTTGATAAAGTCTAGGCTTCTCATTAACAAGTTTCCTTTGGCACCCCAGTTCCATTGCTTACAAAGGCAATATGTAGGACTAGGCAATTTATCATCTTGTAAAAGCTACATTGCTATGTTATGTTTTGCCACAAAATCATTATTCCTGTAGAGTCACATGGCATCCAAACATATGCAATAAAAAGAACTCCAGGCTACCCAAAGAAAGCTTATTGCTATAAAGATGACCGGTACCCTTCAGTCTTGGACTTCAACTGGCAGTTAAAGCTCAATTTTCATCTGCCGCTCAGAGACAGCAGAGATGAGCCAGAGGTGAAATACCATTGGGAACTGCCAAAATACTTGTGGGAAGTTGCACAACTCAACCCACCTGCTGCCTCATGAAGGGTAGATCAAGGATTTTGTCTCATATCACACCTGCAAAGAGGGATAAATCCTCCCCAAGTAAAACAAAAAAAGTAACCCTTTATTCTGAAGGTAGAATTGAAAGCACATTCTCATTCTCTCTCTCACGCACACACACATTCTCATTTCTCTCTCTCTCTAATAAAATATAGTGCAGGGATTTGCATCGTGGATATACAGAAGTTTGCTTGACTTAGTGTTTCATACTTATTAAATCTTCTGAAGACTTCAGACTGTATGTTATCTGATTATAGGCAATGTTAATTATCAGAAAGTAAATGTGAATCTCATGGCCACTTGTATTTTGAATGGTTCCAGATAGAATAGAAAAAGGAGTCTTGCTATCTAGCATCTTTGTTCAGTCCATTGGAACCAACACTTTTCTTTTTCTTTTCTTTTTTCATTCCCTTTCAGCTAAAAGTAAAGATATTCTGTGAGAGTGATGAATATTTCTCTGGACTCTTCCTTTCACTTCCATCTGCCATACAGGGCGATATCCTGTTTACCTATCATGCAACTGCCTGGGCAGGGAGAGACTGTCCCTTTCATGAAAGCTTAAAGTGTGAAACAGGAAGCTCAAGGTTTTCATAACATGGGGCTAAGTAGTATCAGCTAATAAATAATATTCCATTACGCCTTTATTAAAGAGATGGTATTTTCTCTCAGGCATTTGGCAACCTGTGATCACCAGTTACCAGTAGGAAATCAATGGGGCAGTTCGGATTGTTTGCAAACAGATTGAGCCTATTCACCAGGTTGCTTTCCATGCATGCAGAAGCCATACACATTGTACCTTAAATCCCTTGATCACTATCAATAAATGATAAACTGTCACCAACTGTATAAATTAAGAATGAACAAATAAATATTAAGATGGGGAGGCCTTAGTTTTGAGTACCCTATATTGAATGAATTGCTGACCCAGGAGTTTGGGGTTTTGGAGCCAACCAGGAGCCTTGGCAGCCATTTAGAACTCTGGCCTACACATGATAAATGAAGAGGTTGGAACTGTGCCTAAGGCTTCTGACCCCTTGCCAAGATGGCATGTTCTCAATAATGTTCCCTGGAGTGAGGGAGAAGCCCAGGGCAGTTCTCCCATTAATCCATCTGAGGATCCCCTCCAATATTGAAATCTCCAACATCGAGATCATTTGTTAGATCTTCTGGATTGACTCCCATCCTCTTCTGAATATTATTTTCCACCAGGCTGAACATGAGGGAAGCTGGGTAATTATGATTAGAACTAGAAGATAAGCCCGTTGTAGGCGAAATACAGCAGGCACTAGCAGCTTGTCCCCCACCCCCCGTGGGGCCGTGTTCGCAGCCTCACCTGTTGGACAGCAGGACGAAGAGAAGGAGGCCTACAGGGAGGAGGAGGAGGAGCGCAATGGTCAGCGCGGACGAACGCAGAGCAGGCGGCTCGAAAGATAGAGAAGGCTGGCATGGGGGTGGCGGTGTCCGAGGCTGCAGGGAAGGCAAAGGAACACAGCCGCAGCACTCCGCAGTCTTTAGGACCCGGGCGGGCTCGGGCCGCGTCGCAGGCTGCAGAGAAGGCCAAGGAGAACGAGCACAGCGCTACGCAGCCTTCCCCGAAGCCTTCGGGCTCCGGGCGGATCCTAGGCTTGTCGGAAGGCTTCTGCAAAGCATGGGTGGGGCACTCCTGTGCTGGCCCCGAATGGTTTGGGCCACAGGCATCTCATGGTCATGGTACAGGGGTAGCTGAAGGGCCACAAGCACGGGTGGTGCGGCCCTTTGTGGCTAGTGAAGTGTTTGGCATGTGGCTGCCTCACAGCTGCGGTGAAGGCAAAGTGGCATGGTGGTGATTCGCGAGGGGGGTTAGGCCTCCCCCCCGTCTCTGTCGTCGTGCCGGCGGCCCACGGCAAAGCCTCCCCACCCAGCCGGCAGTCGGCGCGGTGTAGGAAAGGCAAGTATAAGGGGGGTGAGTGCGGGTCGCTTAGGGTGCCATCAAAGAAGGCGCAGCCCCCCCCCAGCCACCAGCGTTCCGGGGCTTTCTGCGGCTACCCGCAGCCAGCCGTGTACGTCCTCCGGCCTTCTCCCGGGGACGGGAGAAGGGCATGGCCCCTCCAACCACCTGGCAGGGACCCCCCAGTGGTAAAGGGCCCAGTGAGGGGAGGCAAACCTGGGCCGGAGGACTCACCACGCGGCGTGGCTGGTCTGTCTGTGCGGCGAGTCCCTGGCCGTGCGAAGCAGGCAATGAGCGGCTCTCCACTGGCAGCTTGGCCCTGGATGGACACTCAGAGGGCCCAATCAGGAGCCGCAAAGCGGCTCCACCCCAACAGCCCTTACCCTTTTATTTAATCCGGTCCGCAGGAGCGGTTTAAAGATTGTGACCACTGCCACTGATATATGTTATATGTTGTATGATGTAATTTGTAATTTGGGGTTTTATGGGGATTTTATTGTGCTTTTAACTGTTTTATGTTGTAAACCGTCCTGAGACCTAATTGGAGAATGGCGGTCTAAAAATTAAATAATAATAATAATAATAATAATAATAATAATAATAATAATAATAATAAAGATATATATTAAATAAATATTCTAGAAATAAATATTAAGCATTTTTAAAGCCATACATTTTTATATTTGTGGGAGTATCCCTGAACAACATTAATGGCACCACACCCATCCTTTAATATTCTCACCCAGTCATCCATGACCCTGGGGGAGAAATCAGTTTTACTTACACCCAAGTACAAAAGTGGCAGAAGAAAATGAAACCCCACCCACACAGCTATTGCACTGCTAAAAAGGGGCTTGGAGGTCCTCATACTGGCCATCCAACATCAATGATGAGCTGAACTAATCTGATGCTCTGCTCAGGAGTTATCATTGCTGACAGAAAATATATGTTTGCCTGCCAGATATGTTCACCACAAAATTCTCAACATATTTAGCTGATATTAATGGTCAGTCCTAGAGGAGATCAGCCCTGCCTGCTCCTTAGAAGGCCAGATCCTGAAGAAGAAACTGAAATACTTTGGCCACCTCATGAGAAGGAAGGAGTCCCTGGAGAAGAGCCTAATGCTGGGAGCGATCGAGGGCAAAAGAAGAAGGGGACGACAGAGAATGAGGTGGCTGGATGGAGTCACTGAAGCAGTAGGTGCAAACTTAAATGGACTCTGGGGAATGATAGAGGACAGGAATGTCTGGAGGATCATTGTCCATGGGGTCGCGATGGGTCGGACACAACTTTGTACCTAATAACAAAGGTAAAGGTATCCCCTGTGCAAGCACCGAGTCATGTCTGACCCTTGGGGTGACACCTTCCAGCGTTTTCATGGCAGACTCAATACGGGGTGGTTTGCCAGTGCCTTCCCCAGTCATTACCGTTTACCCCCCAGCAAGCTGGGTACTCATTTTACCAACCTTGGAAGGATGGAAGGCTGAGTCAACCTTGAGCCGGCTGCTGGAATCAAACTCCCAACCTCATGGGCTGACAGCTTCAGACAGCATTTCTGCTGCTTACCACTCTGCGCCACAAGAGGCTCTTGCATATGAATAGGCCTTGTTATTTGGGCTATGCAGGAGCAGGCCCCTCTTCCTTCTGTTCTGTCAACATCAGTGCTTATAATTATGACATAGCCATTCCTGAGTCCCCTTGTGCTATTCTTAATTCTTGTGAATCAGTGTGCTCTCTAATACTTGGTGAGATATTTGATAATAAAGATGATGAAAAGGTAGTCATCACAGCATTACAGAACTACACAATATTGTGATTTTGTTAGGAAAGAATGTAGGCTCTGCAGAAATTCATTACATGTAGCCAGTCAAAGTCATATTTTCAGAAAAGTAACTGCATGATGACCTCTGGTAAAATTCCCTTCTTCTTTTGCTCATTGAAGAATCATATGCATATTTAATAATAGATTTCTAGAATTCTAATTCAATTTTACTGTATTCATAGGAAGATCAGAGTGTGATGACAAGAAAAAAAATCAAATTTTGTGTCCATTAGGAAGATCAATCAGTGGCTCTAGTCTCTCCATCTCCTCTATAATTATTTTAAGAGAGGCATAGTATCTTTGTCATCATCCACAATAATTTTAAATCTTGCAGTTCACTTCTCTCTATTTGAGTGCATGCAGTGTCTTCTGCTGGAGAACAATGAATTACCATTAACAACTCAGGATGTGAAAGAAAAAACAAATTTTTTTGGATTTGGGTATATTGGACTTGGAGGCATGGTGGGACATAGCCTCGTGCAGGGCAGGCCCAGACAAGGAGGTCAGATACAGAGGAAAACACCTGGTGGGATGGGAAATGGGAGAGGCAGTCTCAGCTTCAGCAAATCCCAGTGGGTTAAAAGAAAGCTCCTTTAGAGGAGGCTGGGGTGGGTTGTAGCAAGACCCAGAGGGAAGCCCCAGCATTTACCAGTCTTCAAAATCTTCCCTCTATACTGGAGTAAAAGGAAGAAGAAGCTGAGGATGTCACTCCCCCAGGAAACTCTTCAAAAGGAAGACCCAGGAAGGGCTTGGCCATTACTTAGACTGCAAAGGAGAAGAGTAGGAGGAGGCCAGATATAGAATCACAGAATCATAGATTTGGAAGGGGCCATACAGGCCATCTAGTCCAACCCCCTGCTCAATGCAGGATCAGCCCAAAGCATATAGAGCAAATGGAAAAAAAGAATAGAAGAAGAAGAAGAAGAGTTGGTTCTTATATGCCACTTTTCCCTACCCAAAGGAGGCTCAAAGCGGCTTACAGTTGCCTTCCCATTCCTCTCCCCACAACAGACACCCTGTGGAGTGGGTAAGGCTGAGAGAGCCCTGATATCGCTGCTCAGTCAGAACAGTTTTATCAGTGCCGTGGCGAGCCCAAGGTCACCCAGCTGGTTGCATGTGGGGGAGCGCAGAATCGAACCTGGCATGCCAGATTAGAAGTCCGCACTCCTAACCACTACACCAAACTGGCTCTCTAGGTGACCAGATTATCCCACTTTTGGAGGGACATCTGGGGGTACCTGGCAAATTGTAGTTATGCTGAAATTTTAAAAAAGATATATTACAATACTATTTTTGTGTTCTATGCATTCTATGAAACGTTTTGTTGCTCCATATAGATCACATTTTAAATCAAGAACCCCCCCCCCCCCCGGTCAATGGTGTCCCGCTTTACCAATGTTAAAAATCTGGTCACCTTAAAAAAGAAGCAACCTTCCTTTAAGAGATGCCAACCTCCAGGTGCTGGCTGTATATGCCCTGTGATTACAGCATCTCCAGGAGACACAGATCAGTTCATTTGGAGAAAATGGCCACTTTGAAAGGTATTGAAGGCCACTCCCCTCTTCAAACCCTGCCCTTACCAGGCTCCAACCCCCAAATCCTCAGGTATTTCCCAACCCAGAAATGGTAACTCTACCCACCCCGCTGGCCTGTCTGAGCTGCTCCTAGGACCCTGCCAGGGAAGAAGGTAAACCTGGAGAGTGCTCCAGCCTCCACCCCTGCACTGGAGGAATCAGACAGGCAACTTGCAAAGGCATGCAGCAGCCCACTCAAAGCAGTACTCAATAATACGATCAGAGTCATATTTACCACCCCTTCCTGTGCTAAATTGAGAAACGCAGGGATAGACAGTCCTGCTAATAGTCAGCCTGGATCCTTTCTGAACCATTAACATATTGAAAATCATATAAATGTGATCCTTCCATCTTAGATCCAGCAACAACACTTCTTAGCAAAAGTGTCCTCTGTGTGAGCGAGGCCTGTGTTTTCTAGGTCAATCAATCTATTTGAGTAAGGCATTTGGAGAATAAGGCTGTAGACAAAGAGGAATGAAATGGGTAAAATACTAATCAAAGTTTGAAATTCCTCAGAGCAGCTGCTTTGCTTGGCATTCCTTAGCCACAGTGTGGATTTCAATGAGGCTTTAAAAACAGCCAGTTAATTATCATTGTGGATGTGTAGTTGAGGGGAAGGCTTTTGAAAATATGCTTCCATTGTTGTACCCAAGGGTCAAGCCAGGGCAGGTTTGGGGCGATCTCTGACTCTTAGGGTTAAATGTTTGCCCTGGTCAGCACAGCAGGGAGGCACAGATATTGAAAGAGGCAATAGACTTGTGTCTGGTATGAGTTCCAGTCCATTTTCTCCTAGGATGTTGCCTCACCGTAAGGAACGCTGCATTTCTGTCTCTGGAGCTGATACTGATACAGCCCACTTGTCTCCCTCATGCCTGGTATACAAAACAGCTCTATGTAGCTTTTTAAAAATCCCATGTAACATAATATTTATGGTTTCACAAGAGTGCATATAACACCATTGCTGACCCTTTTGGTTGAAAGTCAGCACAGTAAATCTGGCAACAAAGATGACTTCTGGTATATGCAACACTGCTACATCTGCTTCCACCTGTGTTTCTGTCCCTATGCATTTGGGGGAAACTATGTGCTGAACTTGAAACTATATCTGTGATGAGCACTTTCAAAGAAAATATGGTAGGAGGCCTGTTGCAAAACCAGTATCTCACTGTATCAGAGCAGTAACATTATTTCTGGCTAACAGTGAATGACTTCCATGGATTAAGAAGAGTATGTTATGGTTCTGCACCCACATACTTTTGCCTGCCACTTCTGGGCTGGGGAATTGATCTAAGGCTTTAAGTAGGTAAAATTAATAATGGAAACATTATACCATTTGTGCATCTTTTAGTGCAAACTGGATGAAAATTAGGGCACCATCATAACCACCTAGATATCCCAGTATAGGGGAATTTTTCCAATATAATAAATAGTCTCAGATCCACCATAGTTGATATGCATATGCATGACACAGGAGGTCAAAGTAAACCCTTCCAACTTTCTTGTACCTCCTCCCTTCTGGGTTTCTGCCTCTCACCTAGGGGAGCACTGTCAAAGTCTGTGAATGGTTTTTGAGCAATCTAAGGGTTAACACAAGTCTATAGAATCTCTTTTGCAAGACAGGCCTTCTTTCCCAAAGATCAAATTCTTTGGTTTTCCCCCACTAAAAAAAAGGTTTTCCCCCACTAAAGATGTGATTTAAACAGGAATCAACAGATAAGAGGTATTCTGCAACATAGGAAAATACAGCAAGATTGACAAACAAACTATTACTAATTGGAATAAATTTACAGTCTCCTGACTGGAGTTAAATTACACTCTATCTACCCTCTTCTTTGGTTTAGTAAATGGATGTCTCACCCTGTCTGATTGTCAACATAACTTTCAGTAAGAGGCTTGTTCCACTACAAGGTTCCATGTTCCAGGATTGGAGAAAGACCAAAGAAGAGGTGAAAGGATACACAGTTGGGCACCCTTATTTCTGGGATTGCGCTGCCCCCTTATTTGAATCAAGGGCAAGTGAGGGACTCACTCTCCATTTCCTGCCACAACCTAATTCACCACTAATATTCCCAGTTATGGATCATGCCCCCACGATTTGCATAATCATGGGGATTGCATAACAATGCAGTCTCACCTTGGTGCAAATTTTATAATGTCCCATTCAGCCCTGCAGTGCCATGAAGTGCCACAGAGCTGAATAGGGCATTTATTGTCCCTGTCTGGATGGCATCTACACGGGCCACTGAGGGCACCCGTAGGGGAAAAGGGAATGTAGAAATATCTGCGTTCCCTTCCTATGGAGCAATAAATGGCCTCAATTGGGCCAGAGCTATGAGGGGGCTGGGTCAGCACCAATGTCATGTGGGTATGGGAATTAGTCCATACAAGTGATCACATGGCCTTTTCTGCTCCTGCAGAATTGGTCTTAATGCAGCTGGGGATCCATTCCAGTAAATAAATGTTAATAACGTCACATCAGAGCCATCTCCATCCATAATATAGTGTAACTGTCTTTAGGACTGTACAGTAAATATTTCAAAGAACTTTTACATCATATTCAACAAGATACGCTTGCAGTATATTTAAAGAGTGAAATGTGGAAGAAGTAGGAAATAATGCATAAACTGAGGAAATATATGGGTAGAGTTTAATGTTGAGATGAAGAGGTGATGGACTTCAAACCTGCCTGGAAGCCTAATCTAGGAGATGTTTCCCTAACTCCTATGTGGAGTTTTCTGGAGTTTTCTGTAGAAATTAGCCTGTTGCATGTAGCCTGTTTGAATATGTGGCACCAGGTAACAAGACCAATGCGCACAAACCTGCTCCCACATCAAGGGTTTGTTTGTTTAGAAAATTTGGGTGCCAGCTCTCCATACCTTCTTGAGGTGGCTCACAAAAATAAAACAAACCCAAAATACAATAAAATGGATAGACAACTCATACCAATTTATCAATAAAGAAATATATGCCAGCAATAAAAATAACAATGTTCATCTGAAACTGAGTTTGTATAGAAGAGGCTGCTTCAGTAAAGGTATCTCCCCAGCCTCCATGATCTGAAAAAGTATTCATTTCATCCAAAAAAGCATTCCAGTGTCTAAATGCCCAAACGTTTCCTGAACTTTAATTTTCAAAAATATAGAACCCCTTCCCCCCACACACACCTTGAATAATGAAGCAAATGTACAATGAGATAAAGTGAAGGCTTGAAGGAAAAGAATGTTCAAGGTTGTGTTCTATGTCAATAAAGCATTCCAGTCAGATTCAGTTCTAGTTTGGGTGAAGGTTCACTTTGATTATTAATTTTGCATTTGGAGTGCTTCACCCAGCTGTTCAACACAGGTAACTATTTATCATATGAATTTGTTGAATAAAGGTGAGGAACAGACTGGCCAAGCTAAGATGAAAGGCCCAAACAGGAAACTTCTTTCCTTTGCTTAGTGGGTTTGTCCAGTAAGAAAGCTCAAGTCTAGGTGCTGACTCAGCCCTGTCAGAGACTGAAGATATTTTCCCTGGTTTTAAATAGCCATATAAAGGTGTTCCACATAATTTGGGGGGGGGG
This sequence comes from Paroedura picta, assembly GCF_049243985.1. Classification (NCBI taxonomy): domain Eukaryota; kingdom Metazoa; phylum Chordata; class Lepidosauria; order Squamata; family Gekkonidae; genus Paroedura; species Paroedura picta. The sequence continues at coordinate 135,012,917 of NC_135370.1, forward strand.
GGAAGAGACATGGTTTCCTTTTATGCACTAATAAATTCTGGGAAATGTATCAAATAAGATGAACATCTGAAAAGAAGTGAATGTGTAGATTATATAAAAAAACAAGGTCTTGTGCAAAAACAAAACAAAAAAATAGCCCCAATCCAGAGATTTTCTCAAAAAAGATCAATTACAAAATATTTAAAACAGGTATAACATCAGCAAAAAAATTAAAAAATCTAATTTATCTCATCCTGTGTTGATTCTTTGCCACCCAAAATATTAGAAGCAGCATGCCATTTTACAAAAAGGGGTTCTAAAAAGTTCTAAAAAGTTGTGCCTGTGGAAAGACAGAAGCATGGGAGTGCATTTTAGTCACTCACATAGCCTTATGGATCCAGAAGGATTCCTGAATGCTCTGCAGGTTCAGATGTGCCATGGTGCCGCATTGGAAGAGCTGGTTAGTGATTGGCATGACTAGATGCTAACTGCTATCATGAGATTGCTCCCCAATGTCCTCTCAGATCCCACCTTAAACAAGCTTCCTGGTACACTGAGGAGCGATGTGAAAGGAAAAGAGAGCTGAGACAAGTCAAGAATTTGGAGGAAAATTTGTGATGAAGCCTCAAGAAGATCATATACGATGCTTAGGAAGGTTATGAGATGATGGTGAAAATGGTAAAATGGGAGTTTTACGCAGCTTCCATCACATCTGCAAGCTCATCCTAGCACTGTTATTTTAGGGTATTTTGGTTCTTTACTGCCCTCGAAGGAGGGCACCAGAACAATAGCTTCATGCAGAAGAAGAGTTGGTTCTTATATGCTGCTTTTCTCTACCAGGAGTCTCAACGTGGCTTACAATCTCCTCCTCTTTCCTTTCTCCACAACAGACACTCTGTGAGGTAGGTGAGACTGAGAGAGCCCTGATATTATTGCTCAGTCAGAACAGCTTTATCAATGCTGTGACCAGCCCAAGGTCACCCAGCCAGCTGCATGTGGGGGAGTGCAGAATCAAACCTAGCTCACTAGATTAGAAGTTGACATTCCTAACCATTACACCAAGCTGGACATTAACTGTGAATCATTCATGAGTTTCTTCACAGATAAAAGCTCCACACTCTGCCACAACCTTCCTCCACCTATTGATACAGAAAGGGAACTAGAGACCCCTTGGCCCCCTTTGGTGAGAGAATTTGATGGCTTCAGATGGTTCACACTGACTGAAGCGGATAGGTTGCTAGCTTCAGGAAGGCCAACTACTTGCCCATTAGATTCCTGCCCCTCAAGGCTCCTCAAAATGAGGGATGGGAGAATTCCTGGAGGGGCTCAAAGAGACAGTGGTCTGCCCACTGCTGAAAAAATCAGCATTGGATCCGTGAGACCTGGCCTGTTACCGAACCATCTTGCACCTAGCATATCTGGGGAAGGTGACTGAACCATGGACCAATTACTAGCATACGTAGATGAAGCTTCATCCTTGGATCCATTCCAGTCTGGCTTCCAGCCTGGCTATGGGGTGGAAACAGCTGTTCTCCCAGGTAGGAGCTACAGGTTCTGCCCAAATCAGATTCAAAAGCAAATCAGACTGACCTTCTCTTCAGTATACAGCTAGAATATCCATTCCCTCTCAGCTGCTGCTGGCCAATCAGAGTGCTTGGAGCACTCTGTTGCTCCAGACCTCTCAGCTTATTGAGGATCTTTAACCCTTCAGTAACAATTGCTGTTATTTCAAGCAGCTGGAACCCGACTTTCAAAGTGCTGTCTTTCACAGATGCCACAATGTTTTTAAGGTTAAAGACTTTAAAACATTTTTATCAGTTAGGGTCTACCAACTGTGAGTTCAACATTTTATTTCTCCTGAATCTCCCTTACTTGCCATGTGCTAAGCAGACTGAATTAAGTGTTATCTGTAAACCTGGAAATCTTGGCTTTCCATTCCACTGTATAAATTACATTTGTATAAATATTTCAGTGCTAGAGCCTAACACTGACTCCTGTCATGCTTCTCTGCTAAGTTTTTACTTGAATATTTTCCATTTACTACCATGCTACATTTCCCATGCATCAGCCAAATTAGTATCCAAGGATGCATTTTTTTTCATATTCTGTGCCATCAGTTCAATGGCAAGTGAGGGAAGCCAAGAACCATGAATAGGTCAGGCTTAATCCACATTTATTCCTATGCTGGAAGGGTTCACTAAAGCCTTTAAAGAACTATCTTTCAACTTTATTATTTTAATAACTATTTTACTTCTGATTTGTTCTATACTGGGATAAAGTTTGAATTTTTCTCTTCCTTGATCAGTACCATTATTGCATATCTTTATAACTGGTCAGCAACTGGTGACCAACCAGCTGTATTCTTATACGGTAGATACTGGCAGCTGACTGCTTGTCTCTCACACTCTGGAAGCTACCACTTTTTCATTCCTAGAACAGATAATGCATTAAAATATGTTTGGAAGAATCACCTTAGATTTGAAAGATTTTGTTTACACCAGCTAGCACATTCTGAGCTGGGACAGCATAGTTATTCAGGAGGTATTATAATGCTGCTGAACCCAACTTGGGCCATTTTCATTTATTCTCACTTCATATCAGAGCTGTTCAGTCACTTAATAACTATTCAAAATGCACTCAAATTGCATCCATTCTTCTTCTTCTTCTTGTTATTATTATTCATGCTTGATTTGTGTCCATACCATTGTTAATATGGCATCTTTCTGGCACATTTGTTGGATAGCCTGTTCTGTAGTTAGGCAGTAGAGTTTATTGGATCTCCTTAGTATTTTTCAGTTAGCTGTGCTTTTAGGACCATGAGTCTATATATTTTGGTTAAGAAGCGATTTTTTTCTTTCTGCTATGCCATTCTGTTCTGGAGTATATAGAACCATGAGCTGATATTCTATTACTTCTTTAGTAGTTCATATTCTCCTCCACTACCTGTGCAAATGATCAATGCTTTTCTCTGGAATCAGTTGTTTACCATTGCAATGTATGCCTTGAGCATCCAATGCATAGCCACTCTCCTTAAGTATGTAACTGTATCGTTTGAGAAATCTATTCACTCACATACTCATATTCATTCATTCATTCATTCATTTTCTGGCCTGCCACTCTCGTGGACCGGCTCACAGTGGGATACAAAATTCAATAATGCAATAATTCACTAATAAAGGTTAGAATATATCTATTCCCACTGAGGGTATCTGTCTTAATTGGGCCATAAACATCACTTTGAATTAGCTCTAGAGGGCATTGTGTTTGGCTAGTCTCATGGTTGTTGTCTTGTCCCTTTAGCTCAAATGCACTGAATACAGATTTTTTTAGGGGCTTTCCGCACCGGGATCTTTGTAGCAAATTGGTTGCTGAATGAAAAATCGCCATTTAAAATAGTGGAATTCGTCGTTATGCATACCTGCCTTTGTAGTGGAATCCAGTTGCGTTTTGTAGCGTTTCCCACAGGCTTCCAGTCTCGGCAAAAATCGCTAGAAAGGAAGCGCTATTGCCAAGCTCGTCCCGCCCCTGGCCATCAAGCAGCCAATGGGCAGCCGTTAGCATGCTCCTAAACAGCCCCTTTCCCTTTAAGAAAGTTAAAAAAAAAACACCCATTGCAACGAATCTGTGTTGATTCGTTGCAACGGAGAGACCCATCCAGCTGCCCGGTGTGTTTGAGCTGTCGTTTGATCGTTGCCACGCTCCCTCCGAGTGAAAAAAAAAATCCCCCCCCCTCTCACGGGCCCGATTTTCGGCCGAAAACAGTTTAAAAAATAAAGGGAAAATACATCAGCAAACGGGCTTCTCTGTTGTTTGTGTCCAAAGTGTTGTTTGTGCTTAGTGACTCTGGGGAGGGACTGAAGCCGGGGAAGCCTCTAAACAGAAAGAGGCTCGCTGGTGCGTTTATCCCCGCTCGCTCGGAGAAAAAAAAAATGGTGATCGCTTCGCCGGAGGATCAGAGGAGAGAGCCAGGGGGAGGGACTTTGTAGAAACCGCTACAATGTTAACGCACAGGTCTTTTTCGCTAGTGTTGCAGATTGGTTGCAGGAGTGTATCGCTTTCCGGAGGGTGAATCCACTTTTGGGGATTTCCCTGGAAGCGCTTTTTGCGGATCAGTTTCAGGTGTGTGGCAGATTGTCAACGACGTTGTGCATAACGGCAAATCAATAGCGTTTTCAATTGGCAACCATTGTGCGATTTTGAAGGCGTGCGAAAAGCCCCTCAATATTGCATTTGACAATGGAACATTTGCCAAAGTATTACTTGATTACAGGTCATTTTAACTATTGGAAAACAAATGTGAACGTACAGAAGTGCACATTTTCTTAGTCATAGCCACTTGAATTTTGAATTATTCATTAAGAGGCATCTGCTAGAATGGAAAAGGGGACTTGTTATTCCCCATCTTTATTCAGTCCTTTTGAATCACACCCTTCCTATTTTCTTCCTCTTTTTTCACTGTCAGTAAAGAAATATGGTGAGAGTGTTGAATAGTTCTCTGGATTCCTCCTTTCATTTCTGCCTTCTATACAATCTTCTGGGGCATCCTTCGAGTACAGAGCATTTTCTATAGGATTTAGGCTATGGTTAAAGGTAACTTTGTGTAAGTCTGTGAAGAGACTAATTTAATATCCTGTTGCACAAAATGCTCTCTGAGGGTACTCTTGGATTAGATTTCTTTAATAAAGGAGCCATTCAAAATAAACAACATGATCTCACCAATACAGTCTGTAATTTACCGTAAACGGAAATTCCACAAAACCATAATGAGAAACATACTTCAACAGATGTAAGACTGAGAATGAAGAGTAAGATCTAATTTGGATGAGAATCTAATCCTCAAAGATTCCCCAGATATTTTACTCTGCGTTTCTTGTTATATACTGATCTGCATTAATTTAATAGGAAAAAAACTGGACTATGCTTTGTATTTACTTGCTATGTTGTGGTAAAAAGAAAAGGAAAGCAAGTTTGTAAAGTACATAACATTCAGTATCTCACTTCCTGAGGCATGCATATGTTAAATTGTGATAGCATTCCTCATGGCTGGAAACAGAAAATATTCAGAGAACATTAAATTATGTAGTAGAATAATTCATTACCTGTGATGTATGCACTCTTGTTACAATTGTCCTTGTTTGCAGGTTTTACAGAATCTTGTAATACTTTAAAAAAACTGATCTGCTGGATAATCATAGGGTGTCATCAGAAGTACTACCATCATCACACTATATAACTCTCTTACCACTTGTTTCCATAGTTAGTGAACACAAATATAATGTTGACAGGAAGAGGGGCAAGAGATGCTATGACAGTTATGGTGATGAAAGGGCACACAAGTGACTGGGAGAATGAAGTAAAGGTACTCTTGTCCAGAGAGAAAGAACATTGTTTACACTAACAAAGAAAACACACTACCTCTTTGATGTGTTAATACTTCTTGATTGGAAGATTCATGTTCTCTGCCAGCCTTGAGCCCCAGGATCTGGCACCAAGATTGGCTAAGGCCCCAGCCATTTCAGACTGTGAGGAGCAGTCTGAAAAGAAGAGTGCTCCTTCATTTGGGAGTTCATTTGTGGAGCTGTTGGTGGTTGCTTTTGTGGTTGACTCACCTATGTGCTTGGCCATGAAGGATGACAGAGGAGAATCATGCAAAAGATATCTACAGGTGCAGATAAAGAGAAGGAGCATCATGCAAGCAACAAAGACCAGTTATGTCATGGATTGTAAATATCTAGTTGAGTAGCTTTTCTTTGTTTTGCTTAATGCACCTAGAACTCTCTTGTTACTCTGAATTTGTGCCTTGTTTGTGCCTAGAAATAAAAACTGTTTAATTAGAGAGACCGTACTTCCTTACCCGCCTACATCTACTCAGCATCCTAAATTAATACACCTGTGGCATTGGCCTCAGAATACCTATCGTGGGGGAGACTGAATTTTTACCAGGGATAGTGGTAGCAAAAAGAAAAGGGAGGAAGACAGTGACTAGTCTTCCCCCACATGGTGACAACATTCTTTACATGGTTCTTTACATATGTACTAAAATGTCAATATTTAAAAAGCAATGTGTAAACCACAAAATAAACAGAATATTTTTGAGGCCTTAGAGGCTAACACAATTTTATTCCAGTATAAGCTTCTTCAGATGAACTCTAATACAAGAAAGCTTGTGTTGGGATAGCATTTTGTTAGACCTTAAGGTTTCAAAACTCCTGCTTATTTTTGCTGCAACAGTTTAACATTTTGTTCCTGAGTAGAGTTACATCCCTCTAAATTAAATGAGGTTTATGGTCTGAGGAGAGTGTTCAGGATTACACTCAGAAACGCTAGAATTATCAAAGACAGTTAGTTCTCTGAGGAGATCTCTTGCCATAGAGAATTTTTCTCATCTATAGCAAATAAGTATCCTAAGGATGCTCTGGGACATGCCATGATGGGTCGTCCTCTTTTTGGATAAAACCCACACTCTGAACTGCATTTCTTGTATCTAATATGAATTAGGGATGTCTTGAATTTTTTACTGAACCTGTTCGACAAGCAAATTTTCAGCACTGACTATCAAACTGTGAACAAGTTAAGAATATTTTTGGATTACACTGAGCACCGTGAACAGCTGCTGGACAGCTGCATTTTGGTCAAAAGACAGCCCACAGTTGATGGGACGTCTATCAGCAATGATTCAACTTCTTAGCCACACTGCCCACTTAGCAAAATAACTACACAGTGACATTTCAACAGAGAGCTTTTTCCTCCACTCCAGTCTGGGCAGGGACAGATGCCATGCTCTAAATCTATGTGTGGCAAATGGGACAGCAAAAAGAGCTGGCTTCACTCCATTTCTCAGCAGTCCAAACTGACAACTTGAGGTGAAGCAAAGAGAAATCAACTGTGCACCTTCAAATCTGCTGCATCTCAGCACATCTGGGAGGCAGCAAAGTTTACACGCTGGGAGATCAAAAGATCCTGACATCCAGCTCTTGATTCCTAACTCCTTAGAATTATTTGTTTATCACATGATGTATATAGTATAGAGCCAGGAGATCCAAGGGATGGCTGGAGGTGATTTGATATTGCCTGCCTCTGCATAGAATCATAGAGTTGGAAGGGGCCATACAGGCCATCTAGTCCAACCCCCTGCTCAACGCAGGATTAGCCCTAAGCATCCTAAAGCATCCAAGAAAAGTGTGTATCCAACCTTTGCTTGAAGACTGCCAGTGAGGGGGAGCTCACCACCTCCTTAGGCAGCCTATTCCACTGCTGAACTACTCTGACTGAGAAAAACTTTTTCCTGATATCTAGCCTATATCGTTGTACTTGAAGTTTAAACCCATTACTGCGTGTCCTTTCCTCTGCAGCCAGCAGAAACAGCATCCTGCCCTCCTCCAAGTGACAACCTTTCAAATACTTAAAGAGGGCTATCATGTCCCCTCTCAACCTCCTTTTCTCCAGGCTGAACATTCCCAAGTCCCTCAACCTATCTTCATAGGGCTTGGTCCCTTGGCCCCAGATCATCTTCGTCGCTCTCCTCTGTACCCTTTCAATTTTATCGATGTCCTTCTTGAAGTGAGGCCTCCAGAACTGCACACAGTACTCCAGGTGTGGTCTGACCAGTGCCGTATACAATGGGACTATGACATCTTGCATCATCATCACCGCTAGTGTTCTTTGGAGAAACTCAGTCTTAATCGTTGGAGGTCTCCCCTCTAAATACTAGCCTGCTTAGCTTCCAAGCTCTGACAGGACCAGGCTTGCCTGGACAACATAAGTCAGGGCAGTCCTTTAAAATATTGGTGGATACAGAACAAAATTTCCTCAGGAGGAGATCAGAAGCTGACTCCCAGAAGATTCCTCATCAGCCAGGAATTGGTTTCTGATGACCACTAAGTAGTATGTTTCTGAGAATACGTGCAAACAGGTTCTGAACAGTCAAGCAGCCTATTAATTAATTGTCTGCCTGAGCACCTCTGGCAAACAGGAAGTAACTTGAACTGACAAGTATTCAACCCTAATAAAAACTAGGGTTCTTTCCTTGCACAAATTTTTTACACTTGGACAACTATAACAATGAGAGGTTTTAAAACTGGTGTGGAGCCCAGAATGTGATATTCTATAGGTATGTATCATATTGGCTCCAGAATGTGTAACACGAAATATTTTTATTGGGTATTCTCAAATGACTAGCAGTTGTCATAATACCTGTTTTATATTCTGTGTTATCCCATCTCGTTTTACAGATAATATATTCAGCAGAAAAATCTTTATCCTTTCCTTGTGGTGGGGTTGTCTAATTTCAGACAGGAGCATTTTACTGTATAGACGTTTCTTGATATCCCTTTTGTGAGTTTGTTATGGCACACACACTGAAATTACTTCACCACCCACATTAAAACCACTAAGCAACGGTAAGAGGAAGTTTCCTTCCCCTTCTTTTAGGTTCATTGTCACTGTATGTTTGCATGATGATTCACCATTGTCCTATTCCCTAAGACACAGAAGTATCAAAATCCTGTCTTTGACATTTTATCTGAGAATAAGGCTGACATCATCTTTGTTACATTTTTGTGGTCGCTGATATTACACAGGGCCTGTCAGATTTAAACCATTAACATCTAATACATTCACATCTCTTGCTTACCCTTTTAAAATCTTTGTTTCATTATGGTGTTCTAGCTAAGGCAGTAGCCATGCACATGCTCATTAGGGTCTAAATCATATTGAACACAGAAGTAAATCCTCAATAAACATGCAAAAGAATGGACTCTAAAGGAGATAACTGCTTTTCAAAGGCTAATACACATTATTTCAGATAGCTAACTTGAGTTGCTACATACTCAAGATTCTTGTGAGAAAATTCAAAATGCCACCCCTAAGCATGTGTAAAACTTTACTAAGGGTGTAATGAAATGAAATGTAGAGGAAGAAAAAAGAATACGTATTTCTTCATCATGAAGGGTGTTCCCTCCAAAATGAACTGCTGACAGCCTCTGGTTCTTTTCACAGTATCATCCTTCACACCTCAATACATAAAGCATACTTTAAAACTCCGAGACCTTGGATCTGGAAGGAGCACAGCAGCCCATCTCAATATGAGGATCACATCTACCACTGGCAAAACACTACCCTGAGTCAGATGAGTAGAAATGAATCTCCTTCAGAATGTTTGAAAATATGAAACAATCCAGTCCACGCAGATTGGATCAGATGTTAGGCATGGGGTAATAAGGCAAAGCTAACTACAGTGCTAAAATGAACAAAACTGTATATATTTTTGTTCTAAAATTATCCTACTCTCCTTTATTGAGCTATTGTAGACTTAGGTGAAAATAGAACTTTGTTTCAGTTATGCTAGCTGATGACAAAGCAATACTTTTGTCACATTAATAGGTGAAGGACATTCATCCTCTAACCTTTAATTTTACCATTATTTCTGCTTTTATTTGGTTTTTCTAATTTTGATTATTACTTTTAAATTGTGCAGAAAAATAGAAAATTTTTAATTACTCAGATTTACCTATGAGGAAACAATTCTGTAAATGTGGAGAGATATTCTTGAAAGATAGATTGGTATAGATATGGCATTATGTTTGCTGAACTTTTGACTATGGTTAAGAGATTAGAGTTTTTTCTCTATCCTTCAGGCTCATCTATATCCCCCCCCCCATCAGCAGTAACTATAGTAATTTAGGACCATTTTCAGTGAGTTCATGACAAGAGGCAAGTTCAATCCAGGGCTGATTCTGCACTTATTTTTGTTTATTCTGTTTTGGATCCTGCTGAATTCAGATCGATTTGAACTCACGTCTTCCTATATCCCCCTCCCCCCCACTGAAACAGAAAAGTGTTCTGCACATGATTAGGGAAGCCTAGAAGGGAGGGGAGCCAAGCACAGCAGGAGCCTCTTTCTTTTCTTGAATGGGGGGGGATTGGAGACAGCAGAGGAGGGGGAATAAATCCAAGAGGAAAATCTCTGCCAAGAGAAGTTAATGCTCCTGGAGCATCTGCAGAGAGAAGTCAGGGCTTCTCTTTTAAGGGAAGCCTTGCAACCTAGATACGAGGAAGCCTTTGAAATGATGCCCTGGCCAATCATGACTTTTCTACAGTGTTGGAGGCTCAAGGCGGCAAGTTAGTTCGGGAAAAGCAGAAAGCTGCACCTTTACTCATGCTGATCTTTCAAATATCGAGGGTTATGTCCACTCCAATATATCATGGGGGAAAGGTAGGGTCATTCTGCATCAGTCATGATTGTTTCAGATGAAAAAATATAAATTGCTCAAAATCAAAATGAAAATCGCATTCAGTGTAGACGGCAAGGACTGAATCGACCTAGGATTGGAATAAAAGCTCCATGCAGATTCAGCCCAGGTGTGTATAGCTTTATATCTCATTCTTACTTAGTATGTTATACTAGAATTCTGTTTAGGGTTTGTCCTTTTGACTGCAATTTTACAAATATTTCCATAACATTTAGGCTGAAATAATACATGCCTGGAAAGTGAAGGAAGTCTTCATTATTCATTGATGTTTGGAAGAGATGAAGAACTGGGACTTAGACACCAATATTAATCAATAAACAGAAAGCTGACAGAATAATTTGAAAAATTATATTCAGGAAAATTCCCAGCCTTAGGCCAGGAACATTATGGCCAAGACAAGGCATCTATCTATGTCTAGAAGAATTTTTGAGCATCGCTTTAGCCTAGAAATGCATATGTTCTCATTAAACTTCTAAATGGTAGAGGACAAAAAGGCCTGAAGGATCACTGCCCATGGGGTCACGATGGGTCCGACATGACTTCACACCTAACAACAACAACAAAACTTCTAAATAAAACAGAACTTTTAAATAAATTGAGAACAGTACGTTGGTATGTGAGATGTTGTGCCATTTGGACATGCAGTATTTGTGTGCCACTTCATTCAACCATATTATCAAACAGATGCATTGTGAAGGACCACAGAGAACAGTCTCATTCATAGTTGTTGTCCTCTCTGCCTGCCTGTCTAACTATCATCCATCCATCCATCCTATTTTTAGCTCACTATTTTCATGGGGACTCAAGGCAGGTTACACATACTAATATGTGTAATATCAAATTTTCATGCCTGCTTAAAATGAAAAGTAAACCCTTTGTATTGCCACTTGCAATTGTCTACTTCCATTATATATACATTGTAATTATTCAAAAGGAAGTATAGTGAATCATAAAGCTGACACACATACCATAATGTTCAGCAATCTGGTTATTTGGGAGTTTAAAGATTCTGGAAGAAACTTCTTTTTAATGACTGTGCCTTAGCCTACCCTGTCCTTGCTTCCAAGATTTACTCCCACATTTTTCCTTCCTTTTGCTGTAGAACTCTTGCCCCTGTGGAATCTGCTTTTTAGCCAAAACCAACTGGAATTCCATGATTACACACCCCAGAATCAACTGTTCATTCTCTGACTCAGAAATGCATCTGTTGAATGGTCTTCTGGTTAAAACATATCGTACAGCTGCACTAATATCAGACTTCAGATTAATTTCTATAGAACCACATCCTGACCATGGGAGATAAACCAGGGAGCTGGGGACAGCTGTCCAGCCGCACTCTAGGGCACACCACAGTGCCTGTGCCATGTTTCCCACCCTTCTGGCTGCTGGGACAGCATGGAGGACCATCCAAGCATGATTTACCATGGCCACCCCTCCTGGCTGCTGGGAAGGTGGGGAAGACAGTCCACATGAGCCACCATGGCCACACCACACTCTCAGGCTTCCTGGCTGCCAGGTGAGCCGGAAGGACCCATCTACCCACACTCCACCATGCAGTCCTGGCTGGTACACCTTACTGCAGCCCCCCCTGGTCTGTGAGGGTCCTTCTGTCCTCCCTCTGCCTTTCCACCTTTAAAATGAACTTATCTCCTAGTTTATGATAAAATTGGCTATTACTGTTCATTGTAAACATGTCTGCCATTCTAATTAATTAGTCTTTATATCACCATTTCTTACACCTTGACTTATGACCATCAGCAAAGTCTTACATCCTGTAAAACTGTTCATGTTTTGTAATGAACTTTTGAACCTGTTGAATTGGAAGATGCTTCTGCAGGGATGAAGCCTCCTCAAAAGAATTATGTTTCATTTGTAGAGTACTTGCTGAAACAGTGTGTTTTCAAAGCAACGTGTCTTTATCACCAGAACAATTAGCATATTCTTATTGTCATCAGCCTTATTGATCTTTTAATCCAGTCTCAAAAGTGTTCCTCTGAAAATAAATTATGAATCTTCTTGTGTGACTCCAGCGTATTTCTCCTAACCAGAGTTTGGAGAAATTCACCAGGACAAACCCAGCCCCACCCCTTCATCTGTTCCAACAAAGTCTAGGTTAGGTAGATAGCTCTGTGTTGCACAATATTTGGAAAATGAACTCTAAACACTGAAGGTAGCTTGCGTCAACATAAAAGCCTGATAGGTCCCGGCTGTGTATATGTTTCCCTGATGAGCAGTCAGCAGCTCTGGTTTGTGTTTAAATTCCTTCATCTGAACTCACGCACCTATGACACTCCATTGGAGAAAATTCCACTTCATGACTAGCATATTGTATGTAACGCTTAGCTGTATTCATTACACAGAAATGTCCATAAAAGAACGACAGCTCTGGCCCCATGTGAGGCAGTCTGTCTGTAGGTCAGGCCAGTCTCAATGAGAATATGGGCCAACAATGTCTGCATCTGCCAAATGTCCTGCATTTAATCATAGTACATCTGGTCGCTTTAGGGCTTTTACTGAGATAGGCAAATGAACACTTATAAGCACACGCATACAAATTACAGGGCTGTTTTGCTGACCCATTTCCTCACTCATTCACATCTAAGATTTAGAACTGACACTGCCAAGAAACCTATTATTCTTCATTAGCTGATGAAACTATAATTTTCTTTTATGTTCGGAACTAGGATATTTGAGATCAAATCCTTTCTCTCTCTCCATTTCAAACTGCCTTGAGATTGGGATTTAAAACTCTGCAGATAGATGAAGGCTACAGCCATCTTGGTTTTCTGAATCTTTCAATAGCTTTTCCTAGACCATGGTACTGAAGGTAGTACTGAAGATAGGGATTCTAGAGAATTATGCTGTGCTGTGTGTGTGTGTGCGTGCGCATGCACATATATACACACTATTTCTAAATTTCTTCTAATAAAGTATATATATTTTACATGCATTTATTTGCACACACTTGCTCTGAGAAACCATGAGTTAAGGGAACTCTTGTCAAAGGGTCTCTCTTTTGTGCTGATATCACTGGCACACAAAAACTCTTAACTGAGGTCTGTAGGAGGCAGTCATTACCATGATCTGGCCTGCACACCTAAAAGAGGCATCAAGGTAATGAATAATTTGTAGAACATCTGTAACTTTCTAAGCTAAGGAGCCTACTCTGGCAAGTTTAGAGGGAAGAGCAGAGGAATTGCATTTTATCCTCTCTCTTTTTAATCCCTTGCTCAGTCTAGTGCTGTGCAGGCAGTATACTTGTGAACATGTTCTTTTTATGAAATACTTTATAAGTTTTGATACTGGTAGTTGTTGTTTGTACCACATCAAACTCCACTGTCTTGCACATGCTATTTTAAAAGAAGCACCAGGAAGAAGGGGGGGCAGTTAGTTGGTACATGGCTACTCCCCCAGTTGCGCACAAAGCAGTAAACTGACACTGTGATAACCAGATGCTGGATAGCAGGAGACACAGGGAAAAGGTCTCAGAACATGGAAAGGAAGCTGAGAGTCCTGGTCCTCCCAGTGGCCAATTCCAACAAAGGTTCTTGCATTGTCAGAAATTGGATCAAATTGACACCTACTAAGTGATCATGCTATCTCTGTCTATGGACATTTAACTGACAAACTATTTGTGAAATATCATTTATTCTGGGAATATTTTTGTTTCAGTTGTAACAGTCACAACTGCTAAGGATGAAGTGTTCATAGTTTACATTGTGTGAAATGGTACTTGGCTGTGGGGAAAACAGGCCTTTTCTTGAAGGCTTGTAATACAGGGAAAATGTTGCTCAGAAAAACATTTTCCTTTCTGTGATGTTCAAGTTTAAAAGCCCTTGCCATCATTTGGCTGTAACACTTTCTCTACTTGAAATGTCAGTGATTAATGATTTAGATGCACTGAGGTAATTTGTTTTCCTCTTTCCCAGTAAAAACAATTTTCAGTCAAGTTCCTCTGCTTCATTTATTGTTTAGTTCCCTCATATTGTATAACATTTGGATCCACAATACCTTGACCCTGTAGTACATACTTGCACTTTCCATCTGCATATCCACATGGTTTGGAGTTTTCCTGTTAGCAAAGGAACCCATTTCTAAAATGTAACTGAGTGGCAACTACAGAATCGCAAACATCTGTCCATGTGTCCAGGCTATTTTACTACTTTCCTGTGTTTCATTCTGGCAAATGTCAGTGAGCCCTTCAACTTACTACATTTGCACTTAAAAAAATGTTTTGAGTTTCACAGGTGTAAAATGCTCGGAAGAAGCTACTTGAAAGAAAATATACTGATGCAGATGGACTTTGAATTGCATTTGGCTCACAAATTGTTCCCTTTTCAAGATTCAGATGATCTGGCCAGGCTGATTCATGTTTTGGTAACCTCAAGGCTTGCCTGTTATAGCATACTCTACATGGAGCTATCCTTGAAGGCAACCTGGACAATTAATTCAGAATACATTGGCCAGATTTCTGTTCAAAGCTAAGCATTTTGACCATATAACACTAGCACTGAGATTGTAACACTGGTTGCTGATTTGTTTCCTGTTTATCTGGAGGACTATTTTTCATTTGACATCCTCATTGATCAGCACCTGCTGTTCATCCATTCTTGTTAAAAGGGGCAGAACATACTTTCCTTTTTCAGGTAAAAAAAAAGGAAGGAATGAAAGGGAAGGAAAATACTGGGAGAGAGAAAGAACGACAAAGAGAGGGAGAAGAAGAGATGGAGAGAGAAAAAGGGAGAAAGAGAAAGCAAGAAAGGAAGGAAGAAGAGTTGGTTCTTATATGCTGCTTTTCTCTGCCAGAAGGAGTCTCAGAGCAGCTTACATTCGCCTTCCCTTTCCCCACAAGAGACACCCTGTGAGGTAAGTGAGGCCGAGAGAGCCCTGATATTACTGCTTGGTCAGAACAGTTTTATCAGTGCTGTGGCGAGCCCAAGGTCACCCAGCAGGCTGTATGTGGAGGAGCAGCAGAGAATCAAACCCGGCTCACCAGATTAGAAGTCTGCACTCCTAACCACTACACCAAGCTGACTGGGAAGGCAGGAAGGAAAAGGAGAGATGAAGGAAAGAATGAAAGAGAAAGAAAAAGGAAATAAAGAAAAAGAGGAAGGAAAGGATGGAGGGAAGGAAAGACAAAGGAAGAAAGGAAGGAATCAACAACAAAGGACAAAGGACTCAAGGAAGGAGAAAGGAGGGAGAATGAAAAAGAGAAAAAAGAGGGGTGTCATGGCCCCGTCTCCAGAGGGTGCCTCTGCACCACTGCCTGAGCTCATTCTGACAGCTCCCTCGGAGGAAGAAGTGGAGGAGCTGGAGCAAAGCAGCAGGGTGCTGCTTAGAGAGGCAAGTCCCGATAGGGAGCCACAACCAGGTCCCAGCCAGACAAGCACCATGCCCTCTGAACCAGCATTACCTCAGCCTGCAGCAACACCCCTGAACAGCCCAGACTCATCTCCAGAGCGCAGGAGGGAATGCAGGAGGACAATGTTGGCAACACGCAGGAAAAGTGCTCGGCTTAGACTACAGCAACAGGCTAGGTTGGGCTCATTCATCGGAAGAAGGCTGAGTGCCAGGTGCAGCCACTTGGTGTGACAGCTCAGCTTGTTCTTAAGCACAGCTGAAGTGCTTCCCAGTGTGGCTGCAACCTTGTGCACATGTCCACCTGTTGCCTTGACTGGTCTCCTGCTTCCCGATGCTTCGGCGAAGCTCTGTTTGACTGATTCCCGGCTTGACCTTGATAAAGATAAATGACAATTCTTTTGGTTCTCCTTTGGACTTTGTCAGCTAACAATTCCTGATAAGTCCCAGATTGGACTTTTGACTACTCTCTGGTATGTGCTTTGAACTTGCTTGACTCAGTAACCGTGCTTGCCCTTGCACTAACCCTGCGTGTGCCCGGCTAGGCAGGGGGAGGGAAGGAAGGGGGAGGGAAGGAAGGCATCAGTTTTTCTGGAGAAAAAAGCTGTTTTGGGAGGCCACTATCCCTGCTCCCCCCATACAAGTGTATACACAGTACATACCACTGTACATACCTTCCCATCCAACTACTCTGATGGCTGGCTACAGGGCCACAGGGAGGTGTTGTGAGTCCTGAACCTGTTAGTGAGGAGGAAAGGTCTTGCCAAGAGCTCTCAGCTTCACCCAAGCCTTAGCAGGATGAGAGCTTAGTCCAGCCAGATGTTCAACAGGCAGACAGTTCTGACCAGCAAGAGGGAATGGAGCTGCAGACAAACCAGGGCTTAGATTCCAAAGTTGTTGCAGAAGCTCCAGATTGCTCTGTCCAGCCTCCAGCTGCAGCTCCATACCTAGTCAGCCCACTTGGCTGATTAACCAATGCCAATTACATGCTAGAAGAGAGTTCCAGTCTAAAAGGCACCACACCACGTTGGCAAAACAGTTGGTGACTGCTGAAGATGGTAAGTCTTCAAAGAATGAGGACTGAGAGGCTGCTGACAGCCCATATTAACTTGAGGCTGGGAGGTGAACAGAACAAGTAGTTACCTGTGATCTGCTCCTTCTGGTGATGCCCTTGGGCTGACTAAATGAACCCTTGACTCACTGGACTGAGTCAAGACATTCATTGCATTCTGTCTGTCCCTTAGCATTCTGTTTTTGAAATACTGATGCTTTCTGTCAGCTTGTCTGTGCTTCCTTCCAGTAGAGAGCTGAAACCTGAGACCACTGGAGGCAAAGGAAGCAGCTGGCTTCCCTCCCTTGCCTGGGGGAGATGAAGGGTTGAAAATGGCTGAGGATGTGGCAACTTACCTGCATCAGGGCCTTTGAGGGAGGCCAGCTCCTCTTCTACCCAGCAAGCAGCACAAAGAGAAAGAGGAGGTCATTTGCCCCACAATTGGCCATAATTGGGAGAGTGCTTTCTCCCTATTGGTGGCATGACCCCAGAGAGGGCCAAACAGGAATTGATTTGTCTGCAAATTGGCCCTCATTGGGAGAGTACTCTCTCCCTATTGGTGGCACTCCCCCCCAGGAAGGGCCATTCAGGCAGGGAATGAGTTGTTGGCATGCAACTTGAACTTTATTATTGTTAAAGAAGATAAATAAATAAAAGTGGGAACCCCAGGATTTCAGGGGATATCTCATCCTACGTACACACTATTTCCTTTTTCCCTGAACAGAAATTACTTTCTTCCTTTTTCCTTTTCCTTCCCACCCAACAGCAACCCTACTTGAATCTACTCCTCTGTTTTTATTTTTCCCTGCTACCTACTACTCCAGCAGTTTGTATCTAGAAAAATTATGGACCAGTTGTGTGGCATGGGCAACTGAGCCAGGCCTACTTGTATGATAAGGAACCCTCAAGGATTTGAGGGGGCACCTCACTTTCCCCTGTATTCTCCTTCTCACAGCATTTCCTATTTCCCTTCTTCTGGCAATCCCTATATTCCCTCCTTTCCCCCTGATTCATTCTCCCCAGATGTTTACATACCTACCTTACCCCTGCCTCCAATCTTCAGCTATAGTTTGTTTACGTCATTTATACCTGGCGACCTCTACACTGAGGACAAAAGCTGCTTACAGCATTGTCCTCTTCTCCCTTTTATTCTCACAACAAGCTGTGAGGTATGTTGTTGTTTTTGTTTTTGTTGTTAATTAGATTTCTTGCCCACCATTCAAAAATGGCTCATGGCGGGTTACAACATACATAAAAACCCCAATAAAAACTCCCTTAAAACACCCAAACTTCTCAATAAAATACACAAAAACAATACACAAGATATCCATACACAAGATGTCCAGAAGCAGCAGGAACTGTATGTAACTGAACCTAACCCACTATCAAACATGGGGGCAGAAAAATGGGTTGCTGACCATTAACTGCCATAAGAGTAACCCGGGGGTGGGGGGTCCAGCTCTTCCTTAGCATGCTGGCCTCAACCATAAACCTGGCAGAAGAGCTCCATCTTACAGGCCCTGAGGAATGCCGGAAAATCCTGCAGGGCCTGTAGCTCTTCCGAGAACTCATTCCACCACATAGGGGCCAGGACCAAAAAGACCCTGGTGCTAGTCGAGGCCAGACGCACTTCCTGGCTTAAAGTATGTGACTGGCTCAACACCTTCCAGATCCTAGTCTAAAGAGCTTACTGATACATCATAGGATGGCTGTTGTTGAATAGTAACAAACAGCCAAGCCAAGTCATCCAAACCATCTTTGGACATTTTTAAACAGAGGCTAGATAGCCATCTGACGGAGAGGCTGATTCTGTTAGGGTAAAGAGGTGGCAGATTACAGTAGATGAGCGATTGGAATGTGAGTGTCCTGCATAGTACAGGGGATTGGACTAGATTAAGGTGACCAGATTTCAACATTGGTAAAGCGGGACACCATTGACCGGGGGGGGGGGGTCTTGATTTTAAATTTGGTCTATATGGAGCAACAAAAAATTTCATTGAATGCATAGAACGCAAAAATAGTATTGTAATATATATATTTTTAATTTCAACCTAAGTACAATTTTCCAGGTACCCCCAGATGTCCCTCCAAAAGTGGGACAATCTGGTCACCTTAGACTAGATGACCCATGAGGTCCCTTCCAACTCTATTATTCTATGATTCTAGGTGGTCTCAAGTGACTCAGTGGTTGCTGCCAGGCCTGCCCATGATGAGTTCTTCAAAAGCTAAAACAGCCCTCAGAAGGGCCATATTCCTCCTCCTGCCTTTTTCTTACAAAATCAAGCCTGGAATGCTGTTGTTGCCTTAAAATTGCCTCTGTGTAGGTCTGTTGAGTAACACTACAGGTTTTCATATGGTCATTTTGGGGATTTTAAACCCCAATATGTATATTTAGATTTTACATTTTTCTGCAAATATGGGATCTTTTTTCCGACGTGTAGAACAATCCATTTTGTCCCTTCAAGAGTCTAATTTCCAGATTTAAGTATCCTGAGATTTAGTTGTTTGAATATATATTGTTGCTGCTATTCTGTTGAGTTTTTATGAACCAGAGAATACTGGAATGGCTGAATAAAGATATAAAATGCTTCATCTATCAGATAAAATATAGGGCTGTGTATCATTTAAAATTAAACAAAACTTCTAACTTTCTTTTATATAGTGGCTGCCATCTAAATTTATGTATTTTCAGAATAAACCAAGAAGCTGACTGCTTGCTTTCAAGTAGTCTGGTCCTTTATTCAAAGTGATCTATCAGTTGTTGTAACTGCCTTATGTACATAGACAAAAATTGTTTCCCCCATGTAAATTCTAAGAGGATTCCTAACATTCCAAGGAAAGAGAGTAATCTATTACAAACCTTCTCTATAACCATTATGCAATGATCATCTCTTTCTGAAAGGGTTCATCAAATAACATGGTTCTGACTGTGATGTTACAGAACATGCCATATAGGGGCAATACTATTATTTATCTCCCTCAGGCACTTAAGTGGGACTAGAATATGTTCAAAGTTTGGGAGTTCCATATGACGTAACACCTGGAAGATAGTTTCTAAAGCTGGCAGCAAACAGCTAATCTTTGGAACTTCCTCCTAGCTGTTTCATATTTTTCAGCTTGTTATTTAATTTTGTTTGTTCTTCCAAATTAGTTTTCATTTAGAGATTAATGTTAGGACTCAAGGAACAATTTTATTTTCTAATGCATTTTAATAAACATTTCATGATGCTTTGCACACAGTAAGTAAACTTAGCAGATTCTCAGTTTTAGCCTTTGAATAGTTAATTCAGGCTGTGTTCTGTACTTTTTTCTCCACAGGAGTGACTAGGTCAGAGTCCACGCTTACTTTGTTTATTCCATTGTCAATCCTGTTGAATTCAGATCACTTTGAACTTGGGTCTTCCTCTTCCCCCCCCCCCATTGAAACAGGAAAGTGTTCTGCACATGGTTAGGGTAGTTCAGAAGTGTGTGGGGGGGGAGCCAAGCCTCTTTCTTTCTTTTCTTGAATGGTGGGGGGAGAGGAGCCAAGCAGGGAGCCTCTTTCTTTTCTTGGAGCGGGCGGGGGGGGGGGGGGGAGATGATCGAAAAAGGCAGAGAAGGGAGAAAAAATCCAGGACCGAAGTTGAGAGAAATTAAGGGCTTCTCCTTTAAGGCAAGTTTGTCACATGACCACCTGTGGCCAATCATGGGTCTTCTACCGTGGAGGAGAGCCCAGATGCAAAAAAGCCTTTAAATATTGAGCATTAAAAACACTCTAAGATATCGCACAATAAAGGTAGGGTCACTCCGGATCAATCCTTCTTGCTGCAGAAGGAAATTTTAAATCGCCTCAAATCCAAACGGAAATCAATTCTGTGTAGAGGGCAGGGACTGAATTGATCTGGGGTTGGAATAAAAGCTCTGTGCAGTTTACACCTAGATGGTGCCACTGCCATAGGCAATTTCATGGTTTTACAAGGGTTTATATGTGCTTCTGAAAAGCTTGTTATTAGGTGCGAAGTTGTGTCCGACCCATCATGACCCCATGGACAATTATCCTCCAGGCCTTCCTGTCCTCTACCATTCCCCGGAGTCCATTTAAGTTTGCACCTACTGCTTCAGTGACTCCATCCAGCCACCTCATTCTCTGCCATCCCATTCTTCTTTTGCCCTCAATCACTCCCAGCATTAGACTCTTCTCGAGGGAGTCCTTCCTTCTCATGAGGTGGCCAAAGTGAGTTTCATCTTCAGGATCTGGCCTTCTAAGGAGCAGATTTGCCGGCAACACCATGAGAGAGGCGATATGAGCTCTGTGTGTTGAGCGAAGAGATTCTGACACAAATCTGAGTTAAGAGAAGAACTATTTGTGCCTTAGCTGTAAAACATCTACTCTGAGGGAGGGGGGTCACAGGGGCAATGACCCCTGCCTCCTATTTGCTCCATCCCAAGGCCTACGTGTCCAAGAGAAACAAGCATTACAGCCTGGCCTGGACAAGTACCTAACACTGGCCTTTAAGGACTTGGCAATCACCCAGCTCCACAGTACCCCGCCACTCACTTGCTGACTGCCAACAAGCTGCCCTTCAAGGACATAGCGACTAACCAACTATGGCTCATCTAGCACCAAGTAGCTTGCCCAACACCAGTCCCAAAGCCTTCAAGTGTGAGATTTCTGGTAAGACAAGTGCCCCTATCACCTCCTCCCACCATCTGCCATGCAGTGATCCAGGTCTTGGCCCATCTAGTCATTCCTCCCCCCCCCACCACTCCTTCCCCTGTGTTGTCTCTCTGGTTCTTCAAATTGTTTTTGGCCAGTCTGTTCCTCCATCTCCCTCAAGGTTTCCTAGCTGTGGCCATTGCCACATGCACTCAATGCCGCCATCACTCTGGGCTGCCTGGTAGCCCTTGGGGTTGTCTGGTCTTTTTTCTGCCTTTTCAACACTGGGTTGATCAGAGGGAAAGGCTTGGAAAATCTGCATGGCCAAGATTCTTGGGTATCTCACAGCTCTTTGGTACTCCCCAGGAGTACCCAGGTCATGAGACCAGCAGGTGGTCTGGCAGTAGGCAGCTAAACAGCAGGGAACCTGCATCAGCAGGGTTCCCCATGTTTCTTGGACTGCCAGGAAAAGGGACTGTGGATTGAAAGGGGGGGGAGACTGGGGGGAGACAGCATTGGCAGGGCTCCCTGGATACTTGGGCTGCTGGGGAAAGGGCTATGGGCCACATGAGAGGGGAGCCAGCATTGGCTAGGCTTCCAGGTAGTACCCATACTATGGGTCTAGCAGCTGGGCTGGCAGCGAGCAGCTGAATGGTGGTAGGGGGGGCTGCATTAGCATGGCTCCCCAGGGTATATTGGCTGGGCTCCCCTAGTTATAAGGGCTGCTGGAGGAAAGGGCTTTGGGCCACATGAAAGGGGAGCCCGCATTGGCTAGGCTTCATGGAAGCACATGAATGATAGGTCTCGCAGGTGGATCGCCAGTGGCAGCTGAGTAGTATGAGGGGTGCCTTGCATCAGCATGGCTCCCCAGGGTACTTGGACTACTGAGGGAAGGGGCCACAGGTTGCATGGGAGGAAAGTTGGCATTGGCTGGGCTCCCAGGAGCACCTGGACTAAAACAGGGGCACCCTTAACAAAAAAAATCCCCACAAGTAAAAAACTGAGTTCTCTCAGTGTGAAGAACTCAGAAACCAAGAAAAAGCTTTGATAACTAAAAAGTCTGTATTTTAAGATCCAAAACATTTATGACTAGTGCATTTTAAGTCGAAGTTTTATCTCCTTGTTCCATCTAACCTTTCCCTGTATGTTAAATAAAATATTTAATTTTATTGGACTTCAACATTATATCAAGGGTCATTTTGAAAGGGTTTTAGTAAAGATGGTTCCTACGCTGTCCCTTGTTGTTCCACAGCCGAGCTAAAAGCCAAATTATCATCAGTGACAGAGTGGGCCATTTCAACAAAATTACAACAAAGAAACCATGCTACTTCAGCAGCTCCGTTTGTGAGGGAACAGAATTTTAGGGCATTTCTGCATGAAAGAAATGTAACCGTACAGCCCCCAAAGGTAGGCAGCATATTCTGGCCCCTCTACATGACATTGCCTTCCTCCAGAGTCTGGCTAGCAACTGGCTCACAATTTCCTCCATTTTAACTTGTGATTTTGAGAATCCCCAAAAGTAGATTCACCACCCTAAAATGCACGATCTCCCAGTGAACAACCAACAAACCACTGATTGGTTAGCCCTATTGATTGACAGGAGCTGAGGAAGGATGAGTGAAAGAGTGTGTTGCTCTCTTGTTTGCTTTTTTTTCAGCATGTGAGAAGGGGAAAATGTGAGAAGACATGGCAGGATGGCTTTAAAGTGTGGAGGGAGAAACAGCATGATTTAATATCATGCTATTACAGCTTCTATTTTTTGTGGGGAATGGGCTAATCCTCAGTGTACTATTTTAGAGTTAAGAATGTTCTGCAAACTTAGGGCATTTTTCAGGTTTATAAAAAGGTATGTCTTGCCTGTTCATGGCTCCAGTATCTAAATGTAAGAATCCACAGATCTAGCCATGTTGAGAATTAGATCAAACAACATGGATTTTAGCTCTAATATGTATGTTTTTGTTTTTATTAGGAAGTACAAGTATTTATTATGGGTTAAATGAAAGGATATGTTCATGATATAATTCTAAATCATCCTGAATTTCAAAAATGGCTTGCCATGTGCTCCAAGGAAAGTTGGGGAATAACTTAGAAACATTGCTGGACATGGAAGTTCACCAAACTGTGTACTGGTAAAGGATACCAGCTTTCCACACCTTTCCCCATTAATTTCCTAGACTTCCATCAAACAAACAAACAATCTTTGTGAACAAATTATGTACCAGAAATGGGCTGCCCCTAAATGGAACAAGTTGTCTTCCTCTGTATGATTTTGACTAAAGCACAGTCAAATATTTTTAAAGCATATTTAACATGCGTATATCATAATGACGGCAACATTGCTTTTTCTGTGAACTCAGTACATAGTTCTCAGGGAACTCATACAAATTCCACAAGGAATGTAATCAGAACAGTGTGGAAATATATTTAGTGGTATTATGAGAAACAGATGATACTTTCTAAAGTATAACATGCATAAAATATAATTTTAATGTTTAAAATGTTATCATTCATGTAAGCCAGATTTTGTTATTACAGAAAGCAACTATGCAAAAAAATTTGAAAGAGCACAAATATAATGGAAAACATTTTAAATGGTGCAATGTTCATTGGATAAAATACTGTCTTTCTACTGTTTCTCACACTGGGTTTGATTTGTTTTTAGGTCATCTTTTGTAGTACCTGATCAACCTATAATAACTTTCTGGCTTCATGCCTCAACATAAACTTTAACACAAGCATCTCATGCCTTCAACATCCATGTACAGTGATTCTTTTAATAGCTCTTTATCATTTTAATCATTGATTTTTCAAGAAATTTGAGGGCCACCTCCTTCTACTACCCATTTCACAGTAAATGCAAGTAACTGAATGATGAGAAAGATACTTAAGGACTGCACAAATTTACCGGGTCAATTCTCTGCAGGCTGTGCTAAGTAAATTATATGAACATGATTACATGTAAAGCCTGCCTTCTACAGGTATGTTATGACGGTACCCTGCCTAGGTAATTCAAAAGGAAAAACTTTAGTCAATTTAAGAGAATTAAGAAGTAATCCAGAGATAATAAAAGAAAGCCTCCACTTATTTCCACTGGATGGGGAAAGAATAGTTTGATATTAAAGAGGAGCTTATATACATTGGAAACCATGTCCAGGACATATACTGGAGAAATAATTTCACTTTAAAATATATTGTTTCATAAAGTAAGATATATGGAGTCTGAAACTGCCGTCTACAGTTTGAGGGCAGCTTTATCACTTTTTTCACAGGTTCCCCAAATCTCAGCGTTTACTAGAGCCAATTAAGGATCAAAATCTGGAGCTTGAAAAGTGATTCCAATAACTACAGATGTCTTTAATGTGCACTTCACAGGGTTCTGCATCAGGGAAGGAAGCATTCAAAATGTGCAAGGAATGTTCTCTTAATTTTAATCTCAAAATTTGCCATATGATTTGGTATTTTATATGCCTGAGCAAGCATAACAACACTTAATTCTGTATATTTTATCCCTGGTTAGGAAAAATTACCATCCTTTAAAATGTGACCGCTCATCTTTTTAAAGAGGAAATGTCTGTTATCTTTATGTTGCCCCTTGTAGTGAAGACAGAAGCACATGGTAGAAGCACAGCATTTCTATATTGTTTTAATGAGATAACAGTGCAGCCAGGTTATCATGGATTTTATTAGTAGTAGCCTGAAAGGGCATTCCCATAATTGAATCATAGATTGGAAGCAATTCCCATTTGTGGGTTGTTTCTCTGTCCCCGGGTATTCATAACTTACTGCGTTCAGCTACACAAAAGTGTTTAATTGCAGTCTGTCTACTTCATTTTAAAACTGTCTGCCAGCAGAATTTTGGCAGCTGAAGATATGGACTTTATAAGGGAAAATGGAGTTGCTCAACAGCGGCAGCAGCGAGGAGAAGAACATTTCCAGGGTTTCCTGACGTGATCCCATCTCCAGCTTCCAAAGTGCTTTGGCCCAGCATCTATTCATTATTGTGGATCTCTAGAACATTCGCAAATGAATGCAAAACATTCGGAACGGAATGCTTCCATTGCAAAGTACCTGTGCAATTTCCATCAATGGACCAATGATTACGCAATGTAGACAGGCCAAAGAAAGTTAAGCCAGGTCTTTCACCCCTCTCAGCCATTCCTCCCCCTTCCCCACATGAAAGAAAAAAGTAGCTTTACAGAGCAGTTAGGTCTGCCAAAGTGCTGGTATACAATGTCTAGTCTCCTCTGGAAAAGGACACAAGTAAATTGTCAAAGGCATCATGTTTACATGATGGTTGGATTGTCTTTCACATAATGAAACAACCATTGTGGAGTTTTTTCATGCAGTATATTATTTGGGGAATGAAGATGGGGGGGATATTATTTGGGGAATGAGGGTGGGGACAAGTAAAGGTAGCACTGTCATTTCACTAGAGAATAAAGGGGGAGATCGCAGTTAGGTAATACCAGTTCTAGAATCAACTTTAAAATATTATATTAAATTAACAGTGGAACTCCCACCAGGCATGTTGTGTCTCCCCCCCCCCCGGAAAAATGGGGTTGCAAGGATTTATCCCTTGTGCTGAGCAAGATTCCAGCCTAATGAACTTGTTCACTTCTTTGTAACTTTTTTGAGAGCCATTGTTTCCAATGGTGAGATAAGATCAGAAAATCTTTTTCTCTCATGTGCCTACCAGTCAAGCTTCTCTGATTGGTGAAACAGTCAGGAGGACCTTTCTGCAATCTTAATTCCTGGGCAGGATTGTATAGAAGACAGTCCTTCAGGTACGATAGTCTCAAGCCATCAGGGTTTAAAAAGAAAAAAATCAACACCTTGGACTGTGTCTGAGAGTGGATCAATAGCAAGTGGTACTGTATCAGGAACATATGTTCCCAATAGCTAACCTGACCAGCAGTCTAGCTGCAACATTCTATTATTATTATTATTATTATTATTATTATTATTATTATTATTATTATTATTATTATTATTATTATTATTATTATTATTAATTATTATTATATTGTGATTTATTTCCCACCAGTCCCCGAAGGCTTGTGGCAGATTACAAATGTCAGCTAAAACCCCAAAAAATCCCATTAAAGAGGCAAAAATTTTCGCCAGCTCTGGAGAATTTGGGGGGTAGAGCTGGGAGAAGGCAGGAAGTATGATGCCATGGAGTCCCCCTCCAAAGCAGCCATTTTCTCCAGGGGAACTGATCTCTTTAGTTTGAAGATGACGTATAATTCCTGGGGATTCCCAGAGCCCACCTGGGAAGGTAACCTCAAGTAGAGTATATTGCAGTAGGCTAATCTAGATGTAACTAAGGCTTGAACCTTACTGACAGGGTTACTGCAGCTGGACAATACCACTCCTTGCCATCACAGCCACCTGGTTATCTAAGGTGGCCACTGTATCAAGCAACACTTGCAAGCTATGAATCTAGATTTCCAAAGGGAATATAACCTCATCCAAAACAGTAGAGATTTGTATACCCTCATCTGCCTGTCTACTAGCCTAAAGAATCTCTTCTTTGTTAGCATTATGGTGGAGGAAGCAACATGGGGCTTAGCCATATTCAACTTAATTTTAACCAAGATGCAAATTGGACCTTAGTGGGTAGTGACCAAGTTGTCCTAGAATTTATTTTGCTGTATGTGTGTGTGTGTGGGGGGGGGAAGTTTGTAGCCTGACTTTAGATTTTATACTTTAGACTAGCAATAGAGCCCATTACAAATAATAGTAATAGTAATAGTAATAGTAATAGTAATCTGTACACAGCCCGTGGCGCCACGGGCGCCACGGACTGTATAAAGGAGTAAGGGGTGGTGGGGAGGAGTTAGAGCGGGACCGGTCCGGGATAAAAACTCGGAGGGGTCCAATCAGGAGCCGCGAAGCGGCTCCTGATTGGCCCCTCCAAGTGTCCATCCCGGCCCAAGCATCCCGGCCCTGCTTCACTGGCAAGGGAGCACCCGCCAGCCGCGCATAGCGCGGCTGGCGGGTGCTCCCTGCCTGGCGGACTGACGCGGCTGCCGGGGACTCCCGTCCGTTCTTCTGACGGACCTCTCAAAATGGCCGCCGCCCCCGACAGCCAGCAGCCGCCTCCGCTGCCGCCAGCTGGCCGCCGCCGAAAATGGCCGCCGCAGCCGCAGCTCCAAGCCGGCACGCCCACGAGAGCAGCTCCAAGCCGGCACGCCCACGAGAGCCAGCAGAAAAAAAAACCCTGTAGGAGCCTTTCGCAGCTCCAAGCCGAGAGGCAGCAGAAAAAAAAACCCTGTAGGAGCCTTTCGCAGCTCCAAGCCGAGAGGCAGCAGAAAAAAAAACCCTGTAGGAGCCTTTCCCAGCTCCAAGCCGAGAGCCAGCAGAAAAAAAACCCTGTAGGAGCCTTTCCCAGCTCCAAGCCGAGAGCCAGCAGAAAAAAAACCCTGTAGGAGCCTTTCCCAGCTCCAAGCCGAGAGCCAGCAGAAAAAAAAACCCTGTAGGAGCCTTTCGCAGCTCCAAGCCGCCACGCCCACGAGAGCCAGCAGAAAAGCATTAACCCTGTAGGAGCCTTTCGCAGCTCCAAGCCGAGAGCCAGCAGAAAAAAAAACCCTGTAGGAGTCTTTCGTTGCTCCAAGCCGAGAGCCAGCAGAAAAAAAAACCCTGTAGGAGCCTTTCGCAGCTCCAAGCCGAGAGGCAGCAGAAAAAAAAACCCTGTAGGAGTCTTTCGCAGCTCCAAGCCGAGAGGCAGCAGAAAGAAAAACCCTGTAGGAGCCTTTCCCAGCTCCAAGCCGAGAGCCAGCAGAAAGAAAAACCCTGTAGGAGCCTTTCGCAGCTCCAAGCCGCCACGCCCACGAGAGCCAGCAGAAAAGCATTAACCCTGTAGGAGCCTTTCGCAGCTCCAAGCCGAGAGGCAGCAGAAAAAAAAAACCCCTGGAGGAGCCTTTCGCCGCTTCAAGCCGGCGCCCTGGGAGCCCCGGCAGCCGCCCACAGCACAGCTGCTGGGTGCTCCCTGCCCTCACGGCCCCAGAACACAATGGAGCCGCCGGGAAAGCCGCAGAAGAACAAAAAAATGCAGAGGAGCCGCCACAGCCCAGCGCACCACACCTGGGACTCCCCGGCAAAAACTACGAGACGCCGAGGAGCTGCCGCCCACCTCCTCTTTCAGGTAGCCTGTCCCTCGCTCTGTCCCTCGCCTGCCGCTCGCTCTGGTCCCCACCTGCTAGCGCCCATTGTCTTCTTCATACAATGGGCTTTTTTACTAGTAATAGTAATAATACAATGGGCTCTAGAAAACTCTTGTGGGTAAGGGTTGCCCAGAACTAGTTGCCCAGAACACATTGCCCAGGTGGGACACACCTGCACCACTTGCCCACCATTCCCAAATCTCCTGCTGTATTTAGCCCTCTTTAAGTATTTGAAAGGTTGTCACTTGGAGGAGGGCAGGATGCTGTTTCTGTTGGCTGCAGAGGAAAGGACGTGCAGTAATGGGTTTAAACTACAAGTACAACGATATAGGCTAGATATCAGGAAAACAATTTTCACAGTCAGAGTAGTTCAGCAGTGGAATAGGCTGCCTAAGGAGGTGGTGAACTCCCCCTCACTGGCAGTCTTCAAGCAAAGGTTGGATACACACTTTTCTTGGATGCTTTAGGATGCTTAGGGCTGATCCTGTGTTGAGCAGGGGGTTGGACTAGATGGCCTGTATGGCCCCTTCCAACTCTATGATTCTATGATTTAAATGCTCCCACGGACCTCCTTCTGAAGCTGTGGAGAAGGCAATGCCTTCTGCCATGACTCCTCTGCACAGCTAGGACCTTTTTGGAGCACACAGTCTGCCTCACTGTCACTGGGCTCAGGTAGCATGCTCTGTTGCTTGGCTGGTGATGTCTGTCCTTCTGAAGCCTGAGTCCTAGTGTTGGCAACTGCAATTACTGTTCTTGTATGGAGGGTGACTCACTCTTCAACCTCAATTCATGTTGGTTAAGTGGTGAGCTGTCCTTGGTTATGACTTTAATATATGTAGTATTTTAATTTCCCTAAAGACTTTTCTGCTTTGTTCTAACTTAGGGATGCCAGCCTCCAGGTAGGACCTGGGGTTCTCTTGGAATTACAACTCATCTCCAGGCAATAGAGCTCAGTTCCCCTGGAGAAAATGGATGCTTTGGAGGGTGAACTCTATGGCATTGTGCCTCACTGAGTTAACTATCCTCCCTAGGCTTCATCCACAAATCTCTAGGGGTTTCCCAGCCTGAATCAGGCAACCCAACCCCATCCGCTTCATGTTAACAAGAACTGGAGGTGCAAGTAGACTGTGAGATAGATATGAGAAGTCAGTGTGATACAGTGACAAAAAAAGTGAATGGAATCTTGGGCTGTATCAACAGAGGCATAACATCCAAATCACAAGTTGTCATACTCTTACTATATACTGCAGAAGTAAGACCGCATCTGTAGTATTGTAAGCAGTTCTGGGGACCTCACTTGATAAAGGATATGAACAGAATGGAGGAGTTCCAGAAGAGAACAAACAGGATGATTGGGAGCCTGGAAACCAAGCCCTATGAGAAAAGGCTGAGGAACTTGGGAATGTTCAGTCTTGAGAAGAGGAGGTTGAGGAGGGACATGATTCATTTCCTTAAACATTTGATAGCCTGTCACTTAAAGTATGGCAGAGAGCTGTTCCTGTTGGCAGCAGAGGATAGGATTCACAATAATGGGTTTAAATTATGGGTAGAAAGGTACTGGCTTGAATATTAGGGAACAAATTGTACAGTAAGAGCAAGTATGCAGTGGAATCATCTTCCTAGGGAGGTGGCAAGCTCTCTCTCACTGGCAGTCTTCAAGCAGTGGCTGGATGAATATCTGTCAGGAATGCAGGAGGTTGGACTAGCTGACCTGTGTTGGCTGATCGTATGGTTCTATGATTGTTTCAATTTGTTCACCTTCATCCAGATCATTAGTGATTCCAAGTATCAGTTCAGAACATCAACAGCATCCTTGGAATTAGGGGGAAAGAAAGTAGAAACATCTGCATAACCATGTTAAATAGCATGGGGATGATATGGAAGACAGCAGCACCCTATGAGGCACAGCAGCCCCCCCCCCATGCTACTTTCTGAGAGTAACCCCCCAGGTAGGAGATGAACCAATGTAACACAGTACCCTTAGTCCCAGTTCTGAGAGGTGGCTTAGTATAATATTATGGATAGTATCAAAGGCATTCAGATAGATGGCAGAATTAAAAGGGTCTAGTTTATCTAGTTCTTGATGGAGGTCATCAACCAAGGTGACTAAAGCTGTCTGTTTTCCAGATTTCAGTTCAAATCCAGATTGAAATGGATCCAGAAAATCAGTCTCTTCTGAGAGCCCCTGAAGCTGAGAAGCAAAACTACCCCTCAAGCATCTTGCCAAGAATGGAAGACTAGAGATTATTGTTGTTAGGTGTGAAGTGGTGTCTGACCCATCGCGACCCCATGGATAATGATCCTCCAGGCCTTCCTGTCCTCTAACATTCCCTGGAGTCCATTTAAGTTTGCACCGACTGCTTCAGTGACTCCATCCAGCCACCTCATTCTCTGTCGTCCCCTTCTTCTTTTGCCCTCAATCGCTCCCAGCATTGGGCTCTTCTCCAGGGAGTCCTTCCTTCTCATGAGGTGGCCAAAGTATTTGAGTTTTATCTTCAGGATCTGGCCTTCTAAGGAGCAGTCCAGGCTGATCTCCTCTAGGACTGACCGGTTTGTTTACCTTGCAGTCCAAGGGACTCACAAGAGTCTTCTCCAGCACCAGAGTTCAAAAGCCTCTATTCTTTGACACTCGGACTGGATATTGGTTATCATATTAAGGTTTGGGGAGTTCAACAAAACTCCCCAAGGAAGCATTTATCATTCCCTTTACCAACTCAGCATTTAAAAGTGAGGGCTGGGAATACAGGTAGTAGGTTTCACTCCTCCAAGGATTTGTCCACAGGATCCACGAACTAAAAGTTATCCATAAAACCTGGACAAACTGATGTCAAATGTACATCACCTGCATCCATGCTGTTTTTTCAACGAGAGAGGATCAGGGCAACATTGTCTTTGAAGTGACAAACTAGTCAGAGAAGGCCACTGCATGGTCAGAGTCCAAATCCTTTGGACTATGATGAAAAAGTCCCTGAACCAAAAGAAAGAGCTTAACTGGCCAATTAAATGTAGGCACAATGGTGACAGAGATATATTCCCTTTTTGACATCACTGCTGCAAAATATGATCTAATGTGGATTATATGCTATGTTCAAGCAGTCTCGCTCCAAATTTTCTGCCAGCAGCATTCTGGCTGTCCTTCCTCCTGTTTCATCACTAAGAGCTTGCCAGTGAACCAGGAAGACTGCTTGGCTCACTATGGGGGAAGAGAGCATTTAGTGCCTGGCCTCTCTCCTTATTCTGGAGAGTGGTCAGAACCTTGATAGCATTGTCAGCAACAGAGAAATCCTGAAGCACGTATCCCATCAGGATCCATCATATGCTTGGGGCAGATATTCTTAATAGATCTAGCACCCCTAAGGAAGAAAGAAGAAGTGGTAAGTGGGAACTTAGATATTTATCAGTCCATGACAAGAGAGTAAGCTTTATCTCCTCCACCTCCAGATCATTGTCCCTAGCCATGTAATAGACTAAATCCAGCCTGGTCACTGCTACGTGTGTGGGACCAGTGATCACAGACAGGCCCATGATCATCATGGAGAGCATGAAATCCTGAGCTGTTCCTGCCAACCTGGTCTCAGCATGAATACTAAATTCACCCAAGACCACCAATCTTGGGTCTCCACTATATGTACCAGACTATATCAGCTAGCATAGGAGCAAAGATGGATGGTCAACAGGGTAGCCAGTACACCAGCAGGATCCCTACATGGTCCCAGTCACCCACTTCCAGGAGCACACACTCACAACTGGCAGACTGCTGAATGATGCACCTCAATAGATGGTCGGAGTAGAGATCCTAGCTTTCCAACCCTTGGCTTAGCCTGCTGCTGCACAGGGAAGGTTGGGTCAAATTTACACCCCTAGCCTCATCCAGCCAAGTCTCTATAATTCATTTGCAAGATCTCTTATAATAACTATCAGAACAGCAAAAACTAATAGCATCAACATAATTTTAATATCACAAATGTTCCTTGGAAAATAGCAGAGTCTTCCGAAACTAGCCAAGTATTCTTTTTCTTTGTATTAGTGCTATAATAATTAAGATGTTTTACTCTCAACAATCTGAAACTTTCTTTTAGCAGTCTCTTTCTATTTTGTGTTTAAGTTGTAATCTCGTTGTAGCATACTTTCTTGCATGTTTGTCTGCTGGTGATAATTTTAAAATATTTGATACATGACACTGTCTCATAATCAACTTTGAGTAAGCAGTAGTGTTTATCACCATAGAGCCAAAATGGCAAAAAATAGCTTGCAGCAGTACGTTTCTTCCTTCCTTCTTGTGCCTGCTGTTTTTCTTAATACTTGTCATAATGATAATAACCCTGATACATTCATTGTGAAACAGGCCAGCAGAGCATTGCTGGAAGCTGCCAACAAGGAGCATGGAAGCACTGATAAGGAAATACAGCCACTGTGGCAGTGCACCATGACAAAACACTTGTGGTTGAAACACACATGTGTCTCTTCAGATATCAAGGGTATTTTCATTAAAAGCTAAAACTTGGACACTCTTCCTAGTTACATGTAAATAAAAATGAACATACATTTGTCTTACCCTGTTTAAAATGTGGTCAGGCCTATTACTTTGTATAATTTTACGCATTGGAAAAGAAAAAGTAAGAAATTAGTAGTCCTCACAGGTACTGCTGCTGACGTTCTAGAATTCATGAAGATCTAGTGACCACCAAATTAGCTATAGATGACAGTCTTAGTTTCTGATAGCCACTTAGTCTCTACCGATCAACACAGCCAATTTAAGATTTTATTTTTATTCAGACATTGCATTTATGTGTATTGGGAGCCTCCCACCATGCTTACCTCTGTGGTTGTCATGTTGTCTGAATGGGAGCAATGTGCATGTTTTCCATGTGTGAGCAGCTTCGGTATTTGAATTGATCACTGGATTGTTCAGGAATCTGTTTGGTGCTTACTGAAGTTGTATGTGAATCCAAATACACACATTGCTCCTGTTCAGACAACATGGTGACTGCACATATGGAAGCATTGCCAGTAGCATTCACTCAGGGATGCCAGGTCTCCCACTTCAGAGGGCTACTTCCCACTTGTAATGGCTCTCCCCACTGCCACTCAGCTTGGCAGCAGGGGAGGAAATTGGGGTGAAATGGGAGGATGACTGACATCTTGCTGTTGCCATTGCATCACTGGAAATGAGCTCATAATATCAGGTAGTACTTTAGAATGAGGCAAAGAACCCCTGATTCTTCATCTCAAGACTAACTGGTTCCATGTCACAGGTGTTACTGATAGGGCTCTGCAGTCTACTGGCCTCTTATCACTTTCAAGTCCCAAGTGTGGAATGGCTAATTGGCTCGACATGAGAACTTGTGAGAGCCATGATAGAAGGGGGAGAGTCAAGAGTAGTAAGATAATCAGGATTCTAGCCAGAATGTATTCTGATTGGTTCAGTATCATTACCTGACCCAGGTGAACCAAAACCAAAACTGGCCTAGGAATGTGGAGTCAAGTTAGCTCATTTGGATTTTGTTGGCCTTGACTATGATCTGCCTGTTTGCAAATGGACAATAACACAGAGAATGCTTAAGCTAAGCCTAAGATTTCATTGATACAAGAATGTGCCACTTAATGCTTCATTCTGTTGTGTTAGAAGACAGTTAAGCTAGTATTTCTTATTTTTTTGAACCTGCTTGCATTTACAGATTTGGCTTGCCTATTGATAAACTGATATTCTATAACTTGTTTTGCTAAACTTTTAATTTTTTTTTTTTACAAAAGCATGTTCTTGCACACATTTATCCTCTTGTTCACATTTTTTTTCTCAGAACTCTTTCAGCCCCACCTACCTCACAAAGTGTCTATTGAGAGAAAGGAAGAGAAGGAGATTGTAAAGTGCATTGAGATTCATTAAGGCCCATTATGCACGGCGGCCGAAACGGCGATTTCGGGTCACATGGAAAACGCAGAGGGGGAAGAAGCGAAGCAAACCGCTTATGCACGGGACAGGACGCAACGGCGGCAAAACCCAGCGACCCCGGCGCCGCTTC
Organism: Paroedura picta; assembly: GCF_049243985.1. NCBI lineage: Eukaryota > Metazoa > Chordata > Lepidosauria > Squamata > Gekkonidae > Paroedura > Paroedura picta. The sequence continues at coordinate 135,047,380 of NC_135370.1, forward strand.
TGGTTGTGCCCCGGTCACCTGGAAGCTGCGCTTTCTTCCGCGTTTCGCTAACGCGGCTTTTTTGGCGGCATGCACAGAATCTGCGGCCGGTTGCAGCCGGCACCGTGCATTATCGGTGATTTTAGTCACCGCCATTCCACCCTGAATGTGCGCTATTCCCCCCATGCATAATGGGCCTAAGGGAGAAAAAGTGGGTTTTTAAATCCTACTCTTCTTCTCAAAGTAAAGACTGAATAGATCTCCTCAAATTCTCTAAAGTTTTTATTTCATACAACTTTGCCAATAGCTTCATTTCTGGTGCTCTTTATAATCTGTGTTATGTTTCTAGAACAAAATAAAAATTGGTAACATTCTGGGGGGAAAGTAGACTGAGATGTTTTTCTTAACTCAGAAGTAACTTTCATTAACAAAAAGGCTGTTGACACCCCCTCCCTTGCTTTTTATTATGAAAGAAACTGAACACTGCAAATGTACTGATTCAGTTTGTGTGTGCATGATTTCTCCCTTGTGAGATCTGAGGTTTTTTTCACTTTTATAATGTTTTCTGTTCCCTTTTACCAGTTTTTCCCCATAGAAATGTAGGAATATTGCAGCATTATTTATGCACACATTTCATATAAATGTGGCTCAAAGAAAGCATGAGTAAAATAAAATGGCAATGAATAAAAAGTGGAACAAAACCACAATAACACCTGGATTATTTGTTAAAAACCTGGTAATGACCCTTTCTGCTGTCCATTCCTACTTGGTATCAGGCCATAGCAGAGCATTGGTTCTCCATGACTACTGGATGCCACAATAGGGAATTTGGGCTCCAGATGAGGACTGGGAATCTCCTGGAATTATAATTCATCTCCAGACTACAGAGAACAGTTCTTGAGAAGAAAATTTATGCTTTGAAGAATCAACTGTATGGTATTATATTTTGCTGTCTCCCTGTCTTCCTCCAATACCACTCCCACATCTCCAGATATATCCCAATTTGGAGCTGACAACCATAACCCCCTGTCCTCAGAAGGAGACCAGAGGGGACTTGCAACCCTCCTCTACAACCTGGAGATTCTGGTTATGTCCAGGGCTCTAAACTGAATTCTTTGGCTTCTCCTCACAACTATAATATGATTCTGTATATACCTCCTTCTGTTAGCATAATAAACTGGTCTTAAAATCATGTAGATATTTATTTAAAAAAATTATATCCCACTTCTCTCCTAAATGCCTCAGTGAAACTTTCTACAAAAATAAAAATAGACAGCAAATTTAAAATATTTAAGCTAGATAACTAGGTCCTCTCAAGTTCCAGATAGGTCTTGACTGCTTCCAGGTTTTTAAGTCTTTAGTAATAATAATCATTTTTAAAATGACACATGAAAACCAAGGGGCTTTTCGCACGCCTTCAAAATCGCACAATGGTTGCCAATTGAAAATGCTACTGATTTGCCATTATGCACAACATCGTTGACAATCTGCCACACACCTGAAACCGATCCGCAAAAAGCGCTTCCTTGTAGCGCTTTCAGGGAAATCCCCAAAAGTGGATTCACCCTCCGGAAAGCGCTACACTCCTAGAACCAATCTGCAACACTAGCGGGAAAGTTCTGTGCGTTACCATTGTTGTGGTTTCTACAAAGTCCCTCTCCCTGGCTCTCTCCTCTGATCTTCCGGCGAAGCGATCGCCATTTTTTTTTCTCCGAGCGAGCGGAGTTCAACCCACCAGCGAGCCTCTGTTTAGAGGCTTCCCCGGCTTCAGTCCCTCCCCAGAGCTGTTTAGTCACTAAGCACAAACAACAGAGAACCCCGTTTGCTGATGTATTTTCCCTTTATTTTTTACACTGTTTTCGGCCGAAAATCGGGCCCGTGAGGGGGGGGGATTTTTTTTTTCACTTGGGGGGAGCGTGGCAACGATGAAACGACAGCTCAAACACACCTGCCAGCTGATGGGTCTCTCCATTGCAACGAATCAACACATATTCGTTGCAATGGGTGTGTTTTTTTTTTTAAAAAAAACCTTTCTTAAAGGGAAAGGGGCTGTTTGGGAGCATGCTAACGGCTGCCCATTGGCTGCTTGACGGCCAGGGGCGGGACGAGCTCGGCAATAGCGCTTCCTTTCTAGCGATTTTTGCTGAGACCGGAAGCTTGTGGGAAACGATAGAAACGCAACTGGATTCCACTACAAAGTCAGGTATGCATAATGACGAATTGCACTATTTTAAATGGTGATTTTTCGTTCAGCAAACAATTTGCTACAAGGATCCCGGTGCGGAAAGCCCCCAAGTAAAGCACCAACAAAGTGTGGAACATAACTTGAATTTTTTTTCTTTAAACTGAGACAGTGTGTCACATTTTGATCTGATAAAACATGTCACAAAAATTCTCAGATGCTAACAAATTAAAAGCAAGGCCTCATTTGAGCCTGAAGCCCTGTCCAAATGGCTCTCCTGACCCTTTCTTTCTGATTGGCTCTGCATGTATCCCAAACTCTGCTTTAGAGGTACACTAAAATATTAGTCTTCTGGGGTGCCTCATCAAACAGAAATGTAGAAGGATGTGATGTCCATTGTCCTGCTCATTAAATGTGCCAGAAAATGGAGGGCCCAGCCAGTAGCCACACTGGACCCTGGGGCCTGGGCAGCCATTGCACGATCCACTGGGGCTGAGGTAGTGGCTACCCTGCCCCCAAGGCCCCGGGGGCTGAGGCAGCCTCTGTGCAAACGATGAGGGGCCAAGGCAGTGGCTGTCCCACCCCCAAGACATTTAAAGTGACTGTGCCAATCCCTGGGCAGCTGCTGTGCAACCTGCAGGGCTAAGGCAGTGGAGGAGAAGCAGGGAAGTGGGAGGCGGGGAAGGGAGTAAGTGCACTTGGGGGATGATTAGCAGCAGAGGAGCAGGTAGGCAGGAGGGGAAAATGGAAGGGAGTGAGGTTAGGAAACCCATAGATAAAGGAGGAAATGGGAGGGGGAAGGGGGAGTCTCTGTGTGTGTTTGCGAGTGAGAGAGGGGAGAGGAGGCAGGAAGGAGGTTGGGAAACCAACAGGTAAGAGGGAAACCAGGGGGGAGGGAAGGGAGTCTGTGTGTGTGTGTGTGTGTGTGTGTGTGGGACGGGGCCCTGACAAAGTCACTCCAGAGAAGATATGTGTCCCACATACCCTCTGAGAGTCAGTCTGTTGGGACAAATTTTTCCCCTCTTGAACAGTAGCAGATAGATTCTCTTTAACCCCAGTGGGAAGAAGAGAATACGTAACATCTGATTCATACAAATATGCCTTTTGAAAAGTAAACTATTACTAACCAAGCCTCATCTTATCAGAATTCCTTTGCTACTGAGGTAAAGCAGTGCTGTCTGGACTACTATGTTCTTGGAAGGCTTTATTTATTTGGACCAGTTCCACCAGCATCTCACCCCTAATGCAGCTGTGGTAAGGCAGATGCAGAAAAGTCTGAAAGGCATGAATAGGAATGAATTCTATTAGTAGTATAATGATGTATAATCTATTCATCATATAAGGCACTACAAAATTATCGGCAGTAGTGTTATAAGGTCCCAAACTATTGTTCCTAGAAGTCTTACTAATGGAAATATTTAAAACTAGAGTAGCTTCCAACTCATAAACATCATTTGAGATAAATGCTTCAAAAGCTACTCGTCATATATGCTAGTACGGAAAGTACCGGAACACTGAATGACTCAAAGGCCAGACAGCGCTAAGTTTCTGACTTTTCTCTAGGGAAATCTCTGAATTTCCTCCATTGTAGCCAAGTCAAAGTACCAGAATGAACTTTACAGTGTGTACAATTGGAGGGGCAATATATAAAACACCAAAATAGTTTCCATTAGCATTATGACCATTACTTGTACACATTGGTTCAGAGAAATACCGGGATATATATTTTTAACATAAGTCTAGTCTAAGGCTTTTGGATACTCACAAGGGGTACTACACACTACCCAGAACCCATGTGAGATGTTACCTAAGGAAGGTGTGCTTTAAGCACCGAAAGGGAGGGGAAAGAGGATGTTTAATGCTTTTCCTACTAGCTGTTTCCCCCTTGAAACATATATGAGGCACATCAGTGTGCTCATATGTGTGCTCATTGCCCACACATGCTATGTATTCCATAACTTACAAAGTGCAATCTTTCCTTTTGATCAAAATGTAGGGATGTGTCAGAACTGCTAACCAGATGCCTGGATTCACTGGAGGACTGAATGAGGAATAATCCTATTCCCCTTCTTGAATGGGGCTGGGAGAGGCTTGAATGAGGAGGTGAGGCATGATGAATTGTGGCTGATGGGCGCCTCACAGGGATGGCCACAAATCACAAAAATGTGGATCAGTTCATGGTTTGTGGCTGAACCACAAACTGAACTGGTTCACTCTCTTACAAACTGACTTGGTTCATGGGCCTGGCAAATCTCATTTAAAGGGATCATAATGCCTTTAAATGGGGTTGTCAGAAACTGGCAAAAACAGCTGAGCAGCAGGAATACTTCTGGCCACTCAGTTGTTTCAGCTTTTCTTGTGCAGCCCCTTTACACTTTCAAAGGACAGCACAAAAAAGCTGGGGAAAGGGAGCAGCCTTGAAGCACTGCTTCAACAGAGGAAGCCTCTGTCCATCACACAGTGATCTAAGACAGCCACAGGCCCTCAACAACCCACCCCTCATCACCTGAGGGTTCCCCCAACACTATGACCTCCGAGCAGAAACTAACCCAGGAGGCCAGTGGAGGAGGAGAGTCTGGCAACAGAGAAAGTGTAGCCAGCTGAATCAGTCAGTGGAAAGAAAGAGGAGATGCCTGCAGGAAGTGGCTGCAAGGCCATGGCAGCAGTACAGTGGCCAGGCCCACCCCAGAAGTCCAGGGCAGGAATGAGGGAGATGGTGCCAAGAGAGAAGGCTCTAGCTCAGGAACCATGTGGGTTGGGTGTCATCTGGTGACTAAGCTGGACCCCTCAAGAAGTGGGCCAGCCATGAGAGATGTCAAATCCAAGGTGGTCCACCAGACTAGAGTGGTGTCTGCCCCTGCTATTGCCACTTCCCCCACCCTGGTTTCAGTTACTGTACTCCTGCTGCATCTGGTGGCTGCATCTTTTCTGCTGCTGCATAGTTCACCACAGCTATCTCCTCCACTTTGCCATTGACTGTCTCAGTTGGCCATTCCTTCTCTACCACCAGCCTTTCTTTTTCTTCTGCCCAGTCTGTGAATTCTTTCTGGGAGATCTCGATGTCATGGGCATCCTTAAGGCAACAGGGGGAAGATCAGTGAACATCTGGGCTTTCCTAGTGATGGAAAGGGGCTTCCCCTGTTGAAGTGGCACCCAGACCAGACCATGGGGCAGGATCACCCTATTTTCCATCTTTCTTGTGCAGTCCTTTTAAAGTTTAAAGGAACCACACAAGAAAGGCCAAAACAGCTGAGCAACAGGAAGTACTCCCAGCCACTTAGCTGTTTTTGTGGTTTTCTGCTGAAGCAGAGAGCAGGGGTTTAAAGGGTCTGCTTTCTCTTCTGGCCATGAATTTTCCTGAACTGCAGAAACTGCCTTAAAAGTAGACCAATCCCAAACTTTGGTTCACAAAACATGAACGGGGCAAAATTTCACATGAATTTTGCTTTGTGTTTTGGTTTGTGCCCATCCCTAGTGACTCATGTACTTTGGCCAATGAAAGTAACTTGAAAGTTTCAGTTTTAAGGCCTACCCTGGCTTCTCTGCCAGACTTTTGCTTCATGTTTAGGGCAGCAAGCTGAAAGTTGGGAAATTGCTGGCCATTTGTGAATGGAACCTGGAGGAGTTTGGGGAAGGGAAGGAGCTCAGCACGGTTATGATGCCATACAATTCACCCAGGTCTGTAACATGGAGATCAGTCATAAGCCTGGATGAAGTCTGTTTTCATACTGGAAGTTGGCAGTTGCCCCCACACATACTCTTAAGCTTGGCATGACATTATTAGCTGGTAATTTTGGGAATTGGGGGGCATAATATTGGCTCCCTTGTTTCACGCACTTCATACTGTCATACGGGAATGGGTGTTAGATTGATTCTTTTATTCTTATGTAATTTTTATTGGTTTTATTACAATTTATCTACTTTGTTGTTCACTGCACCAAGAAGACCATGTCTGAGAGGGGAGGATAAAAAAGGCTAGACAGACAGACAGACAGACAGACAGACAGACAGATAGATAGATGTTGGTTGGGTGGGTGGAGACAGACAGACAGACAGACAGACAGACAGACAGACAGACAGATAAAAAGTGTTTTCAACTAGTTAGGCCCTAACTAGGTGGCAGAAAAGTGCTGGGCAAAGTATGATAGGTTGGGAAATTGGCAAACAACCCGAGGTATCCTGTAACGATGGGAATTAACCACTGTATAACCATGGAGAAT